>NC_056726.1:1131616203-1131706203 GCF_019279795.1 Protopterus annectens
TTTAAATACACGAAATAGCTGCCCGTATTTGCACATGTGTGCACGGGTGTGCCCATTGCTTAGTTGTAGTTAGCAATTCTGACATGGAAGAGCATAAGAAAGAATGTTTATGCAAATCGCACCAAATAGCAATAGCGTAATGGTAGAGCGTTTGCACAAAGAGGAGGCATTCACGAGTTGAGTCCCACCACTCCCCTACCTATTTATGTTTTAAATCAGGCTAGGAAATAATACCTGACATATATGATTAAAATATTAGTAAAAAGCAGTGAAATGGACAATGTATCAGTGAACCAAATATATATTTTGAAAGGCTCATGATATATAATTGCCCGCAATTAAGCAGCGCTGTACCCAGCGCAATAGCGTTGCCCATAGTTTAATAGTGCTTTACCCAGCAATATAGTTGCCCATAACTAGGCAGCGCTATACTCAGCGCAATAGCTTTGAGCTGAGCTGTGCACCGCGCTAACCAGCTTACCGCAGGGCAACGTGGCTTAATGTGGAGCAATGTGGAGCTAAGTTGGCTAAACACAGCCACACCCTCTAGCCTGTCAGGACAGTAGTAAAATAAAAAAGCAATGGCAAGGTTTGAACCCATGATATTATGCACCATAGTCAAAGCACTGAACCACTAAACCACAATAGGTTAGGATAAACATGCACTGTTAACATACATATACTAATAAAGGGAAGAATAGCCAGTGCTAAGCAGGTCTGCAGTCAGCTGAGAAATTTCAAAGATGGCCAATCACCAAAAAGTGTGGGAAATTCGGCTTATATAAGCTCCATAGGCAGAAATACTCACCATAACTGATTGTAGCAGCCATCTGTAGTCAGTATGTCAGGTATTGGAGAGGGAATCCACTTCAGAGCGCAACGATGGGGCATCGAGGAGTCGAAATATATGGTTTGGCTCCTTGTCCACCGACATGAGTCCAGACTCCTGCAGGGCCAGTTCCAAGGGATGGAGTATAAAACAGAGGCTTGGAACCGGTTGGCTCATGATCTCACCAGTGCCACAGGCATCCCTCGGACTGGTGAGCAGGTCTGGCACCACCATGCAGACCTGAAGAGGCGGAAGCAGGACCTACTGAACCAATGGATCCAGGAGGCCCGTGGCATACGAGATGCCCCACCATTGAGTAGGTATCCATGGAAGGAAGTATGTTGGATGTGCTTATTTCTTGTATAGAATGGATAGGAATGTCTCAATATCGGGTTCAGGCACCTAGGTGGTGCGACAACACACTGTGAGACAACTGGAGGTGGACAGATGGCAGTATGGAAGTTTAGCTGCAGTGACAAATGCCTGCAGACAATTCCCTGTGAAAAGGAAAGAACCTCCTGCACCCTAACCACAGGTGTGAGACAAAAACCCTGTATGTGATCTACACACTACACCCCCTAGAAAACACCGTGTGCAACTAACACTGTAACATGTGCCTAGAATAGGATGCCAAGTGGGCATCAAAGTGGTATACTGAAACCTGTGTGCTGTGGGCAAAGCCTTTATTAATGCAAAATGTAAAGTAATGTGGGAAGTGCTTGGTGCATACTAAACCATGATATAATCATAACTTATAGAAATGTGCCACAGCACGGAGGAAATCCTGCACGTCACTATAGTCACACTTATGTTGCAAGATGTGTTTTAGATGACGCTCCCTTACAACAATTGCCTTCCTTCATGGTGTCATAGGCATCCCCCGCAACAGAGATTCTTGACGGGTATCTGTTAAGTTCTGCTCCTGTTGGATGTGGATGTCAAGGATGATTTGCTTATAGTCAGACGTGACCAATAAGGGGGTGACCACTGGTGTGGAGCATCTGTCTCCCATGTTGGTAATGACCAGGTCTGGGATATTGGAGCCCCTGGTGGGACAATGGATTAGTTGATCCAGGGCATTGGAATTTATAAATTCCAAGAACCATTGGGAAAAGGAGTTGGTACCTGAGTTGTTGTAAGGGAGCGTCGTCTAAAACACATCTTGCAACATAAGTGTGACTATAGTGACGTGCAGGATTTCCTCCGTGCTGTGGCACATTTCTATAAGTTATGATTATATCATGGTTTAGTATGCACCAAGCACTTCCCACATTACTTTACATTTTGCATTAATAAAGGCTTTTCACATAGCACACAGGTTTCAGTGTACCACTTTGATGCCCACTTGCCATCCTATTCTAGGCACATGTTACAGTGTTAGTTGCACACGGTGTTTTCTAGGGGGTGTAGTGTGTAGATCACATACGGGGTTTTTGCCTCACACCTGTGGTTAGGGTGCAGGGGGTTCTTTTCTTTTCGCAGGGAATTGTCTGCAGGCATTTGTCACTGCAGCTAAACTTCCATACTGCCATCTGTCCACATCCAGTCATCTCACAGTGGGTTGTCGCACCGCCTAGGTGCCTGAACCCCTCAATATCCCTTAATTTACTCCACAGCTGCAGGTGACCATGCTGCGAATCAGCAAGCCTATGCTGATAGGCTGCTAAGGCTGCGCCACCAGGCAAGTTAGTAATTCTTCTGCATGTATCATTATTTAAAATAGGTGAGAGAGCCTGGAGAAAAGTGTTGCAGCTCCATAATAAAGGCATAAAATGCCCTGAATAATGTCTCTGCATGTACTGTTATATAAAATAAGTCAGAGAGATAGAAAAAGAGTGTAGTAACCCATTAATAAAGGTAAAAGAAGTCCAGAATAAATACTCTGCATGTACTGTTATAAAACATTTGCGAGTGAGCCAGAAAAAGTGGGGTAACCCATTAATAAAGGTCAAATAAGTCCTGAATAATAAGTCTGCATGTACAGTTGGGTAACAGAAGTGAGTGAGCCTGAAAAAGAGTGTTGTAACATAATAATAAAGGTATAATACATCTTGAATATGTTTGCTGTATGCACTGTAATATCAAATAAAATGACCAACAGCCTGTAGAAAAGTGTGTAATGTGATTAATAAAGGTATAATACGTGGAGTGTCTGTGTCACTTACTTTGAAATGTTGTTGTACCCTTGCATCTCATAAATAGTACTGTTGTATTAAGTGCTGTCAACCCACAGTTGGGTGGTCCCATGTAAAGTGGATGAAGGAAGTGCTAGTAGCTGTGAAGCATATATTCATTCCTCAACAGTCGGTCAATGGCTGGCATGCATAGGTGAGTCTGGCACAAGAGTAGCTTGTTAATGTGTACCACAGAAATGTGATTGTGCTACACGAAATGTAGGATTATGTAGGAAAGTAACAGAAAATGTCATGAGAACACATCCAGATATGTAGATATATATGTATACATAACATTTACAAGTATTTAGCAGTAACAGCAGCATCTTGGACAGTTAGTATATCAGATATAGGTCAGGTATATAATGAACTAACCAAACCCATTACACAACCTATAGCATGTTTCCAAGTGTAATAATACATGTAGGGGATATACACCTGCAGTCAACAGGAATGTAGTGTAGACTAAGTGTACTGATAAGATGTTAATGGAGGTATTTCTTTACACCCTACTGTATGTGCATAAACACTGCAATTCCACACCTCAATGGGTATGTCCAATCTCATAACATTTGTTGGGACATATGTCCCATTGTTCTATAGTTATTTGCATGAACTTTAATGCATGTGCCTTGTTCAAACACCCCATTCATGGTGGCCTGTTGCCACCAATCATCTCTGCATGCGGTTGAAATGTTCACTGTTGTTCAATATATGCATGTGTTATGCCTGCTGTTCAACTGTTGGAACCCTGGTGTGTTGGGTTAATGGGAATATTACTGCATGCTGTTACAACTAATTTGGAATGCTGTTGTTAATGTTGTACTTAAACACACCTAAACACAGAACATATGGAAAGGCCGGTCCCAGCGGACACACCTATCCCACCTCAGCAGGTCTGGTGCCCAGCCCGGGCTCCCTTCCTCCGTAGGTCCTGTGCCACCTTTGGGTGGAAGTGCTGCAGGGGATGGGGCACATCCCCCCTGCAAGCGTGGATGGAGAAGGGCCACCTGTCACCCTCTGAAGGGTCCGGGATTTGGTGCGTAGGGAGATCCAGCGTTCAGTCGCTGATCCCCTATGCCAGCTTGAGGTGAGAGTGGCACAACTCTCCGGTGAGCCTGCCCCTCCTACGCAGCCCCCAGCACAGCCACCCTCGGGGCTGTGAAGGTGCAGTGGTGACTGCCCATGGGTGGGGATCTCAGTTCCACTGTTACCATCTGTGGGCTCATGGGCTTGCGATCTCCAAACATCATTCCCCGTCAATTGTGTACACCCACCCCATGTGTCATATTCCGCCCCTGTATGCGTCTTGTCTGTTTACCTCCCCAACCTACCTCCCCAAATATACCTACTTCCTCTACCTCACTTTCCACTCTCACCTGAAAAAAAAAAGGACAATCTGTTCCCACAAAAAAATTACGCCCCATACATAGCTGCCCATTTCGCACACATGTCCACTGGACATGTACCCTGACAATTAGAATTGGTAGTACAACATACTCTGTTGTCCTCACCCCTCTCTCAGGGGTGGAAGGTTCCAAATTTCACTCTAAATTCATAAGATATGCACAGCTGTTTCTGGTAAAGAAATGGGCAGCTATGGACCTTCCCTACACCCGTCCTGCACATCCAGAGCTTGTTTACCTACTGTCTGTCCCTCTCCGTGCCCCCTTTTTCACCACTTTCCTGTCTCCCCATTTTCTTTTCTTTAAAAGAAATTAGCACGGGGGTTAGCGGGAGTAAGCACTTTTAAGTAGTAAGTGGGTTTAAGCGAGTGTGCGCATGTGTAAGCATCATGCAAACCAGTGCAAACCCGCTTACAACTGCTTAAAAGTGCCTTAGTCACTCCATGTCAGGGCCCTTATTCTGCTCAGCAGCAAAAGAAAAACCCTCTGCCAGTCTCGAACCCCAGCCCACCGACACAATCGACTGCATGAATTACCACTAAGCCATAGCAGATATAGAAATACCTTTGTGCTGAAATAAATATATCATGCATTACAATGAGGGAATAAAATGGAAATTGGGAATGGCATAACACAAATCCTGTTCTGTGGGTCTTTACCAGCAGTTGTTGTGGAATTGCATGACATGACTGTGAAAAGAGAACCAGCCATGCCATCCTAGGAGGGAATAATGTTACAGTAGCACCTTACAAACACCACACAGTATAAGACCAGGATAAACACTGGCAAAGTGGAATAGGTCAGAGGCCAGACTCCCCAACTGTGACTGCTTTACAGGGATGTCCCTGATTTGTAAACAAATGTTAGCTGTGCCCCACTGAATCACTCTAAAAAGTACTAACTTTAAGCAGAGAAGTGTGGAATCACACATAATGAATAATGTCAATAGGTGAGAGTAGACACTGCTTGCATGTCAGAAAAGGTATAGTTATACATATGCTCCGATTCCCAAGAAAGTCTCAACTGCAATATGTCTGCAATATATTGCAGGTGTATCTCACTTATATGTACCTTTCACTGAGGCCATTCAAATATATACCTAAGAGTATCTGAGGCCTGGCAGAGGCAGAAACACACAGGCATATCAGCATTACTGCTGTTACACACTCTGCAAATAGCTTTGGATGGAGTTCCACAAGCATGCCCTTATGTAGGAGTACAACACAGAAATATCACAGGATGTAGCCATATACTGCTAGCAACCAAATGTGACAATGCCAATGTGCCAGTGCTGAAAAGACTGGTGTGGTACACAGACAAAGTATAATAGGCTAACCTCTAGCTACCATCTGGATATGTCCACAGGTGGGAGCTACGCAGACAGACTACTTGCCTTGATAGACTAACAGGTACACAGCAACCCTGTATGTTCAGCAAGATAAACCTCACATGATAATAGAAAATGCTCTTTGCAGTTCTGCACCCCTAGCCACAGGTACAACACACCTGTGTATTCAGGCAAAAACAAGGGTGTAGGTAGGCATACTCAGTACTGAAATATGTCCAGTTGTCTTGAGCAGCCTGTGATAATGTCAACACAAACAAACCACAAACTGTTCAGAAATGAGTAACGTAATAATTACAGTATAGCAGTTCACAAACACTGCATGTGCCACAGGAATACAGTGCAATAACCACACTCATATGCTATGGCACATCTGGTCACCACATCCACAAGAGGGGACAACATATTGCACCTGATCATCATCAACATGGGGACTCTAAGTTCCACATCTGAGATATACCCCTCATTGGTAAGGTCAGAACATACATTTATCTCACTGGACATCCATATCCCGTCCCTACACCCATCCTGGGTAATCTTGATGAACTTCTCAAAGGCATACGTCACACTTCTCCAAACCAAGGTGGTATCCTTTAGAGACCCTAGGACAGTGGTATATATGGCTTAGACCGCTGAATCCTTTACATACACATTCCATGGACACCTAGTGGACTGCATGGATTGTGCTATCCCACATAACAACTGGACTCACTCTTCCAATGGCAGGGGACCTGTCTGGTAGACCCTGGCTGTTAATTAAGCTATACAATGAAAGGAGGAAGCTACTACATGATAGAGCACGATCCCAGACAGGGAAGGCATCTGTGTTATGTACTAGCAGACAGCTACAATCACTCATGTATTTGTCTAAGGCCCGCTTCTAATGGACAATTGCACCAGACACGTAGGACACTCACAAGGCCTTCTTCAGTTAATTCAGGTACCTGGGTGGACACTCACTGATATGCTGTGCGTTACTGCATACTGACTAAACATACCTGATCCCACAGATATTGCCAACATTCTGGCAAACAGGTTCAGTGCAGATATCTCCCCCAATCACCCCTAAGGAGCAATTGTCCATCCCAACAGAGTGTAACCTCCCTGACATCACAATTTAACAGGTGAGTGCTGCCCTCCCCACAGCAGACAACACAGCCTCAATTGGACCTGACAGTGTTCCAGCCTGCGTCTTACATGGGCATCATGACAGACGCAACCCTCACATTACATCACTGTTCAATATCAGAGTTACTGCAGGATATGTACCCAAGGAATGGCATACAGCGACAGTGGTCCCGCTCCACAGAATTGGTGCCACACTGTACCACAGAGAATATCACCCTATAAGGCTAACTAGCCTGTTCTGCAAAGCTATGGAGCATATTGTAATGGGACTCATACACATAGACATTGGGAACCTACAGACACTGGGTCCTACACATTTCAGCATTGTTGTTAGCAGATCTTGCCTCTTGGACCTGTTTGTATTCTTTAAACAGTTACCAGGTCCATCGGCGTAGGGACAGTTGTCCACACAGCCTACCTGGACCTTGCACAACCCTTCAACACAATACCCCACTCGGCCAATATGCATAGACTCACCAGCATCTTTATCAACACATATCTCACACGATGAATTGCTACCTGGATCAGGGATAGCACCCACATGGTCATTGCAGGTGCCATGTCTGACTATACACCAGTTACATATGGCATCCCACAAGGCTCAGTCCTGGGCCCTCTCTTGTTCAGTATATATTTGTGTGACATACATGCTAACACAGAAGGAATATGGCTGACCATGTTCCCAAATTACCTCACACTGGGTGCCATGATCAACTCTCCAGCTGGCACATGCATACTCAAACAGGGTCTCAGAGAGATGGATGACTGGTGACTGAGCCATGCCCTACAGCTAAATGCCATTAGTTGCATAGTCATCCCCTTTGGGAATAACAACATACCCACACATTACCACATAGGTAGTAATCCATTACATATGGTAGTAGTTGTTAGGAGTTTGGGGACATGACTTGTTCGTACTCTCGGCTTTGACAATCACATTGCCATAGTGGTTACACAGACCTTCTATATAGCCCACCTTATCCCATATGGTTTCACATGTGGATCAAGTGAGGTCATTGTGCCCCTATACTCATCATGACCATGCTTGGTTACAATGCCACATTTGGGATGTACCTTACCCGACACCTGCAGCAACTGTATTGGCCAAAAATGTTCCTCAACAAGCAGATGTAGGGACTCACACAGATGCCCTGCACAGTTCAGATACAGTAACTCCAGCTCTACTCAGTCACCTACCACCTACTCGGATGTGATGTGTGCCTGTTGTTTAAAGAAATATCCGACCCAGACTTAATGGACATGCTCCACCTCAGGATATCCGACTCCCTTGGAGCTACACACTCCATGGACATATACCTCAGCACAGATGTTAATAGGACATGCTGGAGGGACAGATTCTTATCCCAGTGGTTCCAGTCACTCTGGATTGTCATCCTGGTTTCACATAGGCAAAGCCACCCACTGACCACCTACAGGAGTCATCTTGACAGGTGGATGGGTGATCATATGTTTACCCATGGGATATCTTCTGGGTCCCTGCTAGACAGAGGCACAATAGACTAAACGTATATGAGCTATCTTGTGTGACCTACTATTCACAAGCACAGTATTCTAATTTGACAGGGTTGCAAAAGCAAAACACACTCTGGCTAGGTTTGTACATGCCCTAGGGAAGATAGCCTAGTATCAAACTCTGAACCTATGATAATGTTCAGGATGCACAATGTTTATTGATGATACTGTTTGCAGGTTTTATTATCTTTGCTTTCGTACTTTCTATGAATAACTTAGGTATCTGCAACACATATTTGATTATGACAGGGTTCCACAATATTGTATATGTGGCTGTTGTCATATAACTGTGTGCACAGGGCGGATTGCTGGATAGTGAGAGGTTCCTGGGTTAACACATGCAACTGCCTGATATGTGTGGCCCACTGCTGTACTGCGACATGGCCTAAGTGTGTGAGCATGCCCAGTTCAGACTGTCAGTGTTTTGCTGCCTGACATTTGTCTCATTTGTTCAAGTGTGTGAGCATGCCCAGTGTGACCTTTTAGTATGTTTCTGTCTGAGGTCCACTACATTTGTTGATGTGTGTGTACATGTCCAATATTAACATTTATACTGTGTGTGTTGAAAATCAGGCTCTATTCTTACTGCAGGACTCACCTTTGTGTCATAACTCAGCAGGGATTATGCTGTGCCTGCAGGGTTTCCATGAGATACTTTGCATAGACTTATCAATATTTCTTCATACAGACTTACCACTGCAATACTGTCATGGTTTAGTGGTGCAGTACTATGATTTTTGTGCAAAGTATCCTGGATTCAAAGCCCATCACTGCTTTATATTTTCATACCGAGCAGACCAGACTGCTTAAGGGTCATTCAAGCAAATATGAGCATGTTGGCTTTTGTTCAGCTATGCCCTACTTAGACCCAGCTTGTCCAACATTGCTCAATAATAACCGACATTGCTGGACGTTGGCCAATATTACTCAGCATTGACCACAGTTGTGCTAGTTGGTGTGTGCGATTGTCTTTACATATACTACATGGTGGTAAATGCTGTTTAGCACTGCTTTATATTGCTTAACACATGGCAATCATGCCTCAGGTGATGCTGCAGGGCTGCCTATGTCGGATGCACATACTACACTCCCTCTACATGTTTGACAGCAGGTAGTGTCAACTTACGCATCCCTTTTACTATATGGGCGAGTCAGAGAGAGGTATCATTTCCAGAGTTCCTACTGACCCAGTGTATGTGCGATGCGTTGCCTCTTTGCCATGGCCAAAGCATACTGGGCATGCCTCCTTCTGCCTACTGGGGCAGGCTCAGGTTGTTCCTCCTCCGAGTCATGCTCTGCCTGTGATGGCCTTGGCAATGGTGGGGGGCTATTTGGCCCGGGCCTATGCTGGTCCTGCTGCAGCTGTTTTCGCAGGATCATATTATGTAGCATAGCACATACCATGACAATTTGGGTACATCCAGTTGGTGAGTACTGCAAGGTTCCACCAGATGTGTCCAGGCACCATAACCGTAACTTGAGCAGTCCAAACACACGCTCGATTACATTTCGTGTTTGTGCGTGTGCCTCATTATGGTGTTCCTGTTCAGGTGTGTGTGCATTTCTGATGGGTGTCATCAGCTACGGCTCCAGTGCATAGCCAGCATCCCCCACTCGGTGACCATGTGAGATGTCCCTGTTGGCAAATGTCTGGAACAGCTGCATCAGATGCCAGATATGGGAATCATGGTAGCTTCCAGGGCAGCCAGCACACACATTCAGTATTATGCTCTGGGCATCACACACAACCTGGCAGTTGATGGAGGGGAAGTCCTTGTGGTTGATGTAGACCCTACCCCGCTCACCGGCTGGTGCTTTGATGTGTATGTGCGTGCAGTCTATTGCACCCACTACCTCAGGGTATTCCGCTATTTTCTGGAAGAGATGCATATTGCTGGATAATACCTCATGGGAATTGGGGAAATATACATGATCACCAACATGTACTGACATGGCATCCAGGAACTGGTGCAGTACCCTGGATGCTGATGCCTGTGATATCCCCATCATTTCACCAGTTGGTCTCTGGAAGGTACCTGTTGCTAATATTCTTAGGCCAGCACATACCTTGTTTTCCACTGGGATGGGTTCCCCTCTGTTGGTCCTGTGTGTGAGGCGTGGCCTGCACAGCTCAACAATTTGCTGCAAGAGGTCTCTGTCCACTCTATAGCACTCCACTATCTTCAGCTCATGTAGCCCCTGGTAGGTTACTCTGGGCCTGTACACTCTTCTCCTTCTTCTCACTGTGGGTTGTCCAGCAGCATTTGTATTATCACCACCCTCAGAATGTTGCATATGTCACCTTATAATAGCAATGGCAGCCACTAACATGTTTTGTCTCAGTACAGCCTTTTCAGTTTTCACTTCTATTAGCTTACTGCAGTGTTGCTGTGTCTCTTGAGAGAAACATAATGGACTGTTGTTTGCAGAGTTTTAAGTGCTGGGCTGGGTTAGTGTACTGACTATGTAATTGCCTGATTCTAATTGTGTTCACCTGCTAGCTCTGCTAGTACTCCCTGGTAACTTCCTACTATTTGTTGTGCTTCCTTTTTCCTTTCTGTTTCCTCAGGGGGGAGCGCCGCGCACACAAGTGCAAACATGCTCACAGCAGCTCAACACGTATGCACACAAGCTTACATGGACTAAAACTTGCTTATTCTTGTTAAAATGCATGCATACATGTGCAAACGTGCTTACAACTCTTTAAACAGCCTTATACATGCTTACTCTGGGTTAAATGTGCACACTCACGCTTACACATGCACACACTGTCTTACTCGTGTTTACAGGCACGCACACGCGTGCACACCCGCTCAGCAAGAAACTTTGGTGTTATCCACAGCATACACCTTCCATTTCTTGACTTTACCTAGCCTACCTGTTGACACACCTCTTTCAATGATGTGTAACTGACAGCTGACACATGCCATTCTGCTCCAATGAGTTCACTTCTTTCATACATACCCCCCTCATGATGTCACCTATCTTCTACTCTGTTACTCCCCTTATCCTACTCCTACACTCCACTGACTGTGCTCATTTGCTATGTAAACTTGCGATTCACTATCCTAACCCTCATTTGCATGGGATTGCCTACTAATGCTTGGTTACATCTCTTAGACTGAGCTTCCCCTCTTAGCAACCTCTACTTGGTGGACATGTTGTCTTCAGCCTGTCATTCCCTTGCATTGTAAATTCATTTTGGCAATAAAATCCACATTTGTGGATCTTAATTATTGATTTTTCTGCTTTTTAGGGTGCAGTGCGTTTGCGCGGTGCTGTGCTATGCTTAAACGCCGGAGATCGGGATGAAAAAAAAATATTTTATTTTTATTTTGCATCACTTCACATTGCTATTTTTGGCCATTGGCATGCCTCCTCCTGTGAATGCATCCTTTTTTTGGATCTGTCATGGCTCCGTTTTGCTATTTGCAGAACCATACTCAGTTGTCAACTGAGTACATTTCTGCAAATAACACTACTCCTACTTGGACAGGTTCGGGTTTCCTGGATCGCAAATTTAACTCATTTGCATAGCTTTCGCCTGCAATTGAGGTAATTTGCATATCCAAGCCCTGTCCATGTAGGACTAGTTTTGAAAGCTCTGTTGCACTCCCCTACCGGCTGTTCCTGGATCGCTCGGCGGACATGTTGGCTGCATGGAGTCTTACTTTACTCTTAGACTCTGTGCAAGCCTTCGTGAATTGGCCAAATGTCCTAAATTCAACATGCTATGCATAGCTTAATGACTTTTAATATCTCCCAACCTAGTATCACTCATGTGCTTGGATATACGCTCCTTGAGTTGTCTGTCCATTTTTCCTACATAGAAGCTATCACATGAGCCACAAATAGCAAAGTAAACAATTTGCTTGGTTTTACAATCAGCATATGATCAAGTGCTATATCTATTCCCATATATCAGATGTATAAATTCATTTTTGTCCAAAGTATATCTACATGGAGAGCATGCTCTACATGGAAAGTGCCTTAAGGTATTAGTTAAATGCATATGGAAACATAAATGAGCATAAGCCAAAAGAACAATTCCACCTCCTTTATCGGCTGGTCTTATAACTAAATCTTTATTTTCTTTCAATTACCACAGGGCTGTTTTCTCTTCTTGACTAAGAAAAGATTGTGGAAAATATGTCTCAGTTCATGAAGTATTTTCAAAATCTCAGATTCACACAGCTGTAAAAATATCTCCATGGCAAGGTTATTTTGTTGTATGCAATGTTACAAACCTTGCTTGACTCTGGCAATGAAAGTAATATGAACATCTTGAGAAAGTCAAGTATCTTTTTACCACAATAATATATCCAGGATATCAGATTGCAATTAGATGTGAAGGAGGATTGGGTGCAACCCAAAACTGCTTACCGTTTGTACAAATTCAGTCTTTATTTGTTTTATTAAAGTTTATGATTACACTTTACAGCATGTTGAGAGGTTCATAGGTTCACAGGTTCATAGGTTGGTACTAGGCTATCAGCCCTAGGGTCTATACAAGCCCAGCCATAACAATTCCCTGGCTATTTCTTCCCATACTATTTACTTCCCTGGACTCCTGTCTAGCAGGGGGACTGACATGATGCCCGGGGTGAATTTCTTTTCTCCATCCGATCGTCAAGGTTCATTTTGAAGACGGCCAAAGAGGCACTCTGCTTGACATGTATGGGCAATCTATTCCAGAGTCTGGGGAGTCTCTGGGTCAGAAACCTATCCCAACAGCATGTTTTGTTTATTGTGATGACATGGTTTAGATCCCTGGAGAGTGTGGCTCTGAGGGATTGGGATTTCTTTAAGTGTAGCATGTCCAGCAGCTCTGGGTTTGACATGGCCTTGTATGTTAAGCTGTGATTGCCTCTGAGTAGATGATATGCAACAGAGTATAGCTGGAGTTTTTTAAGGCGGTCAGCATAGGGCATCTGCTTTATGCCTGTGATTCTTTTAGTGAGGTATTTCTGTGGCCTTTCCAGTTGTAGCAGATGTCTTGAGAGGTACATACCAAACGGAGCATTGTATTCTATAATGGGTCTAATGAGGGATGAGTACAGTTGGACAATGACCTCCTTTTTTCTGGATGAAAAGCCCTTAGTGATGAGGTGTGCCACATAGAAAGATTTCCTGACTGTTGTGGCGATGTGGTTATCGAAGGTGAGACCACTGTCCACCTGTGTCTCTAAGTCTCTTATCACACTTTCGGTGTTTAGTGTACTGCCACCTATATGGTAATTCATGGGTACATGTTTTTTCCCCAAAGGGGATAACTACACATTTCTTGGCAGTGAGCTTGAGCCCATGGCTCTGGCACCAAGCATGTGTTTCTGTAAGGCCCTTTTGTAGAGTATCCACATCATTTGGGGATTCAATAATGGCTCCCAGTTTGCAGTCATCTGCGAACTTTGTTATCCATAGTCCCTTAGTGTTGGCCTGCACTTCAGAGAAGTAGATGCCAAACAAGAACGGTCCCAGGACTGAACCCTGAGGTACCCCACTTGTCACTTGTCTGGAGCTGGATTTGGAGTCAGCTACTTTTACAGTGTGGGTTCTATCAGTAAGCCAGTTAGCAACCCATTGGGTGACGTAGGGATTAATGCCCAGCTTAGTAAGTTTATCTATGATTCCAGAGTGGGGGATGGTGTCAAAGGCCTTGGCAAGGTCTAGATAGGCTGTGTGGACCACCTTACCCTTGTCCATGAGAGCATTGGTTATTTTTATTTTACTACTGTTAGATATGTATATATATATATATATATATATATATATATATGTGTGTATATATGGACTCAAAAGTTGACACTCCTACTGTCGACATGCTACTATACATGCATCAAGTAATAACCTCAGTGCATGAAAAATTAAAACTTAAAACAGTAAGTAAAACATTTTGCAGTTCCTGCTAATTATTGCACAATGTTAGAGAAAGGGTATATTCCATAACCCTGGCAATTGTGCAATCTCACATACCTGTCAATATTCTGCTGATTATAATCAAAGAGAAAAATTACACTATACATTTCTTGTATTGTATGTTTACCCATCCCTTTTTGGTATGATCATCTTATTTCTTTCTTTCTTTATGTATACAGATAAATACATTTTATTGAGGAAGCAGATGTCAACCAATGCTTGTGGCAACTGCATTCAGCATTTCTGTGTGGTGTGCGCGTGCACACACACACACACACACACACACACACACACACACACACACACACACACACACACACACACACACACACACACACACACACACACACACACACACACACACACACACACACGCATATAAATTATATATATATATATATATATATATATATATATATATATATATATATATATATATATATGCTCATAGGTTCATAGGTAGGTACTAGGCTATTGGCCCTAGGGCCTATATAAGCCTAGCCAAATGGTACCCTGGCTTTTGCCACCCAAGAAAATTATTTTCCTGTGCCCCTGTCAAGCAGAACCACAGACGTGATCCCTGGGGGGAATTTGCTATCTCCCATCCGATCATCAAGATTTTTCTTGAAGAGTGCTAATGAGGAGCTTTGTTTGATATAGGTAGGTAGTTTGTTCCAGAGTATGGGAAGTCTCTGAGACAGGAATCTATCCCTCCAGCATGTTCTGTTTATTGTGGTGACAAGGTTTAGGTACCTAGAGCATGTAGCTCAGAGGGATTTATGTATATTAAATGTGTGTGTGCATGTTATGTATTAAAGTACTTTAAAAAAAATGTTTGTATACACCCTTTGGGTGTTTTTTAAGTGTTTTACTTTAAATAAGTCCCTTACTCTTTTCAAGAGGTGCCATGGAATGTTTTACATCCACCTGAGCTACTACCGACTCAAGCAGATGGGGTCTCAGCTTATTATCTCATCCGAAGGATGACATGCTCAGGATTGCAGCACCCACCTAATGCTGCATTGCAGTTTAAGCAATTTTAATTTAGCCATAGACTTGGACCACCAAATGTATTGTATTACTCAATTGTTAACTTTTTGGATGTGTGTTTTGAAATAATAATAATAATGATAATAATAATAATAATTATAACATTTGTTTCTAATTATTGCCATTATCATTTTTGTATTTTTAATTTTGATGTATATGACATTGATATGTCTATTTTTTTATCTTTCCTTCCTTTTTTTTCTCCCCCTACTCTACTGAAAATGTGGACATAATCCAGCTAGCTCCAGGCGCCGGTTAACAAATGTAAAATAAAATAAAATAAATAAATAAATAATAATAATAATAATAATAATAATAATAATAATGGTAATAATAATAATAATAATAATAATAATAAATTGAGCTTTAGGCACAGCAAATACAAATGCATGCACATTTAAAAAGCCTTTTTTAGTTTTTTACTGCTGTTTTGCATTTCTATTGAAATCAATTGTGTATTCAGCAAGGTTCACATATTTTATATCGTCTACATTTTACATGCTGCAAGCTTGGCTGAAGAACCACAACCTTTTATGAAAAAATATCTTTAACTCAGCTTACTACAGCTTTTCTTCATGTTTTACTGAAACAAGCATTGCAATCTTCACTCGTCTTCTCACTTCCAGTATTTATCACCTCCTAAAGATACTTGTAACAGTATAGATATTCTTTTTTCCAAAACAATTCACCAATATCATCCTCAAGTGTCTCATTAAAGTCACTTCTTAACACAATTATATCCTTCCTTTACAATAACTCATCATGGTTGGTAAACACACCTGAAACAGTCTATCTTTTTGCTGTTAAGATCATAACAAGTATGTAGTACTATAAGTTTTGTCCATCCAAAATTTAATATTCACCAATTGCAAACTACACTCTTCTTTGCTTCCATCAGCAAATAAACTATTTTCTTAAGCAATCCATTTTTCCTGCTCCCTTAATGGCAACCCATGCAGTTTGCATCCCCTACATCTAGTCTATCCCCGGGATTCATGAACGTTGTGCCAGGCGGACGCATAGAGTAGGCGTTACAACGCCAAATATGGCCGCTGAGCGATTCAGGTACGATCCAATCCCACGTGCACTACCGGCGTGCCCCGGATCTGCGCCGCCTCCAACATAGGTATGCTAAACACCCCATGTGCGGTGTTGCACCATGCAAATGAAGGCATATAGCGATCCAGTGGCGGGCGTAGCATAAGGGCACGGCAATGTAAACCAAAAAAAAATGGTTTACATTTACCCAAACATAACATAAGAGTAACGGAAGGCTGTCAATGTCAGGTATCACACTGTTGTCATATGCCAATGGCGAAAGACACAGAGAATGTCAAAAGAAAACATGCACAACATGTAAATAATAACATAAATGGTATGTCCACAGAAACTCACAGCAGAATCCCAGGACATGTCCGCGGAAGGTGCTAAACAATGAAATAATATGACAATGTCATAAAACAGCAGTGTAATACACATCAGCTTCACAGCCACAATACACCATGGTATGCATGGAAAGCCACATCCACGGTGCAAGGGTTGCCAAGGAGTCGCGGCAGTGTTCGGCGCGGTAACTATGAATTAGCAGTCAATGCCATGCAAATGAGGCAGATAATACTGAATCGCAAAACCTCCGCCGGCATAAGGCTGTACCAAATGGCGCAGCGGTAATACACCGAGGAGTGGCTCAGAGGGAATACATGTCACCTGCAGAGGGGTGTGCCACTGTAGGAGGAAGCACATTGGAGCCCAGCAAACCTGGGCTGTACATTGCACAGCACAGCTGCAGGACCGGCGTGTGTGGAAATAGTTGAGCTGAGAGCACACAATGCGCGCAGAGGTGCATGTGCACCAGGTTGACTACGTTCCCTTAACCCAGTCATGTGACGCTCGCCCCGCAAACAACATCGAATACAGGAAGGTGATGTTGAGAATATGAGGAAATGCGGAAGCAGTGTAATTGGAGTAGTAATGAGCAATCAACAGTAATCAACCCACGAAGGCCAATCGGCGGCAGCTGACAACTCGGTATGCAGAAACCTGCAAAACGGGATAGGGGAGGCATACGAATGCAAAGAAAGTAGGGGAGGTAGCAGATTGCAAAGAGTGAAGACCTGACACAGCAGAGCCAAGTAGACAGGCAGCATAACGGCGGCGGCACACAAACGCACAATATGCCATGTCCCAGAAACTACACATGACAGGGCTCTGCAGGATGCAAGCCAGGAAATAGTAGCAACGTGCAGAAACAGTAAGGTAAGGTCGAAAGCTAATCCAATGCAGGCAAGAGTAATGCAACACCAAAGGCAACAGCGTTGCAGTGCCAACGGTAAAACACGGAAGATAATCCCCAGATACGGCCGCACAGACACACCCTATGACATCACCGGGTGTACAGCACAACAGTATAAAGTGTGAATGCACACAACACACAGCCGTGTATTCCCAAATGCTGCACTATAGGTGTAAACACACGGGGAACTTTTAAAATGTACATGTTGGGTGCCGCGTGGCGTGATCCATCAGCATGTGTTAGAGACAGACGGAGTTGTGGAGGAGGGTGCCGACAACTACTGTAGGCCTCAGAGGAGAAGGAGAGTGTTCAGACCAAGGGTAACCTACCAGGGGCTACAAGACCTGGAGATAGTAGAGCGTTACAGGGTGGATAGGGACACTTTACAGCAAATAGTGGAGCTGTGCCGGCCATGCCTGAGAACAAGAAACAACAGAGGGGAGCCCATCCCAGTGGACACAAAGGTATGTGTAAGCTTGCGAATACTGGCCACAGGTACCTTTCAAAGGCCAGCTGGGGATATAATGGGCATCTCACAGGCATCAGCATCCAGGGTACTACACCAGTTTCTGGATGCCATGTTACCACATGCCAATGAGCATATATACTTTCCCAGATCTCAGGAGGAGTTGGCTAGCAATATGTGCCACTTCCACCGTGTGGCACAATACCTGGAGGTACTGGGTGCGATAGACTGTATTCACATACAAATCAAGTCACCACCTGGGGAGCAGGGTAGATGCTACATAAACCGCAAGGGATTCCCCTCCATCAATTGCCAGGTTGTGTGCAATGCGCAGGGCATTATCATGGATGTGTGTGCTGGCAGCCCTGGAAGCTACCACGATTCCCATATCTGGCATGCCTCACAGCTGTACCAGGTATTCGCCAGGGGGGACATCCCACAAGGCCACCTTGTGGGGGATGCTGGCTATGCACTGGAGCCGTGGATGATGACTCTCATCAGAAATGCACACACACACATGCAAGAACGCCATAATGAGGCACATGCACAAACCAGAATAATCATAGAGCGTGTGTTTGGGATGCTGAAATCATGGTTCCGGTGCTTGGATACATCCGGTGGAGCCCTGCAGTACTTCCAGGCACATGTGCCCACATATTCATAGTATGTGCCATGCTACATAATATGATCCCGCGGAAGCAGCTGCTGCAGGGACATAATGGTGAAGGGCCACAAAGCCCACCACAACTGCCAAGGCCAGTCCAGGCACAGAGGGTTCAGGACCATGAACACACTGTGCCAGCCCCAGTAGGCAGACGGAGGCATACCCAATATGCCTATGCCCTGGCAAAGAGGGAACGTATAGCACATACTCTGACAGCGTAGGCCCCATGGACTGACACCTCCCTACCTGCACACGCAGTGAAATGGACGGCACACAAACATGGCCACCCGTAAAGTGTACCGTATGGGTGGCCCCATGTGTGACTCCAACATAGGCAGCACCCAAACACTGCACACCCAACAGCCAGCGGAGCATGGAACGCCAACACCTGAACCATACGCGGGTCCTACAGCAGACGGCGTTGCTGCATGCTGCCACATTCGCTGCAAGGTGTATACATATAGACATGTAGATGTGTGCATATACAGATATGGAGATAGATATAATTACACACATAGAAATATATGTACACATATACATATAAGTACAACAGGTAAGACAGGGAATCAGAGGGATGTAAAGTGACAGAGAAGTAACACGCGATATCTGTACATAGTAAACATAGTGAAAGATAACCTGAGCATCCGGGAGGTTTAACAGAAGAGGAAACCGCCACCCATGGAAAGGTCAACATACCGAAATGCATAACCGCGAGTCGGAATGATCGCCAGGCCACAGTACAGTAACAGTACATGTGCGGGTAATACTATGATGATATGAGGGGGGAGGTAGACACTGCCACCGGTGATGTGGGCCACGCAGGTACTGTGTGCAACCATGCCTGTGACTGCCGCAGTATGTGTATGTGTGCGGTGAGGGTGCCGCGTGTTTCGCTGTGCGAGTGTAATGTGTGTGCCACTGTAAAATGTGTATGTTGGTGCCATGTGAGAGGCGGAGTGGAATAACATGTGTAGGCATACAGTATAGTAACCTCAGGCGTATGTACACCAGTACTCCCAAAGTAGTACTGAGAGCCCCTCCCTGGCTATGCGTGTGGCGACGTATAACGATACAAAGTGAAAATGTCCCAGAATGTACCACAGGAATATACCCCACATGAAATGGAAAGGACGTATGTACAAATCATGACCGTATGTATGACACCGATATGCTAATTGCAAAACGATACGTCGGCAAAGTTACACAGCAATAGGTATGTACCGCGGAAATACGCATGTGCTACCCCGGTACTGATCGTGGCCACGTATCGGCCCGTAAACACCGCTGTGTGTTCTACAAGTGTCAAACAAGCAATCGCCACCTGAATAGGTGGCAACTACTGGCAAACAGGCCATCCCAAGTACAGGACCACAATGACTGTAAATATCCGGGACAGAATGACAAGGGATAGTCGTCATGTACAAACAACCGCAGATATACCACCGATGTGATGGAGGAATACATGCAGGAAGCACACACGCAGGCGATACCAACACCACATGACAACAACACAACCTACACTCCCAGAACAACAGACAAGTAACTGTCAACTCCCCAGGCAGGGATGGAGCACACAGACAAGCATACCGTGTATGTAGAGATGCAAGGCCCACAACCCGTATCCGTCACCTACAACCTCCGATATTCCCCATCGCACATATCAAAGGGATACAAGCCGTAATAGCAGCACAAACATACAGGCAGTCAATGACAGCTGCATAACCGCAACATCTCGCGTGGGAAACACTATCAACAGTGGATGCCTACTTGCATCCGTTGTTTAAAGGAATACAACAGCTATGTTACACATCCGAATGCAAAATGCCATCAACAGATGCCGTCAGGACAAGGACACCCACATGTCGAACATAATACCATACCCAACACACACAATCCACGGCTAACACCACTGCGAAATGTACCTGACGCCACACATAGCGGCTGCAGTTACACATAACATAACACAATACAGACCATCTCCACGAAGGTAGGGCAAATAGCCAACGCCCAGGTGAGGAATGCAACCATACCCTAGTTACGACGCGTAATGTACGAATGGAGTAGATGCACAGGTGATATGCACACAAGTACACACTGAGGAACAGCTATTGGTGTGATGAACCCACATGTTGCAGGTAACGACGGATATAAGGATGACTCCCAGGATATTCAAACCATATGCTCATACCGAACTACTACTCCAAAACGGATAGAGTGAGAAACGGAATAGCGATACACGCGAACTAAAAATGGAAGGAAACACAGACAAGGTATGTAGAACCCACGATATGTACGGGTGTGTAATGCATGATGTGTATGATGAAGCTGTACTGTATGTGAATGGTGTTTGTAAGTAAGGATACTTGTCCATAATGCAGAGAGTGGTGAAAGGTGGTTATGTAGTGCTATCCTGCTGAGCATACCAACGACTGTGGACACCGTGTGCACAGCAGTGGGACATCATGTACACAGCCGGGATAACACAAGGGCTGCCACAGGGGGGCATAAAACAGAACAATGCCACACCACACGCCAATGCTGGCAGTGGATGTCCAACAAGGAAGTGCCATAGCAGGGGATAGGACATGTATGTATACTGTCACAGCACATGTGTATGGGCATATACCGTCGATGTCACGTAATGTAAGCACGATGTGCACGTATGCCTTGCAGTAGGGGATACTATGTCAACTATGTGTAATGTAAAGCTGTCATGGTGGATATGACAGACATCATACACAGTATCACAGGCATATCATGCATAATGGAGTTATGGCCTATTGGTATGTACAATAACAGGATACGATATGGCCTGTACATATGGGAGAGTAGTAGCATAATAGCCATCCGAAATGGATGGAACACCAAGTAACCATGGCCAAACGATCTGTAGCAGGTGCAATGTGGGCAACAATGAAGTCCCTCAGGTCCATGTGTAAACACATGTGCAGTGTACACAGTAGTGTCACCTCCCCATGGTAGTGTCCAGTGAACAGCAGAGGTGGGTGTCAACTGCATGTCTACACAGTACTGCTGCTGTGGTGGTACCATGACTATGTGTCACTCAAACAGCAAGGGAGCTATCACATGAACAGTGCCACTGTGTGTCCCTGTGGGATGTGCACAGGACCTATGTTCCACAGCATGGTGTGTGTTGTGTCTGCGGAAGTAACACAGAAGCCCAGCCCATGCAATGTGTCATGTGTGCACATATCCATGAGTGGTCCGTTCACACTGCCCACTGCAATTGCCATGTATGAGTACTACATGCATCATGGTCCATGTCAGAGCAGAAGACACCCCTGTGTATGTGGTATGCAGATGTGTACAGATGTGTTTTCCGTCTGTCAGCCGCATATGTAAACTGTCTGAGCCTGGTACACATCATGGCATGACAATGCTGTGCCATGTAAAGTCATAGCCGTTGTGGAAGGTACACCACGAATGTGGTATTGTAACCCTGCCCATGTGTAGATGTGTGTATGCCACAGGTACAATGGCTACCTATGTACCAGCATCACACACAGTACAGATAGGTGTGGCCCTGCAGATGTGTATCCATGCCACAGTGGAATACGGTAACCACAGCACCATGTGGGGCATTTGTGTGTACAGCAACCATGTACAATTTGATATGCATGTACGGGACAGTATCCATGTGATACTCAGTGGATGAATGTTGCTATGCAAAGGTGATGTGCATGCACCATGTGTCATGCATCCTGATGCCATGACACCCACATGATATATCTGCCACACCGACACCCATACGGTTGTTATCAGTATGAGCTGGTGGAGCTATAATGGTGCCAGGTATGTAGATGTGGGATATCTAGGCATGGACAGTACTCTGTGACAGCATGTTGTGTATGTAAGCAAATAGTGAATATGAGGGGCCCCATGACTGAGGACTGTGTAATGCCACATGTACCTGACATGCAGTAGATAGCATGATATGCTTGCACCACTGTGTGTCCTGTCCAGGAGTCATATAGCCTAACATCCTGAGACACAGGGTATGATGTGCCGGTGGATGTGTACATTGCCAATACCAGAACGTGGAATGGTGCTGAAGGGCAATGTGAGGACAATGTCTGATCTGTTGCCCTCTGTACCACACCAACCACCCATGCAATGGTATGACAGGTGGCCAGCATGTGTATGTGGCGTGCTGTGGCACACAGAAGCCCAACAAGGGTGCCAGTAAAGGCATGGAGGTCATCAATGAGTGCGTGAAGCACGTTTGTGAGGATGTGCCCCAGTGCCATACAGAATGGTCCAGTCATGGGTATGCAGTCCCACACGTGCAATGCAGTGCCACCCATGTGTAGTGCGATAGATGCGGCAGTGTGACTGTCAAGGTACACAATGTCCGACAACAGGCTAGCAGTGAATTCAGTGGGCTGGTGTGGAGACACATACCAAACAGGTTGGGACATAACAGCTAGGGAGATCGGAAGGTGACATTGGGACAGTGTCTTAGGACATAACGTGTGCATGGCAGTACCATGTATGTGTCCACAGGGACACTACGATGTCCATGTATGGATTGCAACCCTGTAGTGAGTGAGAGTGTGTATTGTTGGTAGGTACACCATTGCCTGGCATGTTGCCAACATTATCTCAGTCTGCAATGCCTGGGTGACTGTTGTACGTGACATAGAATGTGGATGTAGCCAAACAACACAGACATACCACCACACTGCCTGAGGACCCACACTGCAATGTGCGGCAGTCATGTGTAGGTAGCTAGCCTTGGAGCATGTGATGGACCATGAGGACCCACCATGGCTGTCAAGTGATGCAACCCACACATGTGAATATACCCACCGTGCAACAGCCTGCACATGTGCCCATACAGCAGATGTGCATGGAACATGACCACCACCGTGGCGTCTGTGAAAAGGCCAGTACCACCATGTCTCTGTGTGGAATAGCATGGTCCCTACCATTGCGTACATGCTACGGAAGTGCACTGTGATATGTGTCAGCATAGTTATGTACACTGTCCATCTGCCGGGGTGCCATGCCATTAACAACCCCTGTCAGCAGACGTCAGTAGTACTGGCTGTAGAACACATGTACCATGTATGCTGCGATGGGTGTGTGTCCAGGGTGTGGCTAGCAGGGCCATGAAACATATATGTTCATCTACCAAAGGGGGGATAACCCCAGGTTTAACACACCAGACACATGGAGGTATTGTGCATGCTGAGGGTAGTGTAGGTATGGTATGTGTTGTGTAATGTGTCACCCAGCTAGGTGGAGTGCATGCCTCAAGCATGTGTGGGTACATGGGTGTCCATTCTAGGGAAGTGTGGGTTGCTGTCAGCACATGGCAGTAGCAGCTGTCTGAGGCCCAATGTACAGTATGACAACACAGACAGCATGTAACCTGTGGTGTACAGTGTAAGCTCTGTTGCATGTTACAATGTGTCTAGTGGTCACAAACATGGGTATCTGAACATGGAGCACCTATGATGCATTGTGTTCGGCAAATATCCAGTATGTGTGCAAAACATTGTGTGATGTGGGATCCCCTCACATGTGTGTGTTGCAGTCCAGGTATGTGCCTGGAAGGTATGATCCGTGTACAATCTGTACTTGCAGGTGTGCTGTGCAGAGCATGGAGGCAGGTCCCAGGCACTGCAGATAAATGTGAGTCGTGCACTAGTGTGTGTGCCTTGCCTGTGTGCAGCACAGTGGAAGGTGCAAGCATTGTCACACATGACCCCATGCCGTGCCTGCCTGTTACAGCCCTGCTGGAGACAGTCATGTGACACCACCACAGAGGCAGTATAGCATGTGAAGATGTACATGTGTGCTCCACACCCCAGGCAGATGTCCGCAGGTCATGTGTGCCACAGCAGTGTGGTCGACCAGGACTGTCATAGTGGTCAGATACCACATGCCTGTATAAGTACAGTATGAGCATAGTCAACAGTTGCAGTGACAGAGTAGGTCAATGTAGAGTGTCCCTGTGTTCAGACCACTGCCTACTGTACACTTGGCTAGACACACACCCAGAGGGTGAATATACCGGTGAGCCATCACATGTCCCAGTACACGTAGCCTGTATAATGCCATCACAGGGCGGTCACAATAACATGTTGTGTGACAGACATGTTGTACCAGGTGATGTGTCATGTGTGCATATGTTGAGTTGCACAGCCGTTCACACGTCCGCAACATGTCAGTGCATGATGCCTAGTGTAACATGATGTGTGGAACTGCACTGTGATCCACAACAGGGTCATCTGAGACAGGTGTGTTGTGAATGGTGTAACCCATGGTTCCACGGGATATACACTGGTGCTGTTGGCTGCCATGCTGGGGGCCACCAGTGGTGCCTGCAGTGGTCATACAGACATACTGCACACATTGTTCTGGCAGGAATGTCCATTGTTGTGGATGATGTGTTACTACGTGAAGGTAGGTGTGTGTTGTGAATGTTACCCATCCAGATGTGACCATCAGGCGCAGTCATGGTTGTCGACAGCATCACACCCATCCACAGCTGTCAGAACCCTGTCCCCAGAATGGGTGTCAGCCACCCTCGTACTGTGTGACCTATGTGCAGATGGCGGAACACCTCCTACTGGCTGGCTAACAGTGTCATCTAGGAAGGCTATGTGATGGCTGGAATACACCGTTATAATGTATAATGCTGGTATCCCAATGAAGTACATGGAATCACACACAGTACGCCATGGCTGGCATGTAAACCATGTACAACAATGACTGTGTGACAGACACAAACAATGCGGAGCCATGTTGGACATGCACCCATGAGAACACCAAATGAGGTATGTTGCACATATCGATGTACAACTGTCAGCAATGGCCATAGCATGGATGCAGATGCATATCCCCCACAGGCAGTACCACGCCATATAGGTAGGGGGGCATTGCACGACTACATGTGACAGTTGCTGTACCGCCACATGTACTGCATATCCATCATGTAGGGGTAGCAGTGGTACGTGACTGTTGGACATGCCTGTACATATGACCATGTCCCACAGGATATGTGTTACGTGTGTACAACACGTGTTGTACCATCATCAAGCTGTGAAGTGTATGGCTGCCAGTGTACCTGTGTGACATGTTCTGCAATGGGTGCAAAGGTATAGTAGTGCATTGCATGCCCACATGCCCCACACAGGTGCATAGCCTGAACATACAATACAAAGAGGGTGCTGGATCATAGCAACCCACAAGAGGAGATGGGTATGGGTGGCAACCCACTACCACCTGTTCGGGTAAGGTGTGCATGTCCATGACACATTAGCACCAGAGAAGCTAGCAGTACAGCAGTACAGGGTGGCATGCATATATGTTCACTAATACCCCTGTGTGTCCCACCACTGGCCTGTGGACAGACAGACACCAACACAATGTGCAGCATTGACATGTGCACAGCACATCACCGCTGGCTACTGTAGAACAGGCTTACTGTGTAGACATGTGCACAGAAGGTCTGCGCCAGCCACACTCAAACACGTTATGTGTTGAACCCCACCATTATTGTAGCCCATGCCACAGACAGATGTTCACGCATCTGTGTATGTATGTCTGGGAATGTCCCTGGCCTAGCAGTATAGCTGTGTCAGTGTTGCGAACAACATACTGAATGGGCTGTGTGTGTGAGGTGTGCGCCATACATGTATGGTCCGATGGATGATACCATCAGTGCCCCTGCTATGTGAACATCCCTGTCCCCATACATGGATACCTATGCTGTGCCCAACACCATGCTCCCTGTGGGAGGGATGGCGCTGTGTGGTGCACCAGCTGACATGGGGGTGGCAGCAGGCACTAGATGTAGACATATGTGGTACCCATGTCAGGCCAGGCAACCATCCATGTGCATGGGATAGCAGTGTGTGGGCACATACAGCACTGTGTTGAACAATATCGCAGCACATAGCACCTGTCAGGGGTAATGTGTATGCATGGATGTGCGATACCTGCATGCACCATACACACCCCCACCAAGCAGAGTGCAGCCTACCTTGCAGAAGGCCATTGGCCACACCATGATGATAGACATGTGTAATGTCCATATACACATAGCAATGACATATGGAATGGACAGCCACCCTGCCAATAACAGTACCCCCCAGGTGGGACACATCCCTGTGCCATGTATGTGACATACCCTGCCATACCATGCAGCCCTGCCCAGCAAGGCTGCACATGCTATCACAGTCCTACATGGTGCAATGGACAAATGGCACTTGCACTATCAACCGTCCACAGCAGTAATGTGGCACTGATGCACCCTGTGGTGTCACAGGTGCTGTTGGTTGGTGAACAACGTGCAGCGCCACATGCTATGCATGACCTTTCCTGCTAATGTCACATGGTTACACAATGTCCCATGTGTATCACATGTGCAATACAGGTGAGCCGTGGCAGGTTGTCCAACACCCGTACAGTGCTGTGTAGATGTACATGGCACAACACATGCATGTACAGGTGTCCATGTGTATGTGTGCATTGCCACCGCTGATGTTCATAATGGCTGCGTACGTGATGCCTAGTGACATATACACAGCATCCAGGTGAACAGTAGAACTGTGTGCACATTGGGACACGTGCCAACTGGTATGAACACAGGTGCAGGCAGGTACACATGTCCACAGCAGGCTACCATCAACATGGTGTGTGTACAGTGTGATGAGTTGACACACAGATATGATATGATGCCCACTGCTTAATGGTGTGATGGCAACACATCAGCTGTGTCACTGCCATGATGCATCGCAGAGATTACTGTGCAGATGTTGTACATGTCATAGCAATGTATGTCCAGCAGTATGCCAGTACATCAGTGTAAATGTGACCTGTCACCATCATTATGTCTTACAGATAATGCCACGTTCCCGGCTGCCAGCCTTCAGCCACCAGGAGGATGACGTGATTATACCGTTGCTCCACGACAACTACGAGCCACTATTCAGCCATGTGCCACAACAAGCACAGCAGCGGGACGACGTGTGGCAGGATATGTGCAGGAGGGTGAACAACGTGGGTGGCAACAACCGCACCTACCAGCAGATCTGCCGACACTGCACAGACCTAATATGGCACATGAAACAGCGTGCCGCTGCAATCGCCAGAGAACAAGGTGGGACAGGTGGTGGGCCACCAACCCAGCACCCACTCACACACACAGAGGAGCTCCTGGCCAGTCTGGGGACACCCAGGGAACATCATGCAGAAACACTCGCTGCCATCGTGGAGGTGGGTGTCTCCCAACCAACGAGCCTGGTAAGTCAGTCTTGCATGTGTGTATGATAACTGACGTAGGTGTGGGTGTCATAGTACACCACATAATGTACCAACACATGCCAGGTATATGGCCACACAAGCTGCATACTACAGTATGCTACGTTGTGTTTGCAGACATGTGCATAACACATGCTACCACACAGGTACATGATGTGACATGCACAGTGCTTACTGTGGCTACAGTAATGGATAATGTGTATACTGTTGTGTCGCCTATACAGGTACCTCTGGCGGTCACACAGCCATGGGTCCGCCGCAGGTGAGACTGTTGCTAGTAATAGGCATGTTACAGTGTATAGATATTCCCCATGTGGCCAGGTATGACATGCACACCTGGGTCTGCTCCAGTCACGGTATACAGGTTGCACCACCTGACACACACGCCACCCATGTACAGTAGATACAACCGTTAGTATACACCGGCATCACACCACATAACCCATCGGTGTGATATGTGCAGTCAGCTATGCATACAATGGTGGAGGTGTTCTACAATGGCTGCATGTGTAGTATGCATCAGAATGCCATTTGCGGTACGCACACAGTACCACATAGTGAGCTGTGATCTGGCCAGCACACAGGTGTTACCAATGTGACCTATGCCCCTGCATTGTGTGCACACGTTGTGACATGGCACATGACATGTCCCATGCACGTGGTGTTCTGTCTGCAACATTGTCACACCATGACATGACCCACGCGACATAGCAGACATCCACAATGTCTGCGTAGCCTTCCGGATTGTGACACCTCAGACTAGTATGGGTGTATGTCACATGGGCCACCACAGGGATGTGTACACGATGCCCATCACACACAATTGTCCATGACCCAGTCAAACATGGCCATGGGTGATACCCACAGGCATGTTGCCACACAGTACATCTGCAGTGGGTAGTCACCGTTGTACTTTGTCCACATAGTGCGATCATAGCTGTAGTGGACCCCCTGTACATCTGATGTGGTACACCAGACAAACGCAATGCCTGTCTGCAGCCACTGGAGGTGCCACCAATGTCTACCATATACGTGCTGTGGAACAGCATGACTGTGTTGCAGACATGGCAATGCAATGCGTCCATGTTACGCATCACACAGAAACATACCTGTGTCTTGCTGCCATGCAGTAGCACAGTGTCTGTACTCCCCACTGTATAGCTATGTACACAGCTCACACCAACCACACCTGCACAGACATCCTTGTTACACATGCATTCTATCTGTAGCCTGTACACATAACACTGCACTGTGATGTCCAGTTTGATTTGGTGCATGTGGTGGGACACCATTGTCACATGTCCACATGTTACCGCACATGTTGGCGGAGTACATGACAAAGTGACGCCAGCCATGTGTACTGTTAACCCGCCTGTGGCCACATGGTGTATCACGGTGATGCATGCAAACTACCATGAATGTGTGTACTGCATGCCTACTGAAATGACACCTGCTTGATGTAGTGTGCACCCCAGGGCAGTATGCATACTACCACTATTAATGTCTGGCCTGCATTCACTGAGCTGTGGTGTGGGAATGCTGCATGCCATCTGCAATATCACATGCATGATGTGTTTGCATGTGTGTGTGTCTGCATGTGTGTGTCAGCGTGTGTGTGTCTCGCATGTGTGTGTGTGCGTGTGTGTCTGTGTGTGTGTGTGTGTGTGTGTGTGTGTGTCTGCGTGTGTGTGTGTGTGTGTGTGTGTGTCTGCATGTGTGCCTGCGTGTGTGTAATGTATTTTACAGTATGTCTTTGTATTCACAGGTGGTGTAGGTGCGTTCCCCTCCTGTGGTCCATCTGATGCTAGTGTCCCCACAGATACTAGCAGTGATGACCATATGCATGAGGCACAGGCAGGGTTGTCACGGGCAGAAGCTGTGCCATTGATTAACATCCCACCTATGTCCCCTTCATCTCCGCACACAGTTCAGATGCCGACACATACCACATCACCGTTGCCCATAGAGGAAGGACAGTCAGCGTCTGTTGGCATTGAGCAGGAATGTGTGGTGGCTACAGAAGGTGCGGGTACACACCATGTTGCCAGTGTAATGACTGGTGATGTGCCACACAGGCATGTGGCTGGTGCTGCTCGTAGGAAGAGCTCTTGTAGACATGCACCTGCCGTACAGGGTGCAGCAGCTGGTATCACCAGATGCATGTTCCAGACTGTAATGGTGGCACAGGCACGTGCTGAATGGCAGAACCAAGAAAGGCAGTGGCTGCAGAGGGCCACAATCCGTTCCCTAAATGAGAACATCCAGTCATTGGCGAATGCTCAACAGCAGCTTGCCAATGTTCTGGAGAGGCGATTAGGTGAGATGGTTGGAATCCTCGACCGAGGCATGTCAATCCGCGAGCGTGAGCTGTCTGTGCTGGAACACCTGGTAGGGGTGAGGCGTAGGACACGTGGCCGTAGGCCAGCAACACCACCTAGTGCAGGTCAACGTGTGCGTGCCACCTCTCATGCCCACTCACACAGTGCCGGTAGCAACAGCAGTGCTGGTGCTACACCAACCACAACAGGACACAGCAGGCCACGTGGACGTGGCCCTGGCCGGTCCCAGCGTGGACACAGTTCCAGCGGACATGTGTCATCAGAGAGTGGCCACTCCATACCTCCACCCGGTAGAGCCCGTGCGACCCCAGGCAGGCACGGGTCACGTGGCTGCAGGCGGACACAGTGAGCCGTACAACCTGCACTGTACAGTCTGGGGCTGCCAAGTATACCCCGTGTAGGCATCACAGATGGCTGAACTGTGTACACACATACCCACACACAGCAGACACAACTGTAGGGCTCCACCACATCCACATGCATTCTGTACAGTCATGCCCAGTAAATGCACCGGCCCTTACACACACACATGATGTCATCCATTGGTACAGCCTATGCCCCTGGCACACATATCACCCTGTGCATATGATGAAGCCTCTGCCGCAGCACTGTCATCCACACCATCGGTGCACGGTTATGCAAACATATTCTGATGCACAGGGTGGACAAGATAGTGAGAGGTGTATGTGATACCTGTGTCCGCATAGTGCGTGATGTGTATGTTGCAGTGGTTGTGTATGACAGGTGACAGGTGCGTATGTGACGGGGGTTGTGTACTGACATCATGCAGCAGACATACCATGTAGTGCAGGTGCAGCATACATTGAGCTGTGTACACGGTATGCGTGACGGTTACATGTGTAGCACCATGTTGGTTCTGTTAACCTGTATGCCAAATATGGTGTACTTGCATGTGCCTACTGGGAGCACTGTTATCAGTCCCCCACGTGTAGTTGTGGGTTACCCACAGGCACATCTGGCAATATCAGCATACCACAGGTACCCGCAACCTTCATGGACCCCTACATAGGTACATAGGTGCATAGGTACATACCAGGCTATGTGCCCTACGGCATGTGTAAGCCTAGCCAGAGTGTGTGTGGCTTTCACCACCCCTCAGGATGAGGATACTACATCCATCGGTCCGCTGTCCCTCTGTCCATCAGTGACACAGAGATGATGCCTGGTGCATACCTACGATCACACATCCACACGTCAGGATTACTCTTGGACAGAGTCAGTCAGGGGCTCTGCTTCACATGGGCTGGGAATCGTTTCCATGTTGTAGGGGGTCTCTGGGCGATGACCCTGTCCCTCCAGCACGTCCTATTTATGTTCGTCTTGAGGTTTCTGTCAGTTGCTTCTGTGCCCGTGTTTGTTTGGAGCCTAGGAGGTGGAACATGTCCATGTCACCCAGGTCGGACATGGCCGTGTATGTCAGGCACAGATCACCTCAGAGCAGACGGGCTGAGAAGGTATACAGCCGGAGTCCCCTCGGTCGGGCAGCGTGTGACATATGTCTCAGCACCTTTATCCCTGTGTTGTGGAATGTTTGAGGTCCTTCCGAGTGCTGCATGTGTCAGGTTAGGTACATTCCAAATGTGGTGTTGTACACAATCATTGGTCTGATGTGTGAAGAGTACAGGGGTACAATGACCTCCCCTGATGTGGATGTGAATCCCTTCATGACCAGGTGGGCACAGTGGAATGTCTTCCCAACCACATTGGCAATGTGAGTGCCGAGAGAGGTTACCGACAGGTTTGGTATCCATGTCCCTGATCACGTCCACCATGTTTAATGAATTACCACCTATATGGTAATTCGGGGTGAACATGTCTTTCCCAAAGGGTAGGTCTATACCTTCCCTGGCATGTAGCATCAGGCCATGGCTCTGGCACCAGTTATCCATTTCTATGAGACCCCAGGTGGATGTCCATGTCTGATGGGGTGTTGAGTATGTTGGCCGGTGTGCAGTCATCTGCATACCTTGTCTGCCACAATCCCCCTATGTTTGCATGCACATTGGAAAGTTGAATGCCGAACAGGAGGGGCCCAGGACTGAGCCCTGTGGGCCACCACTCAGGACCAGCTTGGAGTCTGACATGGCACCAGGAACACAAACCCTGTGGGGTTTGACCTCCATCCAGTTGGCAAACCATCGTGTGACATATGTCTCTAAATCTACGCTGGTGAGCCTTTCTATGATGCCCACGTGGAGTGTGGTTTGAACGCCCCGCCAGGTCATGGTAGTCTGTGCAAACTGACGCACTTCATCAATGGCCTTAGTGATTCCTCCAAACAGGTCGACCAGGTTTGGGAGGCAGGATCTTCCCTTGACTAAGCCGATGTGGGTATGTTCCGCATTTGCTGTACACCAATGTCTTTATTTATGGGCTCCAGTATGGACCTCCCCACAGCTTTGCAGACAAGGCTTGTCAAGCTGATAGGGCAGGGATGTATAGAGTCCATAAGAGCACTACCTTGGTGTAGTGGGACCACAGTTGCCGTATGCCATCCATCGGGACGAGTCCGTAGTAAGGCTAAGATGAAACAGCAGCCTTATGTGCGGGGTGAGGGCCTCAATGAGGTTGTGTAGCACACAGCTGGGGACACCATCTGGTCCCATTGATGCTGTGTTCACTGCTTAACAGATATCAGCTCTCTCCTGGGCATACGGGATGTTTGGGAGGCTAGACTCTGGTGGATGGATACGCCCCTCTTGGGGAGGGTAGATGTATGCATGGAACATGTCCGCTGATTTGCTGACAATGTCTGTGGGTTCAGTGATCATTGTACCATTCTGGAGTAATTCCGGGCATAACTGTGTGCTTCCACCCATGTTCCTACCATAGCTAAGGAAGGCCTTATGGTTGTCTTATGTGTCCCTTGCAGTACCAGTCCCACAGGCGGCCTTGGATGATTGTATGAGTGATCGTATGTTAATGCCGGTATTAATCAGTGATGCCTTCCCTGGTACTGATATTGCTCTGTCATGTATTAGCTCTCAACTCTTGTTGTACGGTTTGTCAATGGCTGGGGTCCACCAGACCATGTGCCTGCCTTCGGTGGACAAGGTCTTGATGTTATCAGGATCACTTGGTGCAGACATTCCTGGGGGTGCTCATAGAAGGCATTTGTAAGGGTTTCATCAGTGTGGCCTGTGTTTACCACTGGCATGGAGGCCTTGTAGGGTACCACACCGGTCGTATGACGTGTGGGTTTGCTGTGGAGAGGTCGTCACTGTGGTCTCCCATGCCGGTGTTGGGTGCAGGATGCGGATCTCCAGTGAGTTCACTATATGGTCTGACCTCACCATTGAGGGATGTACATCCTGTGTGGAGCATGTCATCCCCATGTGTGATGATCAGAACTAGTATACTTCCCCCCCTTGTGGGTATGGTGCATGGTTGTTCCACAGCATTCAGGTGTATGAACACCTGGAACCTTTGGTGTAGGGTGTTGTGTCCTGGGTAATGTTCCCGGTCTATGTATGGGTGGTTGATGTCACCCAATATGACGGTGTTGTGAGAGCATTCACACTCACCAGTGTCTTCAGGAAGGCTGTGCAGGTATCCTGGGTTTGGTAGGGTGGTCTGTAGCATGCAACAAACTGTAGGGCAGTCCTACCCATGGTTAATTGCACCTGGATATTCCCCGCTGCTACGTGCATTTCTGCCAACCTGGAGGTGTGTGTATCCTTCATGGAAATGGAGACTCCCCCTCCTTCTGTGTTAGGTCCGGGTTATGGTCCTGAACGCGTGGTATGGGGTATGACCCGATAGTGCTGGGGTGCTCTCAGCAGCCCTGATAAATGTTTCAGTCACAGCACTGACATCGATGTCCTCCATACTGAAAAGGGCATTTGAGGGTGTACAGCTTGGGCGTAGACCACTGACACTGAGCAGTATTACCCTGTCTGTTCTCCAGGTTTGTAGTGTAGGGTGGTAGGTTTATCATTCCAGCCTTGCCTGCAGTGGGCACTGTGGGGGTGGCCGGTGCCTTAGCCAAACCCTTGAAGACCAGGGGCGACAGGTGCGAGCCATACCTTGTGAAGGGGCATGGTGTGCCAAGCATGTCATCCCAGGTATGAGGAATCTGGATCCCCTCAGACTGACACCAGTAACCAGGCACATTATCAAGGGTGACCACTTGGAGCCAGTATAGTGGCATCATACTTGATGAGGGTGGGATACTGCCCAGGGTCAGGGACATGCCGGCCTGGGCTACACAATCTGAGTGGCCCTCTATGTCTCCTTTAATGTATCCCAGGGTGGTATGTCTCCAGTCGTTGACACCAGCATGGGCAATGACCGCGTCATACCTGTACATGCTGCGGAGTGACCTGAGTGCGTGTTATGTGGCGGATTCCAGCGCCCGCAGGCAGCCTACTGTGATCATTCCCTTGTTCAGTCTGGTGGGTTGACGCTGGTGTGTCTGACAGTGGCGTCACCCATTACAAGTGTGTCTGGCAGTGTGTGTGTTGCCTTTGGGGCTCTGACTGTTTAGCACACTCACGCTGAGAACTATGTGTTGCATGTCCTATGTCTTGTGGAGGCAGTTGCTTGTGTGTCTGCTTCAGAGGGCTCGTTAGGTTCGTGACATGTTTTAACAGTGCCTCCAGGTATGTCTTAGTGTGTTCATGTGTTTGATTAGCATTTGCGATAGTCACATGTGACACTGGGTTTGTGGTGTGCATGGTGTCCTTTCCCCCCGCTTGGTCTTGCCGGTCATGGTTTGAGAGAGCACAGCCCCCTGTCTGGCTATATAGTTGCATCTGTCACATGTATTATGTTCATTGGGGAGGTGCGGCTTGTCCAGGTCCATGAGGCACCTGTAACAGTGCCCAGGATGCCCAGATTCACCATCTGAACAGGAGAGGTCGCTAGCAATTGACCCTTCGACATGCCAGAGAATGTGAATGCATTTGCTGTGTAACCGGGTCAGAAGGCACCTATAGGGAAGTGGGTACAAGGATTCTAGGCCAGTGTAGTACTCCATTTAGTATACATGTACTTTACCTATGTAGGAATACTATGGGAGCAGGTGCAGAGCTTTTGTGATATAGAGAACAGACAGTCGGGATTGCAAGAAGAGAGGTTATACACATAAACCTGCGGAGCACGGAGCCGGATACAGTGTAACGTTGTTTACACGGTACATGACGCACATGTCCACATATATAGACCTGACGCCTGTGGTCGGTGCCACAGGCTACGGTGGACAGAGACATCACATACATGGCATGACACAGTACAGGTATGGTGACATTCTGCAGGTGTCGTACGCAGTGTGCTGGCTACTGACCGCAGGTGTCACCTGTCAGCTGTGGTACACAGAGTGCAGCAGTCGGATGCTGTACCGGTACAGGAATATGTCCGCACCGCTGTGCGCATTGACCTCTATGGCACACACACCATTGTGTGCAGATGGGGACACCTGTCTGTGTGGTCAGCACCCTCACAAGACAATGCACCCACGCGCCATGTCACAGGGGGTGGTCTTGCACAGGTGGCCAGTAAGGCTCACAGGTATGGCATTGACAGGGCTGTACAATGCAGCACCAGTACGGGATGGTCACCCTGTGTGGTCAGTGTCCAGTCACAACACTATATCTGCATACACCCTCACAACAGGCAGCAGACATACACACATGTTGACACACTGGCATGGTGGGGACCACACATGTCTACACGGAGGGATGACGTGTTGCATGTACTGCACCATCCACATCGATGCACCCCACACTGAGGTAGGTACAGATCTCTACCATAGTGTACAGAGATGTGTGGCACATGGCACATAGTCCCCCCAATCTGTGGCATACATGGGCACACATTCCTGCACACATGTTGGTGCTAGGAATGCCACACCCGCTACATGGGATATGTGCAGGCGTGCTGCGGTATGTGGTGCATCCTGCGTACTACCACTGTATCTGGCAGCTGTGCCAATATCTGCACTTGGGAGGTGGTAGGGGTTACAGTGGCCATGTGACATATGGTCGATGACGCATGGCTGATGGGTATGCATTATGGCAGTGCTTTCATGTAAAGGCGACATAGCAGACTGTATGCACATGGCAGGGTAGGATGGTGTGTGACACACTTGTGACCAGCACCTGCACACATGCATGTGGACAGGTGTTTAAACACATGGTATACACACAGACTGCCATGCGTGCTGTTACTATGCCACCATATGATGGCCCCCATAATGGGTATGCATGTGGTAGGGGGTTGCAACTGTGTTACGGACACCGGACACCACTCATGCACGGCTGCACCGTGCACAGTACACGTGTCACATGTATCCCCTGTTGCCATATGCGTATGCATTGCTACGTTGTGACATGTGTGTCGACATACATGGAACATGGACTGTGGTATGGTATCACAGCTGTCACAGGCAAACTGTACAAGGGTATGTGTCCCAGTGAACACCGCTACACCCTGTAGGGGGTGCATACCACAGACATGTGTCCGCCTTCCTTCGTGGTGTATTACCACGTACGCCTGTGTTATGCATGTGGTACATCACAGGCTTCGTATGTGTCCTGCGTGCAGTCCATGCACACAGCCAGGAAATCACATATGTGACATATCCGGACATTGTTTCACTGTGGTACAGCTGCAGTCATGTGTCATATCTGTCAGGCCCGTGGTATGTGTGGAGCACGCCTGTCCGTATACCGGTATGGGTGGACTACATCACACCTGTGGGATCATTGATAGTACATGTGTACTCTGCACGACAGACGTACTCCGCCACATAGTCTTTTGGACATATGTCACATGCAGTTGCTGGACCGTGAGGCATACTGCTGCACCGATGACATGGTGCTGGCATAGCAGCTACCGTGTTCACTGCAGTGTGTACATGTTCAGCCTGCACCCGTGACGCCTGTGCTGTCATCTGTGTGTGTACGCAGACTGCATGTGTGTCCACCCTGTGTGTGTACGGGTTTACCTGCCCGTCACTTGCAGTGTGTGCTCTCCGTCTGCATGCCGGACGGCGCGTAGCACATACTACGTGTGTGAGCATGGCCGGGTTGCTGTTGTGTGGGTGGACACACACTACGGTCCACATTCTGCCTCCCATGATTTCGCCCCATGTGTATGTATGTCTGCACTGTGCAGATTCTAAGTGTCTGAGCATGCCCAGTAAGCAGCTGTGTAGATGGACACACAGTACAGTGCACACCGCGCCCGTCTGCGTTGATACCCCGTGTGCATGCCTATTTCCCCTTCACAACCACCACATCTGTGGCATGGCCGGGTTGCTGTTGTGTGGGTGGACACACACCACGGTCCACATTCTGCCTCCCATGATTCCGCCCCATGTGTATGCATGTCTGCACTGTGCAGGTTCTAAGTGTCTGAGCATGCCCAGTAAGCAACTGTGTAGATGGACACACAGTACAGTGCACACCGCACCCGTCTGCATTGATACCCCGTGTGCATGCCTGTTTCCCCTTCGCAATTGCCATGTCTGTGGCATGGCCGGGTTGCCGTTGTGTTAGTGGACACACACGACGGTCCACATTCTGCCTCCCATGATTCTGCCCCATGTGTATGTATGTCTGCACTGTGCAGATTCTAAGTGTCTGAGCATGCCCAGTAAGCAGCTGTGTAGATGGACACACAGTACAGTGCACACCGCCCAACCGCATTGATACCCGTGTGCATGCCTGTTTCCCTTCGCAACTGCCACGCCTGTGTGATGGCCGGGTTGCTGTTGTGTGGGCGGACACACATGCCGGGCCACATTCTGCCTCCCATGCCGCCCCATGTGTATGCATGTCTGCACTGTGCAGATTCTATGTCTGAGCATGCCCAGTAAGCAGCTGTGTAGATGGACACAGTACAGTGCACACCGTGCCCGACTGCATTGATACCCGTGTGCATGCCTGTTTCCTTCGCAACTGCCATGTCTGTGGCATGGCCAGGTTGCTGTGTGTGGTGGACACACACGACGGTCCACATTCTGCCTCCCATGCCGCCGCCCATGTGTATGCATGTCTGCACTGTGCAGATTCTAAGTGTCTGAGCATGCCCAGTAAGCAGCTGTGTAGATGGACACACAGTACAGTGCACACCGCTGCCTGGCGCTGATACCCCATGAGCATGTCTGTCTCCCCTTCGCAACCACTAGGTGTGAGGGCATGGCCAGTACACCATTCGGTGGTACACACTACAGTCGGCACCGATGTCTGCTACTAGGCATGTAGCCATGGCCAATGACATCCTGCATAGCCATGGTGACCATCCAGGTGACTCATATGTGGTTGTTATGCCACAATGGCTGCCTACATCCTGCACGCCGGATGCCCTCTCATAGGGTATACTGTATGTGGTGCATCCCGTATCCATGTCGTGATGTACTTCTCCGTAGTTAGTTGGTATTCCCGACTGCAGCACTACCGTGTTAATGTACACCCACCTTGGAATGGTAACATGCTGTGTGACTGCGCACTCTGTCTTCATTCCCTATCGGCTACCTTGCCTCTGCAGATGATACCACCCACCTAGGGGTATGCCGCCTGACAGTGCTGTGCTCACTAATCTCGATAGCGCATTCTGTAAATGCATCATGCTGTAGTGTGTTCATGTAGGTAGGCATAGGTTCGACTCCCGGCCCTTCCCCGTGTGTGTGTGAGGTGTGTGTGTGTGTGTTTCCAGCTGCCTCTGCAGATGAACATGCTTTTAGACGCTTCGCAACACATACCTTGGCTATTGTCAGCTATTCCCTTACGGATGATGTCACCCGCCTAGAAGTATGCCTCTGACAGCGCTGTGCTCAGTAATCTCGGTAGCGTGTTCTGTAAATGCATCATGCTGTAGTGAGTTCATGTAGGTAGGTGTAGGTTCGACTCCCGGCCCTTCCCCATGTGTGTGTGTGTTTCCAGCTGTCTCTGCAGATGAACATGCTTTTAGATGCTTCGCAACACATACCTTGGCTATTGTCAGCTATTTCCTTACGGATGATGTCACCCACCTAGAAGTATGCCTCTGACAGCACTGTGCTCAGTAACCTCGGTAACGCATTCTGTAAATGCATCATGCTGTAGTGAGTTCATGTAGGTAGGCATAGGTTCGACTCCTGGCCCTTCCCTGTGTGTGTGTGTGTGTGTGTTTCCAGCTGCCTCTGCAGATGAACATGCTTTTAGACGCTTTGCAACGCATACCTTGGCTATTGTCAGGTATTCCCTTACGGATGATGTCACCCGCCTAGAAGTATGCCTCTGACAGTGCTGTGCTCAGTAATCTCGGTAGCGCGTTCTGTAAATGCATCATGCTGTAGTGAGTTCATGTAGGTAGGTGTAGGTTCGACTCCCGGCCCTTCCTGGTGTGTGTGTGTGTGTGTGTGTTTCCAGCTGCCTCTGCAAATGAACATGCTTTTAGACGCTTCGCAACACATACCTTGGCTATTGTCAGCTATTCCCTTACGGATGATGTCACCCGCCTAGAAGTATGCCTCTGACAGCACTGTGCTCAGTAATCTCAGTAGCGCATTCTGTAAATGCATCATGCTGTAGTGAGTTCATATAGGTAGGCGTAGGTCCGACTCCCGGCCCTTCCCCGTGTGTGAGGTGTGTGTGTGTATTTCCAGCTGCCTCTGCAGATGAACATGCTTTTAGATGCTTCGCAACACATACCTTGGCTATTGTCAGCTATTCCCTTACGGATGATGTCACCCGCCTAGATGTATGCCTCTGACAGCACTGTGCTCAGTAATCTCGGTAGCGCGTTGTGTAAATGCATCATGCTGTAGTGAGTTCATGTAGGTAGGTGTAGGTTTGACTCCCAGCCCTTCCCCGTGTGTGTGTGTGAGGTGTGTGTGTTTCCAGCTGCCTCTGCAGATGAACATGCTTTTAGACGCTTCACAACACATACCTTGGCTATTGTCAGCTATTCCCTTACGGATGATGTCACCCGCCTAGAAGTATGCCTCTGACAGCACTGTACTCAGTAATCTTGGTAGCGTGTTCTGTAAATGCATCATGCTGTAGTAAGTTCATGTAGGTAGGTGTAGGTTCGACTCCCGGCCCTTCCCCATGTGTGTGTGAGGTGTGTGTGTGTGTGTGTGTTTCCAGCTGCTTCTGCAGATGAACATGCTTTTAGATGCTTCGCAACACATACCTTGGCTATTGTCAGCTATTCCCTTACGGATGATGTCACCCACCTAGAAGTATGCCTCTGACAGCGCTGTGCTCAGTAATCTCAGTAGCGCGTTCTGTAAATGCATCATGCTGTAGTGAGTACATGTAGGTAGGCGTAGGTTCGACTCCCGGCCCTTTCCCGTGTGTGTGTGAGGTGTGTGTGTGTGTTTCCAGCTACCTCTGCAGATGAACATGCTTTTAGACGCTTCGCAACACATACCTTGGCTATTGCCAGCTATTCTCTTACGGATGATGTCACGCGCCTAGAAGTATGCCTCTGACAGCGCTGTGCTCAGTAATCTCGGTAGCGCATTCTGTAAATGCATCATGCTGTAGTGAGTACATGTAGGTAGGCGTAGGTTTGATTCCCAGCCCTTCCCCATGTGTGTGTGGGGTGTGTGTGTTCACAGCTGCCCTAGTAGAGTGTAGTTATTTTAGACGCTTGGCAACACATACCTTGGCTATCGGCGGCTATTCCTTTATGGATGTTGTCACCCACCTGGACATGTGCCTCTGACGGTGCTGTGTTCGGTGGTCCATGTAGTGCGTTCCATACCTGTGTCATACTGTTGTGCGGTTGGGTATGTGGGGGTGTGGTCAATCACCATGCCTGCCAGATGTGTGTGTGTGTCTATGCTCCCAGCCACATGGGTTCATAGGGTATGGCTTTAGAGTTTCCGCAGAACACTCATATCCTGCCGCCATCCCTGTGTTTGTGGATGGTGAGACGCAGCTCGTGGACTGCCTGTGTGCCTCCTGTGGTTGGCGACCTCCTTAGCGTGTTCTCCACGTGCACCCTGCTATGGTGTGGTCGGGTGGTGCTGTGTACGTTACACTCACGGCCTTGCCACATGTGTCCGTCTGTATCTCTCTCGTGTATAACTACATACCTATGATGTGGCCATAGCGCTGTTTTGCATGGACAGCTGTCTGTCCCATGTATCGCATATTTGCATGGCTGACACATAGAACTGTGTACGGTGCATATCCACTCATTGTCCATGCAACGTCCGTATTCCAGAACACCCTAGAGACATCTGCTGGATATCGTGGCAGACAGCTATCCTTGCTGTACTGACACTGTACCCGTACACGCCATAAATCTTGTGTATAATTGCCTATTTATGGTGTGTGTATGTCTAACTGTGCTGTATGCATGGTCGTGTGTGTGTCCCGCTATCGCCATCTGTACAGGTGTCACCACTATGGGTAATCCTTGTGAACCGCTGTTTCATGTGCACTTCTGCACATACCTGCAGACCGTACTATTTCCTACGGCAGCGGCCTTAGATCGACCGCTGCCCTAGGCTATAGGGCTCCATGGCGCCCACCACCACAACACATGGTGCCCCCATCCTGGTGTACCTACATGACATACCTACTAGACAGGTGGCCCTACTAGTGCGGTGCCCTAGGCAGTCGCAGGATTGGCGTATGCCTACGGCCTATGAGCACATCACAAGGCATACGTTTACATTCAGTGTTTTATGAAGGCTAGGTTATAATACCAGAGGGGGGACCTCATCAACTATGCTTTAGAATGCGGATTGAGATGGATTATTAGGTGGAGGGTTGACTACACACCAGGGCTGACTGATGAAATACTGATGAAGCCTCTTTTGAGAAGCAGGTGGCTTAAACCCCCGTAACAGGAATATAGTTTAGGTACAGATATACAGTTAACACACATTAGTCCACTCTTTCAGTTGTTTACCACTGTATTACATTGATATGATATACATATCTTCTATATATATTGTTAGATCTTTGATTGATGAGTATTAGGCATAGTACAATATCATATAATACATGTTTTAATAGGATGTTTTTGGAGATGTTAATATATGTGTGTGTAGTTAACATTGCGTCTGTGCTTTATATGCTGTGGTTAAATGTTCATTATTTGCTGAGAAATTGACCAATGAAAGTGTAAGGAGGGATATTTAAAGCCTGGATGCTTTTATGTTATGTGTAAGTCTGACGGAGCCTATGGGTGAAAGCGCTTACTTGTCTATGAAGGAACCTTTGTATACCATTTGGGCACTGTCCTGGACAATGTCTGCGTTGACTGTTTCATCTACCTATGTGTGTTTTGGATTGTGTGCCATAAGGTGCCAGCAGTTCTTTGATGTTGATTAGGTGTATTCCATGGTCAATTGACATTAATCCTATTAATTCACTGAAGGATGTTCTTTATAAGTGGGAACACCATAGTTTAACCATCCTATGACCTTCCTAGCTGAAGTTGTTGGTGTGCCATTGGTATGTGTTCCACAGGTCGCCCATTTGTTCCGCAGTATGGAAGCGAGTGATCCCCATTTTGGTGCTGGCAGATTGAGTGCTGTGTACGGGTATTCGCACGGCGGTCTGACTTTGTATGGGGAGTGTCTACTGTAGTCCCTATCTGTATTTCCTGTGTTATGCCTTACTGCAGCTGTGTAATTCCACCAGGTTTGCAGTTAAGGGTGCCATCTTGGTCGTACGCTTGTCCATCCATGGGAATTGCCTACTGGACACTGGTATAGGGCAGTACACATTTCACACCTGCATTTAGCATTATCCGGTGGATGCTTTGCATTATTAGTGGGGAGTAAGGCATGTGCTATACCCACATCCCTCCCACGGGGCGGGACAATGGATTATCTGCCAAACAACACTGAGCCCCATTTCTGCATACACACGATCCCATGGCTGCAACCCTCGACGGTACCCATTACACATCCTTCATGTGTGCGGGACTGGGATGTGGATGCACTTCTATGGACTCGACCATCTGGGGATTTCTGTTCATATGTCCTGCATTTCACGGACACTTGTCATCAACCTTAAACACGCTGGTGGTGCATATGTCTAGCTGTGCCATAGTCACGGCTGTTACTCCTTCAGGGTCACTCGATCGCAGCTGGTAGATATTGCGTAGGGTTCAATTTTTGGGGTCCTACAATGGACACCAATGTGCATATGTAAAGTGTAGAACTTGTTGGACTGTGTCCATCTGGCCAGTGGTTTTGACTGCTGCTGTATGTTCCCAATCGGATGTCTGTTTGACTACCCATATTATGTAGTGCTACGAAATCCAGGTTTTTCAAAACTGAAACCAAATGGTGTACATCCAAAGATGCAGGTTAGCAACTGCTTTAAATAATCCTCAGAAGTCACAATAGGAAATATCCACCACTGTATTTTCAAAATAACACCACCATAACATGTAGATCCTATTAATTCATTGAAGGATGTTCTTTATAAGTGGGAACGCCATAGTTTAACCATCCTATGACCTTCCTAGTTGAAGTTGTTGGTGTGCCATTAGTATGTGTTCCACAGGTCGCCCATTTGTTCCGCAGTATGGCAGCGAGTGATCCCCATTTTGGTGCTGGCAGATAGAGTGCTGTGTACGCCGTATTCGACGGGCGGTCTGACTTTGTATGGGGAGTGTCTACTGTAGTCCCTATCTGTATTTCCTTTGTTATGCCTTACTGCAGCTGTGTAATTCCACCAGGTTTGCAGTTATGGGTGCCATCTTGGTCGACGCTTGTCCATCCATGGAATTGCCTACTGGACACTGATATAGGGCTGTACACATTTCACACCTGCATTTAGCATTATCCGTGGATGCTTTGCATTATTAGTGGGGAGTAAGGCATGTTACACCCACATCCTCCCACGAGGCGGGACAACGGATTATCTGCCAAACAACACCGAGCCCCATTTCTGCATACCCAGGATCCCATGGCTGCAACCCTCGACGGTACCCATTACACATCCTTCATGTGTGCAGGACTGGGATGTGGACGCACTTCTATGGACTCGACAATCTGGGGATTTCTGTTCATATGTCCTGCATTTCATGGACACTTGTCATCAACCTTGAACACGCTGGTGGTGCATATGTCTAGCTGTGCCGTAGTCACGGCTGTCAGTTCTTCTGGGTCTATCGATCGCAGCTGGTAGATATTGCGTACGGATCAATTTTTGGGGTCCTACAATGGACACCAATGTGCATATGTGAAGTGTAGAAGTTGTTGGACTGTGTCCGTCTGGCCAGTGGTTTTGACTGCTGCTGTATGTTCCCCAATCGCGGATGTCTGTTTGACTACCCATATTATGTAGTGCTACGAAAACCAGGTTTTTCTAAAATGAACCCAAATGGTGTTAATCTAACGATGCAGGTTAGCAACTGCTTTAACTAATCCTCAGAAGTCTCAATAGGAAATATCCACCACTGTATTGTCAAATTAACACCACCAAAACATGTAGATCCTATTAATTCATTGAAGGATGTTCTTTATAAGTGGAACGCCATAGTTTAACCATCCTATGACCTTCCTAGTTGACGTTGTTGGTGTGCCATTAGTATGTGTTCCACAGTATGGAAGCGAGTGATCCCCATTTTGGTGCTGGCAGATTGAGTGCTGTGTACGCCGGTATTCGCACGGCGGTCTGACTTTGTATGGGGAGTGTCTACTGTAGTCCCTATCTGTATTTCCTGTGTTATGCCTTACTGCAGCTGTGTAATTCCACCAGGTTTGCAGTTATGGGTGCCATCTTGGTCACGCTTGTCCATCCATGGGAATTGCCTACTGGACACTGGTATAGGGCTGTACACATTTCACACCTGCATTTAGCATTTCAGGTGGATGATTTGCATTATTAGTGGGGAGTAAGGCATGTGCTATACCCACATCCCTCCCACGCCCCATTTCTGCATACCCAGGATCCCATGGCTGCAACCCTCGACGGTACCCATTACACATCCTTCATGTGTGCGGAACTGGGATGTGGACGACTTCTATGGACTCAACAATCTGGGATTTCTGTTCATATGTCCTGCATTTCATGGACACTTGTCATCAACCTTAAACACGCTTGGTGGTGCATATGTCCAGCTGTGCCGTAGTCACGGCTGTTCACTCTTCTAGGTCGCCGATCGCAGCTGGTAGATGTGGCGACGGATCAATTTTCGGGTCCTACAATGGACACCGTGTGCATATGTAAAGTGTAGAACTTGTTGGACTGTGTCCATCTGGCCAGTGGTTTTGACTGCTGCTGTATGTTCCCCAATCGCGATGACTGTTTGACTACACATATTATGTAGTGCTACGAAAACCAGGTTTTTCTGAAATGAACCCAAATGGTGTAAATCCGATGATGCAGGTTAGCAACTGGTTTAAATAAACCTCAGAAGTCCCAATGGGAAATATCCGCCACTGTATTGTCAAAACTAACACCACCAAAACATGTAGATCCTACTAATTCATTGAAGGATGTTCTTTATAAGTGGGAACACCATAGTTTAACCATCCTATGACCTTCCTAGTTGACATTGTTGGTGTGCCATTAGTATGTGTTCCACAGGTCGCCCGTTTGTTCTGCAGTATGGAAGCGAAAGTGATCCCCATTTTCTTGCTGGCAGATTGGGTGCTGTGTACGCCTGTATTCAAGACGGCGGTCTGACTTTGTATGGGAGTGTCTACTGTAGTCCCTATCTGTATACACATTTCACACCTGCATTTAGCATTATCCGTGGATGCTTTGCATTATTAGTGGGGAGTAAGGCATGTGCTACACCCACATCCTCCCACGGGCGAACAATGGATTATCTGCCAAACAACACCGAGCCCCATTTCTGCATACCCAGGATCCCATGGCTGCAACACTCGACGGTACCCATTACACATCCTTCATGCGCAAGGGACTGGGATGTGGACGACTTCTATGGACTCGAAATCTGGGGATTTCTGTTCATATGTCCTGCATTTCATGGACAGTTGTCATCAACCTTAAACACTCTGGTGGTGCATATGTCAGCTGTGTAGTCACGGCTGTCGCTTCTTCTGGTAGAATGATAACAGCTGTATGATATTCCGTACGGATCAATTTTTGGGTCCTACAATGGACACCAATGTGCATATGTAAAGTGTAGAACTTGTTGACTGTGTCCATCTGGCCACTGGTTTTAACTGCTGCTGTATGTTCCCCAATCACGGATGTCTGTTTGACTACCCATATTATGTAGTGCTACGAAATCCAGGTTTTTCAAAACTGAAACCAAATGGTGTACATCCAAAGATGCAGGTTAGCAACTGCTTTAAATAATCCTCAGAAGTCACAACAGGAAATATCCGCCACTGTATTGTCAAAATAACACCACCATAACATGTAGATCCTATGAATTCATTGAAGGATGTTCTTTATAAGTGGGAACGCCATAGTTTAACCATCTTATGACCTTCCTAGTTGACGTTGTTGGTGTGCCATTAGTATGTGTTCCACAGGTCGCCCATTTGTTCCGCAGTATGGAAGCGAGTGATCCCCATTTTCTTGCTGGCAGATTGAGTGCTGTGTACCGGTATTCGACGGCGCCTGACTTTGTATGGGGAGTGTCTACTGTAGTCCCTATCTGTATTTCCTTTGTTATGCCTTACTGCAGCTGTGTAATTCCACCAGGTTTGCAGTTATGGGTGCCATCTTGGTCGTGACGCTTGTCCATCCATGGGAATTGCCTACTGGACACTGGTATAGTGCTGAACACATTTCACACCTGCATTTAGCATTATCCGGTGGATGCTTTGCATTATTAGTGGGGAGTAAGGCATGTGCTATACCCACATCCCTCCCACTGGGCGGGACAACGGATTATCTGCCAAACAACACCGAGCCCCATTTCTGCATACCCAGGATCCCATGGCTGCAACCCTCGACGGTACCCATTACACATCCTTCATGTGTGCGGGACTGGGATGTGGACGCACATCTATGGACTCGACAATCTGGGGATTTCTGTTCATATGTCCTGCATTTCATGGACACTTGTCATCAACCTTAAACACGCTGCTGGTGCATATGTCTAGCTGTGCCGTAGTCACGGCTGTCGCTACTTTTGGGTGGAACGGTAGGAGCTGGATGATATAGCATACGGATCAATTTTTGGGGTCCTACAATGGACACCAATGTGCATATGTAAAGTGTAGAACTTGTTGGACTGTGTCCATCTGGCCAGTGGTTTTGACTGCTGCTGTATGTTCCCCAATCATGATGTCTGTTTGACTACCCATATTATGTAGTGCTACGAAAACCAGGTTTTTCAAAACTGAAACCAAATGGTGTACATCCAAAGATGCAGGTTAGCAACTGCTTTAAATCATCCTCAGAAGTCCCAATAGGAAAGAATTGCCACTTTATTGTCAAAATAACACCACCAAAACAAGTAGATCATTTAGCACTTTCGCCGGTCTTACCGGCATTTTCAAGTGTAAGTAGCTAAAACAAATAACTAAATAAATAATAATGAATAATTTAATAATACAAATGATAATATGTTATTTGGACAATAGCTTCTGCTATTGGCATACAATGCTGTGGGTGGTGCCGGTTGCCATACATATGGCTTTCTCAAAAGCCAACTTCACACTTCTAAACACTAGTGTGGTCTCCTTTAAGGCCCTGAGCCAGTGGTAAACATTACTCAAGCCACTGAATCACTTACATATGCCTTCTACCAGCACCTACAGGACTGCATGGATCAGGCAATCCCTTACACAACTGTGAGTCTTTGTACCAATGCCAAGCATCCAGTCTGGTGTACCCCAGCCATACACAAGCTCTACAACGAAAGGAGGTAGCTACTACAAGACAGAGCAGAATCCTTGTAAGGTATGACACCCTTGCTCATTATATGTGAAGAACTACAAGCTCTCATGACATCATCCAGGGCAAATCTGACAGATATATCACCAAGGACTCGATGGACAATCATACGGCCTTCTTTAGCTATGTTGGACACCTGGGAGGACACTCCCAGATATGCTCGGACTGGGTTCAGGATGATGTGAAGTTTACTGAACATACACACATTGCCAACATACTGGCTGACAGGTTCGATGCAAACACCCCCCCCCCCACATGGAGAGATGTCTGTACCAGAGGATTGTGGCCCCCAAAACTTCTGTAATGCACAGGTGGGACATGCTCTCCCCAAGGCAGTGAACACAGCATCCATGGGACCAGATGGTGTCCCGGCTGGGTACTCCATGAACTCATTGAGGAATTAGACCCACAGTTAGGACGGCTGTTTAATCTTAGCCTCACCTCAGGTAACGCATCCAAGTTGTGGCGACGGCCACTGTAGTCCCACTTCACAGGGGCAGTGCCTCCACTGACCCTGGTAATTACCATCCCATTAGCTTGACAAGCCTTATCTGCAAAGCCATGGGGAAGGATCATAATGGAACTCATAGATGACGACATAGGGGACTTTCATACTTTGCATCCAACCCTGTTTGGCTTGGTCAAAGGCAGATCATGCGTTTAAAACTTGGTTGATGTTTTAGGAACAGTCACCGAGGCCATTGATGAGGGTCGGCAGTCCATACAGCCTACCTCGACCTGGCAAAGGCCTTCAACACAATACCCCCCTCAGGTATCATTGATAAACCCATCGGCTTGGATGTGAACCCGTACATCGCAGGATGGGTTGCAAACTGGCTAGGTGACACAACCCACATGGTCATAGTTGCTGGCACCATGTCAGACTCACAGCCGGTCACAGGCGGTGTCCCACGGCTCAGTCCTGGGTCCACTCTTTTTCTGCATCTACAGTTCCAACGCACAAGCAATCACACGGGAGTTATGGCTGACAATGTTTGCAGATGATCGCGAACTGGGTGTTATAGTGGGACGGACATCTGACACAGATATCCTTCAGAAGGGCCTCACAGATATGGATATCTGGTGCCAGGGACATGGCCTACAGCTAAATGCTGGGAAATGTATAGTCATACCCTTCGGGAAGAACATGGTTACCCTAGCTGCCATATAGGTGGCAATCCACTGAGCACAGAGGGAGTTACCAGGATCTGGGGATCCAGGTTGTCAGTCACCACTGGTTCGACACACACGGTGCTAACGTACTTAGGTAGACCTTCGACATTGCACACCTGATGGTGCAGGGATTCACATCTAGATCAGGGAGGTCATCGCCTCCCTTGTACTCATCACTCATTAGACCCATGATTGAGTACATTGCCCTGTTCGGAAGATATCTGACCCGACACCTGCAGCAGCTGGGAAGGCCCCATAGGTTCATCGCCAAACGGATGCAGGGTGTCAGGAATTTGTGTTATGCTGCCTGACTGACAGGACTCCTGCTCCATTCATTCACATACCACTTGCTCAGTGGTGACCTGTGCCTGACATACAAGGCCATGTCGACCCATATTTGTTGACTATGCTTCACCTAATGGATCTACATCCCTCAGAACCACAGGGGCAGGTGACGTGAACCTTGACACGGTCATTAATAGAATGTTTTGGAGGGACAGATTCATCACCCAGACACTCACTATGCTGTGGAACAACATCCCAGAACATGTGAGGCAGAGTGCCTCATTGGCCTTGTTCGAGGGGGATTTTGACCAATGGATGGGGGATTGCAGATATACCCCAGGGATTACTTCATTGTCACTGCTTGACAGAGGTACAGCAATATAATAGGCATTGTTATCTTTGGACTGGAGGGTTGGCAAAGACAACATAACCATGGGCTAGGGTTATAGCTGCCCCTGGGCAGATAGCCTACTATGTACCTAGGGATATATGAACCTATGTTCATAGTTTGTCCCATTCATACTTGTCTATCCCCTATCCTCATTCGTATGTGATGTGTATATTTCTGTGGCACATGATTGAACTATGTATTACCTGCAGGTATGCTGTGTACAGTGCACATACGCCATGGTTGATTACAGTGTATCTGTGTACCTACCTCTGTGATACTGAGGACTACCACATCCTTCATAGCATTACATGCATATGTCCATACTATTATCTGCTGGCCTGTGGGGCTGTTAGGGCAACGGTTACTGCGGTCCCTGTTTGTGCACGCGCCATGGTGGTCTTTGACCTGCCTCCGCTGCATATCGTGGGATGGACGGTAGTGTTGGTGTGTGTTTGGGATGTGTTTCCACTGCTGGTACATCTGTGGGGTGGGTTGGCACATGTTCCTCTTTGCAGGGAGCCCCATCCTGACATTTGTGTCATGCGCCAACACTTGGCACATGCCATATGTCCTGTGCTATTCCCACAATCGCGTATGCCTTCCTGCATTACTACTGCGGTTACTGGCAGTTTGTATCTGGTACGCGATGGCTATTATGTTGGATAGCTTGGCCTATTCCCATGCTATGACATACCCATTCATCCAGGCATATACATGTTATTACATCATTTGGCGTTGGCCGCGGGTGTTTGGCCATCCGCAACGCCATTCTCAACGGGTGATGTCCCACCTTCACCTTCTGTGCATGTGGCACCCTGTTGGGGCCCCGTTTGGTGGGCAGATGTTCCCCATATGTGTTGTGTTTGACATGTCTGCATAGCTAATCATCACTACGGCTGAACATACTGCCTTGTCCAGATGTGTACAGTTATGGGCACCGTGGTGTGCACGCCATGAGGTTTCGACAGGTCCATACCACATGGATGTACACATTCTGCCGACACATTCACATGCAGCCATTTGGATATCTGTAAATTGAGGTGGGATGTTAACATGTGTAACATATTTTCCCGCTGGCACTGCTCTGTACAATACTTCTTACTACATTTCAGGTATACCCATTGTGTGTAGGCGCGCAGGCGCAAGGCTGCTAGCTGGGTTGGGTGCACGTCATATGGGTGCGGGTTACATGCTATGACGGGCTGTTGTGTATTACATTTGCATGCATGGGTTCTGCTTCTGGATATTACGCTTAGGCATACCGCCCCATGTGTATATGACGCACGCTGTTGGGTGTAGTACATGTTGCTATGCACATGTTTGTCTGTGCTTTAGGGTATCTGGTTTCCTTCTTGTTGTTATATCAACACGGCACCCGCTGCTGTGTACTCACTACTGCTGGTGACCATGCCCATGTGGCTACCTCTGTGTAGGTGCGGGCGACTGACATGCCGCGTACACCTTCACTGGGTATGCCCACTGACAGTGCATTGCGTGACGACACGGCATTACGGTATCCTTTGTTCCTTGGATGGGTACAATTTGGACACCAAAACATGTAGATCCTATTAATTCATTGAAGGATGTTCTTTATAAGTGGAACGCCATAGTTTAACCATCCTATGACCTTCCTAGTTGACGTTGTTGGTGTGCCATTAGTATGTGTTCCACAGTATGGAAGCGAGTGATCCCCATTTTGGTGCTGGCAGATTGAGTGCTGTGTACGCCGGTATTCGCACGGCGGTCTGACTTTGTATGGGGAGTGTCTACTGTAGTCCCTATCTGTATTTCCTGTGTTATGCCTTACTGCAGCTGTGTAATTCCACCAGGTTTGCAGTTATGGGTGCCATCTTGGTCGTACGCTTGTCCATCCATGGGAATTGCCTACTGGACACTGGTATAGGGCTGTACACATTTCACACCTGCATTTAGCATTCTCAGGTGGATGATTTGCATTATTAGTGGGGAGTAAGGCATGTGCTATACCCACATCCCTCCCACGCCCCATTTCTGCATACCCAGGATCCCATGGCTGCAACCCTCGACGGTACCCATTACACATCCTTCATGTGTGCGGAACTGGGATGTGGACGCACTTCTATGGACTCAACAATCTGGGGATTTCTGTTCATATGTCCTGCATTTCATGGACACTTGTCATCAACCTTAAACACGCTGGTGGTGCATATGTCTAGCTGTGCCGTAGTCACGGCTGTTCACTCCTTCTAGGTCGCTCGATCGCAGCTGGTAGATGTGCGACGGATCAATTTTGTGTCCTACAATGGACACCGATGTGCATATGTAAAGTGTAGAACTTGTTGGACTGTGTCCATCTGGCCAGTGGTTTTGACTGCTGCTGTATGTTCCCCAATCGCGGATGACTGTTTGACTACACATATTATGTAGTGCTACGAAAACCAGGTTTTTCTGAAATGAACCCAAATGGTGTAAATCCGATGATGCAGGTTAGCAACTGGTTTAAATAAACCTCAGAAGTCCCAATGGGAAATATCCGCCACTGTATTGTCAAAACTAACACCACCAAAACATGTAGATCCTACTAATTCATTGAAGGATGTTCTTTATAAGTGGGAACACCATAGTTTAACCATCCTATGACCTTCCTAGTTGACATTGTTGGTGTGCCATTAGTATGTGTTCCACAGGTCGCCCATTTGTTCTGCAGTATGGAAGCGAGTGATCCCCATTTTCTTGCTGGCAGATTGGGTGCTGTGTACGCCTGTATTCGCACGGCGGTCTGACTTTGTATGGGGAGTGTCTACTGTAGTCCCTATCTGTATACACATTTCACACCTGCATTTAGCATTATCCGGTGGATGCTTTGCATTATTAGTGGGGAGTAAGGCATGTGCTACACCCACATCCCTCCCACGGGGCGGAACAATGGATTATCTGCCAAACAACACCGAGCCCCATTTCTGCATACCCAGGATCCCATGGCTGCAACACTCGACGGTACCCATTACACATCCTTCATGCGTGCGGGACTGGGATGTGGACGCACTTCTATGGACTCGGAAATCTGGGGATTTCTGTTCATATGTCCTGCATTTCATGGACAGTTGTCATCAACCTTAAACACTCTGGTGGTGCATATGTCTAGCTGTGCTGTAGTCACGGCTGTCGCTTCTTCTGGTAGAATGATAACAGCTGTATGATATTCCATACGGATCAATTTTTGGGTCCTACAATGGACACCAATGTGCATATGTAAAGTGTAGAACTTGTTGGACTGTGTCCATCTGGCCACTGGTTTTAACTGCTGCTGTATGTTCCCCAATCGCGGATGTCTGTTTGACTACCCATATTATGTAGTGCTACGAAATCCAGGTTTTTCAAAACTGAAACCAAATGGTGTACATCCAAAGATGCAGGTTAGCAACTGCTTTAAATAATCCTCAGAAGTCACAACAGGAAATATCCGCCACTGTATTGTCAAAATAACACCACCATAACATGTAGATCCTATGAATTCATTGAAGGATGTTCTTTATAAGTGGGAACGCCATAGTTTAACCATCTTATGACCTTCCTAGTTGACGTTGTTGGTGTGCCATTAGTATGTGTTCCACAGGTCGCCCATTTGTTCCGCAGTATGGAAGCGAGTGATCCCCATTTTCTTGCTGGCAGATTGAGTGCTGTGTACGCCGGTATTCGCACGGCCGTCTGACTTTGTATGGGGAGTGTCTACTGTAGTCCCTATCTGTATTTCCTTTGTTATGCCTTACTGCAGCTGTGTAATTCCACCAGGTTTGCAGTTATGGGTGCCATCTTGGTCGTACGCTTGTCCATCCATGGGAATTGCCTACTGGACACTGGTATAGTGCTGAACACATTTCACACCTGCATTTAGCATTATCCGGTGGATGCTTTGCATTATTAGTGGGGAGTAAGGCATGTGCTATACCCACATCCCTCCCACTGGGCGGGACAACGGATTATCTGCCAAACAACACCGAGCCCCATTTCTGCATACCCAGGATCCCATGGCTGCAACCCTCGACGGTACCCATTACACATCCTTCATGTGTGCGGGACTGGGATGTGGACGCACATCTATGGACTCGACAATCTGGGGATTTCTGTTCATATGTCCTGCATTTCATGGACACTTGTCATCAACCTTAAACACGCTGCTGGTGCATATGTCTAGCTGTGCCGTAGTCACGGCTGTCGCTTCTTTTGGGTGGAACGGTAGGAGCTGGATGATGTAGCGTACGGATCAATTTTTGGGGTCCTACAATGGACACCAATGTGCATATGTAAAGTGTAGAACTTGTTGGACTGTGTCCATCTGGCCAGTGGTTTTGACTGCTGCTGCATGTTCCCCAATCGCGGATGTCTGTTTGACTACCCATATTATGTAGTGCTACGAAAACCAGGTTTTTCAAAACTGAAACCAAATGGTGTACATCCAAAGATGCAGGTTAGCAACTGCTTTAAATCATCCTCAGAAGTCCCAATAGGAAAGAATTGCCACTTTATTGTCAAAATAACACCACCAAAACAAGTAGATCACGAGCACTTTCGCCCGGTCTTACCGGGCATTTTCAAGTGTAAGTAGCTAAAACAAATAACTAAATAAATAATAATGAATAATTTAATAATACAAATGATAATATGTTATTTGGACAATAGCTTCTGCTATTGGCATACAATGCTGTGGGTGGTGCCGGTTGCCATACATATGGCTTTCTCAAAAGCCAACTTCACACTTCTAAACACTAGTGTGGTCTCCTTTAAGGCCCCTGAGCCAGTGGTAAACATTACTCAAGCCACTGAATCACTTACATATGCCTTCTACCAGCACCTACAGGACTGCATGGATCAGGCAATCCCTTACACAACTGTGAGTCTTTGTACCAATGCCAAGCATCCAGTCTGGTGTACCCCAGCCATACACAAGCTCTACAACGAAAGGAGGTAGCTACTACAAGACAGAGCAGAATCCTTGTAAGGTATGACACCCTTGCTCATTATATGTGAAGAACTACAAGCTCTCATGACATCATCCAGGGCAAATCTGACAGATATATCACCAAGGACTCGATGGACAATCATACGGCCTTCTTTAGCTATGTTGGACACCTGGGAGGACACTCCCAGATATGCTCGGACTGGGTTCAGGATGATGTGAAGTTTACTGAACATACACACATTGCCAACATACTGGCTGACAGGTTCGATGCAAACACCCCCCCCCCCACATGGAGAGATGTCTGTACCAGAGGATTGTGGCCCCCAAAACTTCTGTAATGCACAGGTGGGACATGCTCTCCCCAAGGCAGTGAACACAGCATCCATGGGACCAGATGGTGTCCCGGCTGGGTACTCCATGAACTCATTGAGGAATTAGACCCACAGTTAGGACGGCTGTTTAATCTTAGCCTCACCTCAGGTAACGTACCCAAGTTGTGGCGCACGGCGACTGTAGTCCCACTTCACAGGGGCAGTGCCTCCACTGACCCTGGTAATTACCATCCCATTAGCTTGACAAGCCTTATCTGCAAAGCCATGGGGAAGGATCATAATGGAACTCATAGATGACGACATAGGGGACTTTCATACTTTGCATCCAACCCTGTTTGGCTTGGTCAAAGGCAGATCATGCGTTTAAAACTTGGTTGATGTTTTAGGAACAGTCACCGAGGCCATTGATGAGGGTCGGGCAGTCCATACAGCCTACCTCGACCTGGCAAAGGCCTTCAACACAATACCCCTCAGGTATCATTGATAAACCCATCGGCTTGGATGTGAACCCATACATCGCAGGATGGGTTGCAAACTGGCTAGGTGACACAACCCACATGGTCATAGTTGCTGGCACCATGTCAGACTCACAGCCGGTCACAGGCGGTGTCCCACGGGGCTCAGTCCTGGGTCCACTCTTTTTCTGCATCTACATTTCCAAAGTACAAGCAATCACAGGGGGGTTATGGCTGACAATGTTTGCAGATGACTGCGAACTGGGTGCCATAGTGGGACGGACATCTGACACAGATATCCTTCAGAAGGGCCTCACAGATATGGATATCTGGTGCCAGGGACATGGCCTACAGCTAAATGCTGGGAAATGCATAGTCATACCCTTCGGGAAGAACATGGTTACCCCTAGCTGCCATATAGGTGGCAATCCACTGAGCACAGAGGGAGTTACCAGGGATCTGGGGATCCAGGTTGTCAGTCACCATTCGTTCGACACACACATTGCTAACGTAGTTAGGTAGACCTTCTACATTGCACACCTGATGGTGCAGGGATTCACATCTAGATCAGGGGAGGTCATCGTCTCCTTGTACTCATCACTCATTAGACCTATGATTGAGTACATTGCCCTGTTCGGAAGATATCTGACCCGACACCTGCAGCAGCTGGGAAGGCCCCATAGGTTCATCGTCAAACGGATGCAGGGTGTCAGGAATTTGTGTTATGCTGCCTGACTGACAGGACTCCTGCTCCATTCATTCACATACCACTTGCTCAGTGGTGACCTGTGCCTGACATACAAGGCCATGTCGACCCATATTTGATGACTATGCTTCACCTAATGGATCTACATCCCTCAGAACCACAGGGGCAGGTGACGTGAACCTTGACACGGTCATTAATAGAATGTTTTGGAGGGACAGATTCATCACCCAGACACTCACTATGCTGTGGAACAACATCCCAGTACATGTGAGGCAGAGTGCCTCGCTGGCCTTGTTCGAGGGGGATTTTGACCAATGGATGGGGGATTGCAGATATACCCCAGGGATTACTTCATTGTCACTGCTTGACAGAGGTACAGCAATATAATAGGCATTGTTATCCTTGGACTGGAGGGTTGGCAAAGACAACATAACTATGGGCTAGGGTTATAGCTGCCCTTGGGCAGATAGCCTACTATGTACCTAGGGATATATGAACCTATGTTCATAGTTTGTCCCATTCATACTTGTCTATCCCCTATCCTCATTCGTATGTGTATATTTCTGTGGCACATGATTGAACTATGTATTACCTGCAGGTATGCTGTGTACAGTGCACATACGTCATGGTTGATTACAGTGTATCTGTGTACCTACCTCTGTGATACTGAGGACTACCACACATCCTTCGCAGCATTACATGCATATGTCCATACTATTATTCGTTGGCCTGTGGGGGGTTGTTAGGGCAACGGTTACACGTGTCCCTGTTTGTGCACGCGTCATGGTGGTCTTTGACCTGCCTCCGTTGCTATCGTGGGATGGACGGTAGTGTTGGTGTGTGTTTGGGATGTGTTTCCACTGCTGGTACATCTGTGGGGGGTGGGGTTGGCACATGTTCCTCTTTGCAGGGAGCCCCATCCTGGACATTTGTGTCATGCGTCAACACTTGGCACATGCCATATGTCCTGTGCTATTCCCACAATCGTGTATGCCTTCCTGCATTACTACTGCGTGTTACTGGCAGTTTGTATCTGGTACGCATGGCTATTATGTTGGATAGCTTGGCCTATTCCCATGCTATGACATACCCATTCATCCAGGCATATACATGTTATTACATCATTTGCGTTGGCCGTGGGTGTTTGGCCATCCGGCAACGCTATTCTCAACGTGTGATGTCCCACCTTCACCTTCTGTGCATGTGGCACCCTGTTGGGGCGTCCTGCTTGGTGGGCAGATGTTCCCCCATATGTGTTGTGTTTGACATGTCTGCATAGCTAATCATCACTACGGTGGCTGAACATACTGCCTTGTCCAGATGTGTACAGTTATGGGCACCGTGGCGTGTGCACGCCTATGAGGTTTCGACAGGTCCATACCACATGCGGGATGTACACATTCTGCCGACACATTCACATGCAGCCATTTGGATATCTGTACCTGAGGTGGGATGTTAACATGTGGGGTACATATTTTCCCGCGTGGCACTGCCTAGGACAATACTTCTTACTACATTTCAGGTATACCCATTGTGTGTAGGTGCGCAGCTGCGCAAGGCTGCTAGCTGGGTTGGGTGCACGGTCATACATGGGTGCGGGTTACATGCTATGACGGGGCTGTTGTGTATTACATTTGCATGCATGGGTTCTGCTTCTGGATATTACGCTTAGGCATACGCCGTCCTATGTGTATGTGACGGGCACGTTGCTGGGTGTAGTACATGTTGCTATGCACATGTTTGTCTGTGTTTAGGGTATCTGGTTTCCTTCTTGTTGTTATATCAACACGGCTACCCGGCTGTGTACTCTCACTACTGCTGGTGACCATGCCCATGTGGCTACCTCTGTGTAGGTGCGGCGCACTGACATGCTGCGGTACACCTTCACTGGGTATGCCCACTGACAGTGCATTGCGTGACGGACACGGTATTACGTGTATCCTTTGTTCCTTGGATGGGTACAATTTGGACTTCGTGGGTTAATGTTTGGTTCTCCGTTTTGTGTGAACGGGTACTATGTTGCATACTCTCCGTACGTTTCATTATCCACGGACCCTGGCTGGTGCGGTTACTATTGCAGGCGGCCTGTGAAAGTCAGCACTTTAGGTTGCTCATCGCCTGCCGGCTTGGCCACGCCTACGGGCGCATCCTACTTGGGCTCGCTCACGTGCCCTCTGCACGTGTCTGTGGTTGCGGCGCGCACTCATTACTATGCATATGGCGCTGCTATGCCGATTATACACTGCACTGCCAGCGCAAGCCTTACACCGGCCTTGTGCCGAGCTTCATGAATCCCGGGGTATGTCTTTCCTAGTTATCACCACAAATAACAACCCTTCCAACATTTTCCTACCACATATACTACCTTTCCCCTTTTAGTGGTATTCCTCAAAACCCCTACAATCTTCACCCATTCTAAAGCCCCATCCTTTTCTTCCATCATCACTCTAGAAGTACTAGCCTCATGTAAACATATAGATCTTCTGTCAAAGTGCCAAATCTCACTGCACAGCATGAAACAAAGTCCCCAGCATATCAAAAAGCACTGACATAGACCTATGCCTCAGACTACTCAATTGAGCTTGACAGCTAGGTATGGTCCCATAAAACACTCCATTTTAACAGGCAGAACCTAAGAAACCTGACCTGATAGATCCACACTCCCCATCACACACCTAACCCTCTGTCTTAATATCTACCAGTTTCTAATACAGATACACATAATATGTCCAAACAGTCATGGCAGATTATCTGTTTTATGTTAAAACAAATACTGTATGCTTATCTTATATTATGAACAGGGATACAAGCTAAAAAATATTCATGAATCGGACTTAAGCATCACAGGAAAAAGTGTTCCAACTTTCCACACCATCTGAACTGCCTCTGCAGAAGAGACACTCTGAAGCAAAAGAAGTAAAACTTGTAAGTATTTTCAGTCTAACACCCGGTTTGGAAGACTTATTTTGTCACGGTTTCATAATAAATTATGCTAGTGAAATATAAAGAGACAAGCTGTAAAAACAGGTGCTAGCTATTTGCATATAAGGTAGCTTGAATAAAATATATGTGAGAATGTTCATACTTGCTGTGGCTTGAACGTGTTTACATCTGCACAAGTTGCATTAAATATTACTCCTTCCTTATACCTGCATGCTAGCAAAGTTTGTAATGCATGTGCTACTGCATACACTGCATTATACATATTGTATGGGAATCTGAAATCTGAAACTGGATAGATACTTTGTTCCAGTGTTTGTAGTTTCTCTTGGCCAGTGCAGTACCTAATATTATCAATAATTTCCACATTCAATGAATGAGCAGTTTTATTATCTGTCCACTTGCAATGAAATACTGTTTCCCAGAATATTGTCATCAGTAGGTCACTGGGAAATTTATCAGGATGAATTGCGTAAAGAAAGTCCTTAAAACCAGGAATGTTATTACTTACACCTGTAAGTCCAATAGTTCCATGAAGTGTTTTCCAAATAGTACTAACTGTAAATGCTGAAGAAAAAACCCAGCTGGCACTTGCAATCCAGATTTTGCCACTGATATTCTGCTGTTTAATTTCCTCCATCAGAGGAATTACTTGTTCCGGGAAAGCATAAAGCACTATTACTGCAGCAGAAGATTCCTTTATTGTATTCACAAGTGATGTAATTTCAGATGTTGTTAATTGTACTGGAATAATTTCATAAAATGCGACACAAAATCCAAATTTCAGTAATTCTTCCTTCAGTTGTTGACTTCCTTCTAGTCCATAGTCATTTCCTGTAGCCAGGAGCCCAACCCACTCCCACTGGTAATACATGAGAAGCTGAGCAAGGCCTTTAGGCTGTTGGGCAACACTTCCAACTGTCCTCAGAAATGATGGAAATTGATATTTGTCACTTAAAACAGAAATTGCTGATGCATGGCTAATCTGAAAAAGAATGGATTAGTTGGATTGTACACTGAATGGATGGATTAGTTGGATTGTACACTGAATATGTGCTTGAATTGTACACTGAATATGTGCTTTGCTGTATGCTGTAAAACAAAGACTAAATTAGAATAACACAGTATGAAAGACTCTAACAACACATACAAGCTAAGTACCAGTTACAGGTGAAGCAGCAATGAATACACATGAAGATGGAAACACTATTGTAGACAGTAAAATTGAGCTGACTATATAAACAAAGCAGAGTGCAGCATAATTAACATTAGGCTTGAACATAAGTGCTTGTACAGTGTATGTTCTTTACAAACTAAAACCATATTCTGAATTAAGTCCTGAAGGTCTCACAATTTATGATATATCAGTACCTATATCATTGGTTTTGACAGACCATCCCATTCTGTATTTGGAATGATATATGTTATACACTATCACCTTTAAAAATAAAGTAAACATTTGTAACTATGTGAGCAAGCTTGCAGATCTATTTGTAATTCAGTGTACCACTGCCATAAAGATATGGCCAACATAATGCAGTTGAGGGCAGCAAAAAGGTGCAGGTGCTTTATTAAGTGCCATCCAAAGAGCGATAAAAGGGATTTCATATGTAAACTGCTGAGAATCATGAAATGCAAGAAATATCAAATACACATCTAGCTGAGAGCATGTAACTAACAGGATACAACAGATAAACATTAGGGAGGGCACCAAGATTTTCAGTAAGAATAAGAAGACATGATTTAAAGGTACATAGATGATTGGTCAAGGTGATATGGAGCTTCTCATTTTAATTTGACTTTTCATTTATTTTCTAACTAAGTCAATTGATCATTCCAAGCCTTTCCAATGATAGCCTTAATGTTAAGAAGAACAAGTGAATGCAATTTATAACAACAAAGCAACCTTAACAGGAATTCAAGGTGTTCACAGTAAATTTTGTAGTAAATGGGAGAACATGTCTACTCAAAGGAAGCAGTTAACAGAGGTTATACTAACACCCTGTACCTTAGATACATGGGAATGCAGCACTACCCACTATGCCATACCCTGCACATTGGAAATATGAGAATGTAGCACTATCTACTATGCCACATCCTGAACTTTGGAGACATGAGAATGTAGCACTATCCCCTGTGCCACACCCTGCACCTTGGAGATATGAGAATGTAGCACTATCCCCTGCACCACACCCTGCAGCTTGGAGATATGAGAATGTAGCACTATCCCTTCTGCCAGACCCATCACCATGGAGATATGAGAATGTAGCAGTATACCCTGTGCCACAACCTACACCTTGGAGATATGAGAATGTAGCACTATCCCCTGTGCCACACCCTGCACCTTGGAAATATGAGAATGGAGCACTATCTCCTGCACCACATCTTACACCTTGGAGAAATGAGTATGTAGCACCATCCCCTGTGACAGACCCTGCACCATGATGATATGTGAATGTAGTATTATACCCAGTGCCACAACCTGCACCTTGGAGATATGATAATGTAGCACTATCATCTGTGCCACACCCTGCCCCTTGGAAGTATGAGAATGTAGCACTATCCCCTGCACCACACCCTACACCTTGCAGATATGAGAATGTAGCACCATCCCCTGTGCCACACCCTGCACCATGGAGAAATGAGACTGTAGCATTATACCCTATGCCACAACCTGCACCTTGGTGATATGAGAATGTAGCACTATCCCCTGTGCCACACCCTGCACATTGGAAATATGAGAATGTAGCACTATCCCCTGTACCACACCCTACACCTTGCAGATATGAGAATGTAGCACCATCTCCTGTGCCACACCCTGCACCTTGGAGATATGAGAATGTTGCACCATCCCCTGAGCTCCACCCTGTACCTTGGAGATATGAGTATTTAGCACCATCCCCTGTGCCAGACCCTGCACCATGAAGATATGTGAATGTAGAATTATACCCAGTGCCACAACCTGCAACTTGGAGATATGAGAATGTAGCACTATCCTCTGTGCCACACCCTGAACCTTGGAAGTATGAGAATGTAGCACTATCCCCTGCACCACACCCTACACCTTGCAGATATCAGAATGTAGCACCATCCCCTGTGCCACACCCTGCACCATGGAGATATGAGACTGTAGCATTATACCCTGTGCCACAACCTGCACCTTGGAGATATGAGAATGTAGCACTATCCCCTGTGCCACACCTTGCACCTTGGAGATATGAGAGTGTAACACTTTCCACTGCACCACACCCTGCAACTTGGAGATATCAGAATGTAGCACTATCCCTTAGCTACACCCTTTATCTTAGAGATATAAGAATGTAGCACTATCCCCTGTGCCATACTCTGCACCTTGGAAATATGAGAATGTAGCACTATCCTCTGCACCACACCTTGCACCTTGGAGAAATGGGAATGTAGCACTATCCCTTGCATCACACCCTGCACCTTGGATATATGAGAATGTAGTACCATCCCCTGAGCTACACCCTGTACCTTGGAGATATGGGAATGTAGCATCATCCACTACACCACATGCTGTAACTTAGAGATATGTGAATGTAGCATCATCCACTACTCCTCACCCTGCACCTTAGAGATATGACAATGTAGTACCATTCACTACACCACACCCTGCCCCATAGAGATATGAGAATGGAGCACCATCCACTACAACACACCATCCATCTTAGAGATATGTAAATGTAACACTATCCACTACACCACATGCTGCACCTTAGAGATATGAGAATGTAATACAATCCACTACACTACACACTGCACCTTAGAGATATCAGAATGTAGCATTATGCACTATACCACATGCTGCACCTTAGAGATATGAGAAAGTAGCACTATTTACTACACCACATGCTCCACCTTAGAGATATGAGAATGTAGGACTATGCACTATACCACACGCTGCAGCTTAGAAATATGAGATTGTAGCACTATCCACTACACCACACCATGCATCTTAAAGATATGAGAATGTAGCAGTATCCACTACATCAAACTCTGTACCTTAGAGATATGAGAATGTAGAATGATCCACTACACCGTATCCTGCACCTTAGAGATATGAGAGTGTGACACTATCCACTACACCACATGGTGCACCATAGAGATATGAGAATGCAGTACTATCCACTACACCACACACTGCACCTTAGAGATATGAGAATGTAGCACTATCCACTACACCACACCCTGCACCTTAGCGATATGAGAATAGGAGTATACACTACATCAAATCCTGCACCTTACAGATATGAGAATGTAGCATCATCCACTACACTGCACCCTGCACCTTAGAGATATGAGAATGTAACACTATCCACTATACCACATGGTGTACCTTAGAGATATGAGAATGCAGCACTATCCACTACACCACACACTGCACCTTAGAGATATGAGAATGTAGGACTATGCACTACACCACATGCTGCACCTTAGAGATATGAGAATGTAGCACTATCCACTAGACCACACCCTACACCTTAGAGATATGAGAATGTAGCAGCATCCACTTCATTACACCCTGCACCTTAGAGATATGACAATTGTTGCACTATCCACTGCACCATACCCTGCACCTTAGAGATATGGGAATGTAGCACTATCCACTACACCACACCCTGTACCTTAGCAATATAAGAATGTAGCAATATCCACTACATCAAATCCTGCACCTTAGAGATATGAGAATGTCGCAGTATCAACTACATAAAATCCTGCACCTTAGAGATATGAGAATGTAGCAGTATCCACTACATCAAATCCTGCACCTTAGAGTTATGAGAATGTAGCATCATCCACTACACTGCACCCTGCACCTTAGAGATATGAGAATGTAACACTATCCACTATACCACATGGTGCACCTTAGAGATATGAGAATGCAAAACTATCCACTTCACCACACACTGCAGCTTAGAGATATGAGAATGTAGGACTATCCACTACATGACATGGTGCACCTTAGTAATATGAGAATGTAGCAGTATCCACTACATCAAATCCTGCACCTTAGAGATATGAGAATGTAGCAGTATCCACTACATTATACCCTGCACCTTAGAGATATGAGAATTGTTGCATTATCCACTGCACCATACCCTACATCTTAGAGATATGAGAATGCAGCACTATCCACTGCACCATACCCTGCACCTTAGAGATATAAGAATGTTGCACTATCCTGTGCACCATTATACTATTCTTCAGACAGTAGGGTGTTTGCATGAACAGGCCTGCTGATCATAATGTAAAGACAAGGTATTAAAGGATGCATCACATAACACAAAAAGCTGGTCCTGGCTGAGCAATGCTGAAACCATCTCAGGCTTGCATCAATGTGGTGACATATCATATGTTAAGGCTGCAGATGCATCTTAGGGGCATACTGCACCTATATCAGCTAACACACATTCCGCTAAATGCATGGAAGGGATCATGGCAGCTAGTGTGATGCAACAGTAGTCCACAGTATTCAGTACACTGTGCTGGTGCATTGCTAAATGTTACACTAGCAGAAACTGCATTGGCTGTCACATCACAAAATGCCTGTGTTCATGGCACTGGAGCATAAGCGCATTCTGTTAATTTCTCTGCAAATGAGTAATTTTATATGTCACCAGGGAATGATTCCAGCTAAATGCTAGTCATAGCCAGATTGCATCCAAAGGTGTGTCTGTATTTACAGCACCAAAACTGTGCACTGCTGGCAACACAATTACATTGCAGAGGATGATATTCTGCACTAAGCTGGAGACAGCATCATGGCACCTGCCCATACTTTACTGGACCTGTCTATAATTGATGGGTCATCACCATTTCTGGCTACTGTCGTGATGACTCTGTTGGGCACAGGCATTTACAAACACCTAAAAACAGAATTATCAGTAGCAGTGCTCAGTGTCATCAGCATCTCTTTATGCATGTCTATTTTTCTCAGAGTTATTAACCTACTCCTGGTGTGGAAGAGCAGAGTGCTTGGACTCACATGCTTTTAACCATCTATCAGTAGATATACCATTATACACAAACCTGTTGCTGGTGGGGAGGGGTGGAGTGCTTGGCCTCACATGCTTTAAGCATCTGTCAGTACAAATATCATTACATCTCTGTCTGCCAGGGTGCTACACACATAATAATTATGACTGAAATATAAACATTTATGTGAGCCAGGGCAAAAATGTGAACATGCTGTACACAACCTGTGGCATGTAACCTCAGGATCTGATGGATTTCCCAGCATGTGCCCCTCAAGTTGAAGAAAATGTGTTTTGCGTAACAGTTTGAGAGAATGGCTGTAGCTATGTCACCAGAATGGCATCAGAGCAATGACAAATTAAAAAAAAAAAAAGCTATCTAAATTATGTGTGTTGGTGTGCCATATGCAGAGCTTTATATGAATGCACTAGCATTAGCTCCAGTGAGTAACACCTGTTGCATTAAGAATAGTACCTCTAAAGGGAGGATAACTTCTCCTGAGAATGTAGGTCATTCATTTCACCTGGTAAACTTCCCTATCACAGTGCATAGTCTTTCATATCAGTCACCTATTCAATGCACTCATATGGCCACCAACAGCACTGACATCCTTATCTACCACTTCTATTTCACCAGCTTTATTATTCTTGAGTCTGCCTCCCTATCTATTCCCTGTGTTCACCAACTTGGTACTCATTTTGTTAAAACCAACTACTCTGTTTCTGCCAACAGCAGTTTTGTTTAGGGACCTGAAATGCAGTCCACTTAAAACTATTACATACTCAGTGCACACTAGCAGCTTCTGCCAAAGTCTAATCTTCTGCTAAGGTCGCCATTATTAATCACTACTTACCCACATTTTTGGCAAGGCCATGGCAAAATGAAAAGCACTCAAAAATGTGGACCAGCCTGACAGAATTCCAGTAATGCACAACTGCTCTGCTGTAGCCATTTAGCTGGACAATTAAATGAAAGAACAGCACATAAAAGAATGTGAAAATGCACTGTGCATGCCTGATTGAAATGTGCGGGAGCAAACATGGGCCAGCAAGTGAGCATATCTGACCCTTGCAGTGACACAAATGGTCACATTATCAGCAAAGGCAGAGGTTAGGTCATGAATTAGAAAAACTCTTACTGCCTTATTGTAGTCAAGAGCAGAAAGCACCTTTATTTCTGTCTGGATGACAGACTCTAGGGAAGTGGAATGTCTGACCGATGGGAGGCTAGATGGTCAGCAGTCACAGAAGAAAAAATAATGTACAAATTAAGAAGCTAAATTATAATAAAGATGTTTTATATACTATCCAAGATATTCTCCTTCAGTTTATAATACTTTATAAACACAAAATGTGAAATTCTTCATGCAATGAATATATTCAGAAATACTGTGTTCTCTTTTAATATAATATATCAGTTTAGTTAGTTACTAGTTCTAAAAGAAATATCATATTACACTGTGATATTTTGTTACCTGCGGAAACTTGTATAGACCCAGTATTCTGGCTAATGGAACTGATTGGAAAGACAGTCGAGCTCCAATAATAACAGCCACTGGTGGATATTTTTTGCAGCAGTAATTTGGGATTAGAGTTTTTTCACCAGAAAGTATCAGGAATGTGCTCTCAATGGATACAAATTCATTGTAACATGAATCATATATTTCAAAGCCAAGGGTATTGTTTGGCAGTAACAGTTGATTTTTATTTATCTCTTGAAGAGCAAAAACCATACTGAGCATTTCTTGATATGCTAATACATCAAACCTAAAAGCATCATGAAATGAAAGTGTATACAGGGTAGGTAGTGAATTAAAACAAGCATTATGCCAATGTACTTTAGAAAACTTTGATATATTGTGGCCTCTCTGAATTATTCCCTTGCTTTATGAGCCATTGCCATTTGTATTTTATAATAAGATTACCTTCTGCCACAAATCATGCACATGAAGGAGGGAGGAACAGGTGTTCCCAGAATGTATATTATTTTTTAAAATGTCTTACATGGATATCAGACACATCATTTGCAGAAATCAATAAAGTAAATTAAGATGTGGACTCACACCCACATGCACGTACACAGACACACACACACACACACACACACACACACACACACACACACACACACACGCCAATTACGCAAAGGAATATGAATGATTTATATAGCAAATTTCAAACTCATGACTGACAACTCTGAACTTCCAATGAATGTTATAACCATGTAGTCATATCAATTATTACAACATACCCTTTATCAAATGGCTTTTAATTAAATATTGATAGATTTAGCAACAAAACAATATATAAAATAATAACATAACATGTGCATAAATCAGTATCAGTAGAGGAAAATATACCCATCAAAAGTAAATAAATCACTTTCTTATTAGAAAATAGCTTCTTAAATCTTTATGTATACTTGAAAGCACTATAAATGTTTGCTAACATTCACAATATGCGAAGAAGAAATGTCTGAATAATTAGTCAACATCATACTGATACATTGTTTCACAATGAAAACAACAGTCCTTATAGTAGTGCAGATTAGGCAGTGGTAAAGGTAAATGTGTCCAATGCAGACAGACTACTACTAATGATCAGTCTTAAAATAGGAACATTTCATAACTAAGAAACAAACTTGCAGTTTGTAAATATATGCATATTACCAGTATTTACAAATAAACTAACCTCTCTCTACCCAGTGTAAATAAAAAAAAAAATGAACACACCACAATATTTCTAAATATTTAAAGGATATGGTCACCTTAAATAGTAATACATCAAGAAAATGGAAATAAAATAATCCTAGTAAAGGACTACAAGAGAAATTCATTCAAATTCAAATTATAAGATAACATGCTGACACCCCTAACAATGGCATAAAATGGCTGCGAACCTGTGCAGCTAGCTACATCATTTGGATTATTGAAGAAATATATTACAATATCCCTCCATTTGGATTACAATATTCTGTTTTGACTGTGGTTTCTTTTCTGGGTTATGTACTGATGCTTTAATTGCTGCACTGATTGTACTGAGTGGGGAGCAAAGAACTTGTCAGATGTTAAGAGATGGGTCTCTGTTTTGTTCTAACTGCCTTATCTGTAGCAGACAGTTATATTGCTTTCCATTACAACCCTTGGTGACTTCCCCTCATATTTTAAAGGAAAGTAAATGTTAAATGTTGATCAGAACTGCTGCTTATATTTTTGTCCTACCTGTAATGCTTGATAGAAGTGTTTTCTTGGGGCTTGGACTGTCCTGGCAGATAAAGAAAGTGCATTTTATTGGCAAGTGAAAGAGGTAATAAAGGTGGAGATTTTGGAATGTAGAATATGTTTGCTAACTTGTTTATAGTAATATCAATTGCAATTTGATTTGATGATTCTTACTATCTTTTTCTTTAAGTGCTTTATAAGGGTAGCATTGAATGTTCCTCATTTTTGTTCTTTACATCTTTTCCACCAAAGCTAGTTTCTCTGAGAGCACTAGCTTGTATTTCTGCCACTTTTTTGATGTTTTGGTGGACATTATTATATTCCATTTTTTGTTGTCATGACTAGTTTATTTTAATTAGTGTTTCACTGCCTCATTTAGCTAGAATTGTTTAGTAAGTCATAAAATGTTAATGTAGTTGATTTAACTGGTCAAAATTGTTTAACCTGTTTGGTTATTTATATTGCAAAGTGCTTGGTTATCAACCACTATAATGAAAGCGAACTAGAAACCGATGATTATGACAACATTACATAGACACCTATTCAAGAACTGGCATTGCTCCTGTGCCAAACCTGACTGACAAGATATCTAGAACTCTCTCAACACACTGTTCATTCCTTACTTCAATTTCTCCCTCTCCTCAGTGCTTATTACTACTCAAAAATAAATATAAAGGAAACCTCATTTGGTCATAACTATTATTTAATACGTACACACTACTAACTTTATTTTTTCTCACAGTGATCTTCACTGAAATGTCTGTGTTTTCTTTTTGAACCTGTATCTACTAGAAAACTGCATTGAATACTACTTTGTATAAACTAACTAGAAGATATATAGTCTGCATCTTACTGTATGTATACTATTGTATTATCTAATTATTGTATATTGCTTGTATTTCTGTGGGGCTTTTCTCCCCAAGCCTCCATTGAAAATGGGCTTCTGCTCCAGTCGGACTTTCCTGGTAAACAAATGTAATTAAATAAATAATATATAAATTAAATTATTAGAAATTAAATAAAGGAGTGCAATCAAGAAAAGGATTGTGCTTTTAAATGAAAAAGATAAGGAGGGAGGAAATCTTTTATGGTTCTAGCTTTAATCAGTGATCTCTGAATACAAAAAGCTACATGTTTGGTGCACAGAAGTTTTATTAGCTAACAAAAGTATCTATCAAGTGAATTTCCAAATACTTGTGTTTTAACTTATCAAAAGCTTTTGAGATATCAAATAACAAGGCAAAAAGAGAATGACTCAAAGGCTGGTTCAAATTCATTAAGGACTAGATTGCTGTAACAATTTACTTGCCCAGTAGGTAAGCTAATTTTTTTGGGGGGGATTCAATAAAGCTTACACAATAATGTTTACTGTGTGCACATCGTAGTGTGATGCGTACAAGGGTATGGCAAGTTTTCAATTCAGTAAACTCCATGTACTCATGCACAAATCCAGAATCTTTTGCAGAATGCAAACTTCATCATAAGTAGCTGAAATTTATGCTAATGATGCAAGTCAACATGACTGAGTGATCCAACAATCAATAATGAAATGGTGTAGATTCTGTGTTGGTGTTGTCAGTGTATTTAGACATTTTCTGAAAACAGGAGTCTGCAGAGAAACAAGGGCAAGTAAAAGCTGTGAAATTCTGGCAGAACTGACCCTAACAGGTAACACCACACATATTATGGCCTATGTACACATTATGGATGCTAGAAAATCAAGTCTATATTAGATAATCGAACGTTTAAAAGTTCGACTGTCATATGGTCGACACCATATGATCGAACTTTTAAAAGTTAGAAAATCAAATAAAAGAAAAAACACACAAATTACCTACCTGCACCCCCCCACACACACACCCCTCTTTAAATATACCATTACTGTTCTTGAACTGTTTGTAAGTTTCTGTGAGGCCATAAAAGAAAAAAACACACAAATTACCTACCTGCACCCCAACACACACACACACCCCTCTTTAAATATACCATTACTGTTCTTGAACTGTTTGTAAGTTTCTGTGAGGCCATTTTTTGCTTGGGCTAAAGGGAAGTCTCTCTTTTGATCAGTGGCAGTGAAAAACATTGAGCAGCCTGCCTGACCCTGTGGGAGATGTTACTGACTTGAAACTGTAGTTTTATTGGCCATTTTGGGTCAATTCCAAAACTCCTTCATCTTCCTCTCTTAAAACCCTCTTTTGCACGGTTTATTTTTGTGCATAAATTGTGTTTAAACTATTCCTGGTTCCACAAAGTCTGCTCTTTACTTTTTTCCTTAGAACTTCTCTATCTCTCAATTTAAACACCATATTTGCATTCTAAGGCCCTTCACTGGTCCAATTAAGTAATCCTACAAGTTAGCACTATTAAACCATAAGCACTAGTTACTCTTATACTCTCTACGATTACCCTGTCCTCTATTGGTCCGTCTTAAATTCAGTTTCCCTATATTTCTCTAGCATGTCCAAAGGTCAGTCATTGGTTTCCTCTCCAGTCCAGCTGGTGAATCTGGGAATTTTGAGGCAATGTTACAACTGTCTCATGTACACGGACAACCCTCTCCTCCTCCAAACAGGTTCAAATATATGTGAGAGATGCAACTATTTAGCCAAACTGGAGGCTGAGCTCTCTCATCTCAAAACTGGTGTAACCAGTCAGGAGGAGAAGGTAACCTCACACAACACAATTCCAGTATCACATAGTCCCACCACATCAGCGAACCAAACACATAAATACACAAAAACATACTCGGAGACTCTAAATAAAAATCTACCTAAGAAACAGAGACCTCCAAAGCAGACATCCAAGCAAACGCTACCTCAAAACAAAACATACACAACACATAACCCACAAAGTCAGTGTGCCAAGCAACCACAGCCTTTAAGGCTAAATAACACACCTGATACTCTTGTAATAGGTGACTCTATTGTCAGAGACACTGACGTCCCGCTCACCAGGCTGAACAAAGAGAAGGTCATGGTGAGCTGCCTGTCGGGTGCTAGGATCCGCCACATAACGCAAGCACTCAGGTCACTCCTAAGCAAATACAAATATGACTCAGTCATTGTACATGCTGGTGTGAGTGACTGGACTACATGAAAAGAGACATAGAGGAGCTCTCTGATCATGTAGCCCAGGCTGGTATGACCCTGACCTTGAGCAGCATCTTACCCTCACCTAGAATGATGCCACAGTACAAAGACAAAATGATCGATTTTAACAATTGGCTAAAATGTTGGTGTCATTCAAAGGGGATCCAGTGTCTGTCAGCCTGGGATGACATGCGCTAGGGACAGCTTGCACCTGTCACCACTGGTGCCTTTTGTCAAACCCACCCCATAGACAGCACAAGGAACAAGAAACTAAGGGTAATGCTGCTAAATGCCAGAAGTCTTAACCTCAAGATGCATGCAGCTCTTCTCAGTATGGAGAACATCGATATCTGTGCAGTGACAGAAACCTGGTTCAAGGCTCCAGAGAGCACCCCAGCACTACCAGGCTATACCTCATATCATGCTTTCGCCCCATCCAAACCCAGACCGAACCACAAAAGGAGGGAGTTTCCATATTTATCAAGGATATCCACACCTCCAGGCTAGTGGCATTGCACGAAGTATCGGAGACCATCCGTGTGCAACAAACAGTGGGCAAGACTGTTTTTCAATTTATAGCATCCTACAGACCACCCTCTCAAAGTCAGGAATCCCACTCGGCTTTCCTGAAAATATTGGAGAACATGAAGATCTCTCCGAACACTATTATATTGGGTGACTTCAACTACCCAAACATTGACTGGAAGCACTACTCAAGCCCCAGCACCTTAGCCCAAAGGTTCCTGGAAATTATAAACTCAAATGCTATGGAACAACTAGTCACCACTCCCACAAGAGGGGATAACATACTAGACCTGATCATTACCAACATGGGGACTCTATGCTCCACACCAGAAGTATATCCCTCATTGGTAAGATCAGACCATAAATTAATTTCACTGGATGTCCACATCCCGACCCCCCAGAAAACCACAGTGAAAAACTTCTCAAAAGTGAACTTCTCACTTCTCAAACGAACCGAAGTGGAATCCTTCAAGGCCCCAGGGCCAGTGGAAACTACGGCCCAAACTGCAGAATCCTATATAAATGCATTCTACGGACATCTCCAGGAATGCATGGATCATGCTATCCCAAACAAAACCAAGACCCAATCATCCAAAGGCAGGCATCCAGTCTGGTGGACACCTGCCATAAATAAACTGTACAACAGCAGGAGGAAGCTACTACATGATAGAGCAAAATCCCTAATAGGGAAGGCATCTCTGATCAGTACTAGCAAAAAATTACGATCCCTCATAAAACCCTCCAAGGCCAGCTTCGAGAGAAAAATTGCACAGGACACCAAAGACAATCATAAGGCTTTTTTCAGTTATGTTAGAAACCTGGGATGCAACTCCCAGACTTGTTCTGAGTTGATTCTAAACAACAAAAAATACACTGAACCCACAGACATCACCAATATCCTAGCAGACAGGTTCAGTGCAAATTTCTCCACCCCCCCCCAAAAGAGCAAGTATCTATCCCGGCAGAGGGCTGCCTCCCAAACATCTCTGATGCTCAGGTGAAGGCTGCCTTCTCCAAAGCAAAAAACACTGCTTCCATGGGACCAGATGGCGTCCCAGGTTGCGTCCCTCAAATAAAACAGCTATACAATCTCAGCCTCACTACAGGATATGTGCCCACAGAATGGCGTACAGTAACAGTGGTCCCACTCCACAAAGGTGGAGCCTCTACAGACCCTGAAAACTATCTCCCCATAAGCCTGACTAGCTTAGTCTGCAAGGCTATGGAGAGGATCATCGTAGACTCATAAACAAAGACATTGGGGACCTACAGACACTAGATCCTACCCAGTTTGGCTTTGTCAAGGGCAGATCCTGCCTTTTGAACCTGGTTGACTTCTTCGAAACAGTCACCAAAGCCATAGATGAAGGGAAGGTAGTCCACACAGCCTATTTGGACCTTGCAAAGGCATTTGCTACAATACCCATCATAGATAAGCTATCCAGCTTAAATATAAACCCCTATGTCACAAGATGGGTCGCAAACTGGCTCAAAGACAGAACCCACAGAGTGAGAGTTGCTGGAGCCATGTCAGACTCAAAACTGGTCACAAGTGTCATCCCACAGGGTTCTGTCCTGGGACCACTCTTGTTCGGTATATACTTTTCCGAGGTACAGGCAAACATGGGAGGACTACGGCTCACCAAGTTCACAGACGACTGCAAACTGGGCACCATAATCAACTCTACAGCTGACACAAACATCCTTCAAAAAGGTCTCACAGAGACAGATAATTGGTGCCAGCGCCATGGTTTAAAGCTAAATTCCAAAAAATGTATAGTCATACCCTTTGGCAAAAACAATGTTCCCACAAATTACCACATAGGCGGAAACCCATTAAGTACAGAGAAAGTTATTAGGGATCTGGGGACCCAAGTTGATAGCAATCTCTCCTTTGAAAACTGCATTGCCAAAGTGGTTAGAAAGACCTTCTACATAGCCCACCTCATCACGAAGGGTTTCACATCTAGATCAAGAGAGGTAATCGTGCCCCTTTATTCATCCCTCATCAGGCCCATCATAGAATACAATGCCCCTTTTGGGGTGTACCTTACCCGACACCTGAAGCAATTAGAAAGACCCCAAAAGTATCTCACCAAGAGGGTCAAGGGTCTCAAACAGATGCCATATGCTGCTCTGTTAAAAAAACTCCAGCTCTACTCAGTTGCATACCCCCTACCAGGGCGATCTATGCTTGACATACAAAGCTATGTCAAATCCAGAATTAATGGACATGCTCCACCTCAGTAAATCTAAATCCCTTAGAGCCACATGCTTGAGGGACTTGAACCTCAGCACAGAAATAAATAGAACTTGCTGGAGGGACAGGTTCATAACCCAGAGGCTCTGGAATAGAATTCCAGTTCATGTGAGGCAAAGCACCTCAGTGAATCTCTTCAAGAAGAATCTCGATAGGTGGATGGGGGATCGTAGGTTTGTCCCAGGGATTACTCCCGTGTCACTATTAGACAGAGGCACAGTAAACTAAACCTTAAAAAGGGCACAGTATACTCAAATCAAGGGGTGGCGTAAGCCATACAGAATCGGGCTAGTCATATAATTGCACAAAAAAGCTCAACAGTGTAGTGTAGTGTAATACGACCAGTAATTCCACAAGACCACTTTGACTAGTTAAGGGGGATAGTAGTATGGGAGGTTGATTCTGATGAAATCCCTTCTGGGATGAAAGCGCTCAATCGGTTGTTTGTATGAAGAGATTTTGTTATTCAAATAAAGGAACTGTTTGATGTTTCCAGCTTTAGCAGTGTGGTCTTGTGGAATTACTAGTCTTATAATTGCCCCAGGGCAGATAGCCTAGTATGAACCTATGAACCTATGAACCAACTCCAAGGTCACATTACAGTGCAGGAAAGGGAAACCTTCCCATTCCATGCTGTACGGAGATCTTCGTTAAAACATTCAAACTTTCAAAAATGTGATCGTATGGTATCGACCATATGACAGTTGAAGTTTTGAAAGTTCGATCATCTAATATAGACCCTAGAAAATCAGTCTCCCCACAAAAGAAAAACAAAAATGTCATTTTAACTTCCATGACATAAATGTACCTTTGGTTCCCCCATCCCCAAGTGAAGAATAAACTTGTACGCAATGCAGGCTGCTAAAATGGTTAAAACACATGAGACAGAGTATTCTAATATACTGTAAGCATTATGTAACATGTATCACATATTTAGGCAAAGTAATACCCTGCATTGTGTTTAAAACATTGTGCTCCTGTGCACTTTGCCTGCTTATCCGGCTACAAGCCATGTAGATTCCAGGCTGCCAGCATGGTCATTATGCAAATAAGACCAAAACTCAGTAGATTTGTTGAATCACAAAAAAGGGTAACTGTGTAGGGATGTTCACATTATGTAGGCACTTACACAGTATTTTTGTTTCCAATGGATGTCAACTGTGAGTGATGACATCAGAGAGCTGTGTCAGGTTCCCTTTTCGCTTTTTATTTTTAACATGTTTGCACGATGGTGCGCAAAACCACATGAAGGTGCACATAGTGCACTATTGAGCAATCTATCAGGTGTGTTAAATTATCTTAATTATACACTACGCAGGTGAACTCCATGTTATTTAGCCAATCCCACATGGTGGACTTAATAAACAAATCTATAAAGTATCCATGTAGCTTGCATTCTTGTGTTTCCTCAATATGTCAATACCATCAAAGCAGAGATTTGGACATTTTAACAGAGATAATGCTAGCAGTTGCTGCAGCTATTCTACATCTGTATGTGCTACAGGCTGAAGCCAGTGCTGCTGGTGCTGGTGACAATAGGCCTAGGCCAAGAAAGAGAAGAGTGTACAGGTCCAGGGTCACTTTCCAGGTGCTACATGAGTTGGAGATTGTAGATCGCTAGAAGGCAGACTGGGACACATTACTAGAATTCTGTGAGCTCTGCCGCCTCAACTTAGAGCAAGAGCCAACCAAGGGGAACCCATCCCACTGGAAACTAAGGTATTTGTAACCTTTAGAACATTAGCTACAGGTACTTTTCAAAGATCAACTGGGGACATCATGATGGGTGTGTTACATGCACCAGCATCCAAGATCCTCTACCAGTTCCTCGATGCTATGCTCATACATGCCAGTGAGCACATATATTTTCCCTCTTCTTCTGAGGAGAGGGCCAGCAATATGCACTACCCATTCATGTACACATCAAGACACCACCTGGTGAGCAGGGTAGAATCTACATTCTTCGCAAATGAATACCACTACATCAACTGCTAAGTCATGTGCAATAGCCAGAGAATTATCTTGAATATCTGTAATGACAACCCTGGCAGTTATCATGACTCCCATATTTGGCACACATCACAGGGCCATTTAGTGGGGGATGCTAGCTGTGCCCTGGAACTATGCATGATGACACCCATCAGAAGTGCACATACACCCATGGAAGAACACCATAATGAGGCACATGCTCAAACTAGAAACCTCAAAGAGTGTGTATTTGGGCTACTGAAGTCATGATTCTGGTGCCTAGATACATCTGGTAGAGCCCTGCAGTATAATGCACACACATGTACACAGATATTCACAGTATGTGCTATGCTCCACAATCTGATCCTGCAGAAACAGCTGCAGCAGGATCAGCAAGAGGAGGGGCCATCCATCCCTCCAAAATGCCTGGGACACCACAGCCACAGTCAGAGGAAGACTCAGAGGAGGAACCACCAGCTGCTGTCCCTGTAGGCAGACAAAGGCATGCTCAGTATGCCCTTGCTTTGGCTAAGAGACCACACACAGCACATTCACTGGCCATCTAGGATCTAATACCTTTCTCCTACTCACAAACAAATATTAAAATTGATGCCAGACAACCCACACAACCTTTACCTATCCATTTGTTGGCTGTGTACTGCTTGCATCAGACAGTCAGTCCTGAACTAAAGGTGTCAACTGCTACATTTGCAAGGTAAGTCCTGAACCTACACTGTATTCTTGAAGAGTATTATGACATATCCTCGTATTTGGTGCAGCAAGCAAGTAAATAGTGGTGGATTTGTAAAGAAAGTACCTTAACATATGACTACAGACACGTATTTCCTAACATGTGTCCATTTTTAATAAGTAGGCCTCAGGCATGAAACAGTCACAGAGTCATCATTCTGCTGAATACTGGTAAATAATTCAAGAGAGAAGTTACAAAGTGAGGGTACACACTGCAGTTTCTGACTTCGGACTTGCATGTATCATAACAGTAACTGTTCTTTGTCCCCACTCCCCAAAAAAGAAGTATACCCTTGTAGCTGACCAAACAGTAACTCAGCTATGCTACACCAAAACCACAGTATATGAGTGTTTATGCCACAGTTAATATCATTTCACATTTTAAGGACAATTATACAGAATCACTTACACACTGCATGTGTTAGAAAACTGATGTATTGCCAGCAAACACAGAGATGTAAGACAGAGATGTATATTTGTAACCATATTTTTGATAGATTGTATGACTACTTACTGCTCTATGTCCAAATATAATACAGAGAATTACTTGTCCAATATATAGTCCATGGTTTGATAGCAGTGTACATTCCAATGCATTGGTTGTGTGCTGAATGACCCCAGTTCTGTGCTGGCATGCTGCTTCTGTGGCAAAGAGGCCTAAATCACCAATCCTGTTTGCTGAAGCTGTGTTGGTGAGGGCTCTAATCCTGATTTGTACAAAACTGAGATTAATACTATAAATTGGTTTTGTGCTTTCACAGACTTTGATTATGTGTCCCATACTTTTAATATTTATCCTCTTTGTCCTGTTTTAATTCTACATTTGTGCAATGTGCCACATCCATAAAACATTTTTGAAAAGGCTTATCTAGTTTTAGTGATGCTCAGCATTGCAGAAACAGGGAAAACAAGATTATGTCAAACCAGACTGCCAACAACAGAAAGTGAATACATTCAATTATTGTTCTTAGTCGTTGGGCTACCCAGCCTTGAGTACAGATAGGAGTGGGCTATAGAAGCTGGTATATATTACATAAAAGTAAGTCTCAGACATAAGCAATGCATCTCACATTTGCACACTGCTTACCTATGCACAAACAAATCTATCTCACATGCATGTACACTTAACCATCGCTCAAGTATGATGCGTCTTGCACTATTACATTTTTATACATATAGATAGGAGATGTTCTTATTGCTCTATATTTCTCAGTTCCCTTGTCTGACATAAAACTACATGTGGTACCATTGAAAACTAAGGTCACAATATAACTATATGGCTATATATTGACAATCCATATATTTGTTTCCCCACCACCACCAGCAACACCAACAAACAGTGCAACACTGGGGTCACTTATTTTTTCAACAAATATATCAGCCATAATACAAAGTGTAATATATAATGTTGTGTGCTCCCTCATGGACAGAACCATATGATGTTGCTCACAGCCTTGCTCTGCCAAACTTAAACAGCCAAATATGCTTAATAAGGGTACTTGTGTTGTTTCACAGCTGAGCTTCTAAACAGTATACTGCTGTTAGGCTGCTAGCCTCAGATGACACTAAAAAGCAATGTACCTATGCAGGCCTCCCAAGCTGTTGTGCCTCACATGGCTTGCTGATGTCATCTACTATAAGTTTACCTGCAGTCGCATATAAATCAGACTTGTGTCACGGTGCGTGCATTAAGTACTGTGTTCTTTATTCTGTGCACTTAGCTAGGGGTTCTGTTTTCACTGCTGTAGACTGTGTGTGTGTGTGTGTGTGTGTGTGTGTGTGTGTGTGTGTGTGTGTGTGTGTGTGTGTGTGTGTGTGTGTGTGTGTGTGTGTGTGTGTGTGTGTGTGTGTGTGTGTGTGTGTGTGTGTGTGTGTCTATAAAGAAAAGTGAAAGTGTGTATCCCAAACTGACTTCTCCAATGGCATGGTTTTGCAGTTTCTTGGTATATGCACAAACATCCATTTCAAGCAGGCCTCCAACTTCTTATCTCCCAAATGGCATGCTGATGTCATCTACTATATGATCACCTACAGTTCTAGTAAAGTCATACTTGTTGCATGTCACATGCAGTAAGTCCTGTGTTCTGTAGTCTGTGTACTTAGGTAGAGTTCTAGTCTTACTGCAGTTAACAGGGTGTGTGTGTCCATAATAAAGAGTGGAAATGTGTATCCCAAACTGACTTCACCAATGGCATGGTTTTGCACTGTTTTGGAGCATGAACACACATCCATTTCAAGAAGGCCTCCAACTTTTTGTGTCCCACATGGCCTGCTGATGTTATCTACTATAAGATCACTTGCCATCTTGGCAAAATTACACTTGTGCTGTTGTGCATGTATTTAGTACTGTATTCTGTAGTCTGTGTAGTTAGACAGGTAGGGGTTATATTCTCAATGCAATTGACTGGGGGACTAGGCAGTGAGTGTATGTGTGTGTCAGAGCTGTTACTGGACATTACACAGAGAGTGTTTTACAGCAGCCTATGGAATGCTGTTCTATGCACATTCATAGGTTCATAGGTTCATAGGTAGATACTAGGCTATTCATCTTGTCATTGGTGTTAGCCACTGTTGTGAAGTGAAAGCCCTGCCTTATGTCCAATTGCTGCTTTTACTTATGTAAGAAAATGTATAATTTAGTTTTTTGTGTGTTGCTATGATTAATTTTGGAAAATAATGAGGTGCTTTTGACTCTTTTGCCTAAGTAATGTTATGAACAGACAAACTGACATTTCCTGCTTTTACTCTGTTGTTGTTGTGTTGACCATACTATACACTGGATTCACACTAGATGAATCCAGTTTTGTTTGACTTTGATAAGTAAACATCGTGACAGATGATTTGTGAGAAAACTCCCCTGTACACTTGTGCCAGAGTGTACACTAGGATGATATAGGTTCATACTAGGCTATCTGCCCCAGGGCATTTATAAGCCTAGCCAGAGTGTGTTTGGCTTTCACCACCCATTTTAAATTAATTTTGTTACGCCCTTTTTCGAGGTTAGTATACTGTGCCTCTGTCTAACAGTGACACAGAAGTGATACCTGGGGTAAACCTATGATCTCCCATCCACTCATCAAGATTCCTCTTGAAGAGAGTCAGTGAGGGACTCTGCCTAACCTGGACTGGGATTTTATTCCAGAGTGAAGAGAGCCTCTGGGTTATGAATCTGTCCCTCCAGCATGTCCTATTTATTTCAGTGCTGAGGTTCAAGTCTCTCGAGCACGTAGCTTGATGGGATTTGGATTTTCTGAGGTGTAGCATGTCCATTAATTCCGGGTTGGACATGGCTTTATCGTCAGGCACAGATCGCCTCTGAGCAGGTGGTATGCCACTGAGTAGAGCTGGAGTTTCTTTAACTGAGCAGCATATGGCATCTGTTTGAGCCCTTTGATCCTCTTGGTGAGGTACTTTTGGGGTCTTTCCAGTTGCTGCAGGTGTCTGGTAAGGTACATCCCAAAAGGGGCATTGTACTCAATTATGGGCCTGATGAGGGATGAGTAAAGAGGCACGGTGACCTCCCTGATCTAGATGTGAATCCCTTCATGATTAGGTGGGCTATATAAAATGTTTTTCTAACCACTTTGGCCACGTGGTTGTCAAATGAGAGATTGCTATCAACTTGGGTCCCCAGGTCCATAATTACTTCTTTTGTACTTAATGGATTACCACCTATGTGGTAATTTGTTGGCACTTTGTTTTTGCCAAAGGGCATGACTATACACTTTTTGGTGTTTATGGCTCTGGCACCAGTTGTCTGTATCTATGAGGCCCTTTTGGAGGATGCTTGTATCAGCTGGAGAGTCGATTATGGCACCAAGTTTGCAGTCATCTGTGAACTTGGTCAGCCACAGTCCTTCCATATTGGCCTGCACCTCCGAGAAATATATACACTGAACAAGTGAGGTCCCAGGACTGAGCCTTGTGGGACGCCACTTGTAACTGGTTTGGAGTCTGACATGGCTCCAGCAATTCTAACCATGTGGGTTCTGTCCTTGAGCCAGTTTGCAACCTATCTAGTGACACAGGGGTTTATATTTAAGCTGGTGAGCTTATCTATAATGCTCGAGTGGGGTATTGTATCAAAGGCTTTTGCAAGGCCCAGGTATGCTGTGTGGACCACCTTCCCTTGTCAATGGCCTTGGTGACTGTTTCAAAGAAATCAACCAGGTTTAAGAGGCAGGATCTGCCCTTAACAAAGCCAAACTGGGAAGAATCCAGTGTCTGTAGGTCCCCAATATCTTTATTTATGAGGTCCATGATGATCCTTTCCATAGCTTTGCAGACCAAGCTAGTCAGGCTTATGGGGGGATAGTTTCCAGGATCCACTGAGGCAGCACCTTTGTGGAGAGGGAACCCCTGTTGATGTACGCCACTATTTGGGTACATATCCTGTAGTAAGGCTGAGAATGAACAGTAGTTTTATGTTTGGGTTTAGCTCTTCTTGGATTTCATGTAGAACGCAGCCCAGGACACTGTCTGGTCCCATTGATGCTGTGTTTTTTGCTTTGGAGAGGGCGGCTCTTACCTGAGCATCTGAGATTTCAGGGGGGCAGCACTCTGCTGGGATCGATATTTGTCCTTTTGGTGGGGGGGGGGGGAGTTTGCACTGAACCTGTCAGCTAGGGTGTTGGCAATGTCTGTGGGTTCGGTGTATTTTTTTGTCATTTTGGACTAATTTTAGCATATCTGGGAATTAATATCATGGTTCCTAACATAACTAAAGAAAGATTTGTGATTATCCTTAGTGTCCTGTGCAATTTTTCTCTCAAAGCTGGAATTAGACGATTTTATGAGTGCCCTTAGTTTTTTGCTAATACTAATCAGAGATGCCTTCCCTTTTTGGGATTTTGCTCTATCATGTAGTAGCGTCCTCCTTCTATTGTGTAGTTTGTTTATGGCTGGGGTCCACCAGACAGGACGTCTACCTTTGGAGGATTGGGTCTTGGTTTTATTTGAGATTGCATGATCCATGCATTCCTGAAGGTGTTCATAGAATGCATTTATAAAGGATTCTGCGGTCTGGGCTGTATTTTCCACAGGCCGGGACTTTGAAGGATTCCACCTCGGTTTTGAGGAGTGTGAAATTTGCTTTAGAAGTTTTTCACTGTGGTTTTCTGGGCAGGGGGTGGGGACAGGATGTGAATATCCAGTGAGATTAGTTTATGGTCTGATCTTACCAATGAGGGATACACTTCTGGTCTGGAGCATAGAGTCCCCAAGTTGGTGATGATCAGGTCCAGTATGTTTTCCCCTCTTGTGGGAGTGGTAACAAGTTGTTCCGCAGCATTTGAGTTTATAAATTCTAGGAACCTTTGGGCTAGGGTTTTGGAGCTAGAGTAATACTCCCAGTCTATGTTTGGGTAGTTGAAGTCGCCCAATATAATGGTGTTTGGAGAGACGTTCTTATTTTCCAGTGTTCTCAGGAAGGCCAAGTGGGGTTCCTGGGTTTGGGAGGGAGGTTTGTAGCAGGCTATAAACTGGAAGGCAGTTTTACCCACTGTTAGTTGCACATGGATAGTCTCTGATGCTTTGTGCTGTGCCACCAACCTGGAGGTGTGGGTCCACCAAGTTTTGGGGCTGAAATGCATGGTATGAGGTATAACCTGGTAGTGCTGGGGTGCTCTCGGGAGCCTTGAACCAGGTTTCTTTTACTGCACATATATCGATGTTCTCCATGCTAAGGAGAGTTTTGAGTGTGTGCATCTTGAGGTTTAGACTTCTGGCATTGAGTAGCATTACTCTTAGTTTCTTATCCGTTGTGATACCTATGGAGGTGGGTTTGTCTGTTGAGCCTTGCCTAAAACAGGCACTATGGGGGTAGCAAGAGCCTTTGCCAATATCTGAAAGCCCAGGGGTGACAGGTGCAAGCAGTCCCTAGTGAAGCATCATGGCTTGTCGAGCATGTTATCCCAGGCTGACTGGCATTGGATCACCTTTGAATGACACCAATACTTAAGCCAGTTGCTGAAATTGATCATCTTGTCTTCATATTGTGGCATCTTTCTTGGTGAGGGTAAGATGCTACTCAAGGTCAGGGTCATACCGGCCTGGGCTACATGCTCAGAGAGCTCCTCTATGTCTCTTTTCATGTAGTCCAGGGAGGTATGTCTCAGGTCATTCACACCAGCATGGACAATGACTGAGTCATATTTGTACTTGCCTTGGAGTGACCTGAGTGCTTGTGTTATGTGGCGGATCCTAGCGCCTGACAGGCAGCTTACCATGACCTTCTCCTTGTTCAGCCTGGTGAGAGGGACATCAGTGTGCCTGATGATAGAGTCACCTATTACAAGTGTATCAGGTGTGTTGTTTAGCCTTAAGGGCTGTGACTGTTCGGCACACTGGCTTTGTGAGCTATGTGTTGCATGTGTTTTGTTTTGGGGTAGCGTTTGCTTGAGTGTCTGCTTTGGAGGTCTCTGCTGCTTAGGCAGATTTTTATTTAGAGCCTCTGAGTATGTTTTTGTGTGTTTATGTGTTTGGTTTGCTGTCGTGGTAGGTCTATGTGAGACTGGAATTGTAGTGAGTGTGGTTTCCTTCTCCTCATGACTGGTTAAGCCAGTACTGAGTTGAGAGAGCTTAGCCTCCAGTTTGGCTATATGGTTGCATCTCTCACATGTGTTGGAGTTTGTTGGGAGGAGGAGAGGGTTGTCTGTGTACATGAGGCAGTTGTAACATTGCCTCAAGATTCCCAGATTCACCAGCTGGACTGGAGAGGAGATTGACAATTGACCTTTAGACATGCTAGAATAGTATTGGGAATTCTTTTATAATTGAAAAAAGGGCCAATGAGGAACAATGTACTCAAGGGGAGTTTGTGATGGTGTAGTGCTTTTAATTTTTTAGTGCTGACTTATATAATTGCTTTATTGAGCAAGTGCCAGGTAACTTAAATGCAGTGTGTTACAGGTAACTTAAATGCAAAAACGAAAAACAGTAACTTTCTTTCAAGTGAAACAAGGAAATAAGTACAGTAAGCAATGCAGATATCACTAGGGATCCACAGAAGCACTGAAAAGCCGCGTTTTAGGTGGAATTAGCATTTCAGGGAAATAACAAGCAAACAAACAACAAGCATACAAACAAAGCTAGATTCAGCAGGCCTGGATCTAGTCAATGCTACAGCAAACAAGGTGTACGAACTTCAGGAAGAAACAGTTCAAATATGCAGTCACTATAAGCCTTTAACCAGAAATTCCCAGCTCAGAAGGGCAGAGTCCAGCCTCTCCTCCCACAAGAGTGCAGACCACCAACCTTTTAATGTAAAATAACTGGCCTGAAGCCCAAGTGCTTAAACCAGAACTAATACACTTTTAGAATAACAGACACTGAGCCCTCAATCAGCAGTTCCCAACTTAGAAGGATGTAAGCTACCTGTCCTGCCACCACAGTGCAGGCCACAAACCTTCCTAATGTAAAACAACTGGTCTGAAGCCCAAGTGCTTAATCCAAAAGACTTAGAATGATAGCTACACTTAAATCAAGTTACTACCAAGCAGTAATAAATACAATTGAATACTTTAAAGAATGCCTGGATTAGTGCTCAAGTTATACAAACAAAGCTAGATTCAGCAGGCCTGGATCTAGTCTATGCTACTGCAAACAAAGTGTACCAATTTCAGTAAGAAGCAGTTCAAATATGCAGGCACTATAAGCCTTTAACCAGAAATTCCCAGCTCAGAAGGGCAGAGTCCAGCCTCTCCTCCCACAAGAGTGCAGACCACGAACCCTCTTAATGTAAAATAACTGGCCTGAAGCCCAAGTTCTTAAACCAGAATTAATACACTTTTAGAATAACAGACACTGAGCCCTCAATCAGCAGTTCCCAACTTAGAAGGATGTAAGCTACCTGTTCTGCCACTACAGTGCAGACCACAAACCTTCTCAATGTAAAACAACTGGTCTGAAGCCCAAGTGCTTAAACTAAAAGGCTTAGAATGAGTTACACCAAGAAGTAATAAATACAACTGAGTACTTTTAAGATGATGCAAAAGCTAAATAAAGTAGAAAGAAACACAAATACAGTAAAAGCAGATATTTTTTTAAGTGGAAAGAGAGAAAGGAAAGAGAGAAAGGAGTAGCAGAAACTATGCTGCTTGGCCTTCTCAAATGTTCTCTCTGTACTGGGTAGAATGAGGTAATGACACTAGACTGGGAGGAAGGTCCCAGATAAAATGTACACTAGGGGCAGGCAACTGCAAAGCCACCAACTATAAAAACACTATACCAGCAGGGAGGGAGGGTGGAAAACAAACTGCAGAAATGTTTCTCACAGCTGAAAAGCAGCAGTGAGCCTTTAAATGAAAGTTTTAAACAGCGTAAGGAGTCTCTAGAAAAAAGAGTTTAACTGCAACTAGTTATCAGAAACAAACAACCCAACAGATGCTTAATAAAAGTGGACAATTTCCAGTTAATACCTCACACACAGTGAAACTAGCTAGAAAAATACACAGTACACAAAGTGCTATAAATAACAAAGAAAGAACAAAATAAACAAAAAACAGGATACTTAATGTTATATATTATAGCTCCGAGTTTCCTCAGTGTCCTTCCTTCGATCACCTCAGTGTGAAATGGCAGAACACTCACAACTGAACTTCTTAGGCAACAGAAAGTTGAAACCTGAGACAGCTTTTAAGAAAGAAATCTCAAAAGAACCAATAAGGTGCTTAGTCTAAGCTGTAGTCCAGGTGACAGTCAGCCAATGACCTCAAACAATTCTCTCTCACTGAAATGCCTGATGGCTTTGGCTAAACCAAGATGTCCCTGAATATGTGATCAGACACACAGCCTCCACAAACACCAGGCCCAAATAAAAGCCTGAGTATGGAAATGCTACAAATATCCCCAAGACTTAGAACAAACTGCAGAAATGTTTCTCACAGCTGAAAAGCAGCAGTGAGCCTTTAAATGAAAGTTTTAAACAGCTAAAGGAGCCTCTAGAAAAAAAGAGTTTAATTGCAACAAGTTATCAGAAACAAACAACCCAACAGATGCTTAATAAAAGTGGACAATTTCCAGTAAATACCTCACACACAGTGAAACTAGCTAGAAAAATACACAGTACACAAAGTGCTATAAATAACAAAGAAATAAAGAACAAAAGAAACAAAAAACATGGGTCTATGGTTGTCTGCATATGTATATATTCATATGTGGGTATGTATCTGTATTCTTTCTCTGTATGTAGACATTCGTACTACGGTGAGGGAGAGGCATTTCTCAATGTTGCTATGGGTAGATATACAAACACACATAGCTCTACATATATACATCTACATCAGGTTATTCCATTCCTTACCATATAGATTACACTTTGCTTTAGTGGGTCTCACAGTGGGTGTGGCTGCTCGTTGGGTGACGCCTCTGCCCAATGAACACAACACATGAAGCTTCGGAAACCATCCAGGTGCAACTAACCATAGGCAAAACTGCTCTACAAATTGTAGCATGCTACAGGCCACCCTCTCAAACTCAGGAACCCCACACAGCCTTCCTGAAGACACTGGAGGGTATAAATGTATCTCCAAACACCATCATATTGGGTGACTTCAACTACCCGAATATAGACTGGGAACATTACTCAAGCCCTAACATTCTAGCCCAACGGTTCCTGGAGTTCATAAATTCAAATGCCATGGAACAGCTAGTTACTGTTCACACGAGGACAAAATATACTAGATCTCATTGTCACAAACATGGGGACAAAATGCTCCACACCGAAGTATATCCTCATTGGTGAGATCTGATCATAAACTAATCTCACTGGAAATCCACATCCCGCCCCACCCCAAACAAAAAGACCATAGTGAAGAACTTCTCTAAAGCAAACTTCACACTACTCAAGACTGGTGTGGTATCCTTCAAGGCCCCTGAGTCAGAGGAAACCACAACCAAAGCTGGGAAGCCCTTACAAATGCCTTCTATGAACACCTCCAGGACTGCATGGATCAGGCAATCCCAAATAAAACCAAGACTCTTTCCACAAAGGGCAAACGTCCAGTCTGGTGGACCCCAGCCATTAACAAACTTTACAATAAGAGGAGAAAGCTATTACATGATAGAACAAAATCCATAAAAGGAAGCCACCCTGATCATTATTAGTAAAAAAAAAATCAACTAAGGCCAATTTTGAGAGAAAAATTGCCATGGATTCAAAGGACAATCATAAGGCCTTTTCAGCTATGTTAGGAACCTGGGTGGAAACTCACAGATATGCTCAGAATTAGTCCAAAATGATACAAAAATCACTGAACCCACAGACATTGCCAACATACTGGCAGACAGGTTCAGTGCAAACTTCACCCCTCCCTAAAGGAGAGATAACTATCCCAGCAGTGTAGCCTCCCGGACATCTCAAATGCGGGTGAAAGCTGCTCTCTAAAGCTAAAACACAGCATCAATGGGACGGATGGTGTCCCCGGCTGTGTGCTACACGAGCTAAATGAGGAATTAAACCGCACATAAGGCAGCTGTTTAATCTCAGCCTTACCACAGGATACGTGCCCAAGGAGTGGCGACGGCAACTGTGGTCCCACTCCACAAAGGTGGCGCCTTCACGGACCCTGGTAATTACGCCCCATAAGCTTAACAAGTCTAGTCTGCAATGGGGAGGATCATAATGGTGCTCATAAACTAAAAGATTGGCGGCCTGCAGACATTGGACCCGACCCAGTTTGCGCTTGTCAAGGGAAGATCATGCCTTTTGAACTTGGACTTCTTGAAATAGTCACCAAGGCCATTGATGAGGAAAGGCAGTCCATACAGCCTACCTTGACCTTGCAAGCTTTCGACACAATACCCACTTGGGTATTGTAGAAAACTTACCAGCTTAAATGTAAACCCATATGTCACAAGATGGGTTGCAAACTGGCTTAAGGACAGAACCCACAGGGTTAGAGTTGCTGGCGCTGTGTCAGACTCCAAGCGGTCACAAGTGGTGTCCCACAGGGCTCGGTCCTTGGCCCCTATTGTTTGGCATCTACTTCTCAGAAGTACAGGCCAACATGGGAGGACTTTGGCTGACAAAGTTTGCAGATGACTGCAAACTGGGCGCCATAGTGGAAAGATGCATCGGACACGGATATCCTTCAGAAGGGACTCACGGAAACAGATAGCTGGTGCCAGAGCCATGGCCTGAAGTTAAACGCCAAAAAATATAGTCATACCCTCGGGAAAAACAAGGTAAACCCAAGCTACCATATAGGTGGAAATCCACTAAGCACAGAAGAGGTCATCAGGGACCTGGGGACCCAGGTTGACAGTGGCCTTTCTTTTGACACTCACATTGCTAAAGTGGTTAGAAAGACCTTCTACATTGCCCACCTGATCATGAAGGGATTCACATCCAGATCTAGTGAGGTCATTGTTCCCCTGTACTCTTCACTTATCAGACCAATGATAGAGTACAATGCCCCATTCGGGATGTATCTCACCCGACATCTGCAGCAATTGGAGAGACCCAAAGTTCCTCACCAAAAGGATAAAGGGACTCCAAAATCTGTCATATGCTGCCAGATTGAAGAAACTCCAGCTCTATTCAGTCGCATACCGTACCGCCTGCTCAGAGGTGACATGTGCCTGACATACAAGGCCATGTCCAACCGAATTAATGGACATGCTCCACCTCAAAAATCCAAATCCACCAAAACCACTAGAGCAAGCGACTTAAACCTTAGCACGGATATAAATAGCGTGCTGGAGGGATAGATTTATCACTCAGAGACTCCTATGCTGTGGAATAAAATCCGGTCCATGTGAGGCAGAGCACCTCGCTGACTCTGTTCAAGAGAAATCTAGACCTGTGGATGGGAGATCAGAAGTTTTTACCCCGGGAATCATCTCTGGGTCACTGCTGGACAGAGGCACAACAAACTAATGGGCACAGTATTTTTTCATATAAGGGGTGGCGTAAGCCACAATAATTTGGGCTAGGCTTATAAATGCCTTAGGGTAGATAGCCTAGTATAAACCTATGAACCTATGAACCTATGAACACATTCACTTGCATCCCTAGGGCTGTCCATATTGGCCAACATCAGCCAATATCTGCACACCTAGTCCCATAAGTAGCTACCCATAGTTCCCCCACCCTCGCCTCCTCAACAGCACCCATCCTTACTTTGGGACCTGGTTGGTTCAGGACATATCACTATACGCTCCCCACTCTCCACTTCATGGGACCCATTTCATACAATTGTCTCGGTCCATGGGTCATCAGGGTTACCCACCCTTGTATTCCAAGTCTGTATACACTGCGGAGAAAATGGACGGTCTATCACCTTCTTTTGGTTTGGCCAATTTTTGGGGTATCCCGCAAGGGATGCTCCAGTCTGTGTTCCATGATTAGAATCCACGGGTGCACTGTGTAACCCCCAGTTGTATCCAGCCTGTGGTCTCGGGAGCAGTGGACACTTTACATTGATTGCATGTATATTTCCTGTGTCAGGCTGTAAGTGGGGGGTGGAAGGGCATGCTACATGTGTCATGTTTCTTGCCTGGGCTCCTCACTTCAATTGGCATAGCCTGTGAACATATGTCATTCCTGTGTGCTGTTCCCCATCATAGCTGTATATTTCTGTATATCTACGCACACACACACACACACACACACACACACACATATATAGATGTATACATGTATTTATGTATATATGTACATATATATATATATATATATATATATATATATATATTTTTTTTTTTTTTTTGTTTATACATATATGT
>NC_056726.1:1131711203-1131993703 GCF_019279795.1 Protopterus annectens
AGGGGGATGATGATATATATATATATATATATATATATATATATATATATATATATATATATATATATATATATATATATATATATATATATATATATATATATATATATATATATATATATATATATTACATCTGTACAAACGTATATAGATTTCCTATGCTGGGCGCTGCTTACACCCGCACAAGCCCACTCGCATATGCTTACTGTGTGTTGCATATGTTTACTGCCGCTTATTTGTTCTAACTTGTGCCTTATTCATTATGACAGTACCACTTTGATTGAAAGGATCTGGTTAAAAGTCCCATGCAATACTCAAGTTCACTTTTACATGTTATAATGTTGGTTTTACAGCAGAACAACATTTATTGCACAAGGAAAATGATATGTGCTATAATCGAACTTAAACTGTGAATGCCTGTTCGTTAGGCGGATGCACTAACCACTACAATATTGGTGTTCTGCTTCATTTATATGTATACTCATGGTTCATAGTTACCCAAACACATGCCTCAAGACTTCACTAACACAGGAGACATCCATTCTCCTGTTGGGAAAACCACACCACTACTCATGCTCCATTCCCTACTGCTCTCGACCCATGCTGCATGTTGACTCACTCCAAGTATATTCAGACTTCCCAATCCTATAGTCCTGGCACATACATTTGTAAGATGGTCAGGGTGTTCATATAGTCATCTGGGTTTAGGTTTGTCTGACTGGGTACTGGGATTGCCCTGTACCCATTTGAAAGTCAGACTTAGCATGTGGACAAAGTTAGTCCCACTGTTAGCATCCTACCTGTGGTTAGAGATGCAGGGGTTTTGCCCACCTCTGGCCAGCTTAATATGTCAGCACTTCCGCTGCTGTTTTCCTTTGCATTCATTATGAATGCTTTCTTGTGCCCATGTTTGTTCTGTATATAAATATCTATAAATATATATATATATATATATATATATATATATATATGTGTGTGTGTGTGTGTGTGTGTGTGTGTACGTACACATGCATATACATCTACATGATTACTTTGATCATACTGTTGAATGACTGTGCTGTCTGCTATATTTCTGATAACACCAGAGTTAGGTATAACTGCCGTGGCTTAGTGGTAAATCACATTGATTGTGATGTGTATGGTCCTGGCATCGAGCCTGGCTGAGGTGGTTTATTGTGTTGCTGGGAGAACAAGGGCTGATGGACAAAGGGTGAGTACAACACTTTTCAGCAGCGGTTTTCCATTTAACTGCCATTTCCCGTCACGCAAACACCTTCTGCATTCTTACGGTGATACGTCACCCCAGTTTACATTTCAATGGTATTATATCGTTATACAGCATAACATTAGAAAGATATGCTTGTATACAGATTACGCATCATAAATGGTGTGTGCTGTAGTCGAACCGGCAATGTCTGCTCGATACGCGGATGCTCTAACCACTACACAATTGCTGTGCTGCTTCATTTGCATGTATACCCATGGTTCATAGTTACCAGAACAAACACAGCAAAACATCACTAACACAGAAGTTATCCATTCTTTGGTCAAAAAAAAAAACACATCACTACACATGCACCACTCCCTACTGCTCTAGACACATCCCATTTGTTGGCTCACTCCAAGTATATTGAGACGTCCCAAGCTTATAGTCCTGGGACATACGTCCATATAATGGTCACTGTTCAATTAGTTTTCAGCTCATCTGAATTGTACTGGGACTGCCCTGTATCTGTTTGAAAGTCAGACTTAGCACTTGGACAAAGTTAGTTTCACTGTTAGCATCCTATCTGTGGTTGCAGATGCAGGAGGTTTACTCAAGTCCTGACAGCTTGATATGACAGTACTAAATACTATGGGGTGTTCCACGGCTGTTTCCCTTCACATTCGTTATGTCTGCTTTATTGTGATCATGTTCATTCTTCATGAATATATATATATATATATATATATATATATATATATAGCTGTACATACACATGCATATACACCTACATGTTTATTTACATTTCCCATACTGTTGAATGACTGCCACATACCATACCACATACCTGATTACATCTGCTTTAAAGCACCTTAATCACCCTATATCCTACTGCCATTATTGTGGGCATCATATAAAATTAGCAGCCCTTGCATGGCTTGGACCCAGGAACAGGAATACCATAGTCACTGGTTTTACCACTAAACCATCCGTGATACATTCTGTATGGATGGTAATTAGGATATATGACTTTATTACAGGCATTCCACAGTACTGGCAACAAATGTGACAGTCAGTTGGTGTACATATGTATAGTACATGTTACTGTTCATATCTTTCAGAGAAGCATATGTATACATTTGAAAGTATACATATTTATGAATAGGACACCTACTTGACAACTACTTATATGCATGTATGTGTGATGTCTAGCTATGTGAATATAAGTATGTACATTGATAGATATATGACTACATATCTTGAGTTATACATAGTCATGTATACGAACAAAAGCATACGGGAGGTACCTGTACCATTTGTATACAGGGGTTGTGTGCATCATTATGACGAGGAACCAGGATGGGGTGCACAATTTGTGGACATGTACTATTTAGGAAATGGCTATGAGGAAGCTTCATGGGAACACATGAAAGGTATATATTCCCGATAATGCACATGGGGAGACATGCATCACAATCAGGTGTTTAATCCCGGGTCATAGGTTCTGCAGGACTGGCTGGAGGCTGAGCAGGGTTGTGGACAACTACTGCTAATGCAACTTGTGTCCGGATGTCTACAGGGCTGGACATCGTGTCGTGTCTCCAAGTCTAATCTTTAGAACAGACACTTATCCCATGAGGGATGTCCAAAAATTCTGGACACCAATGACTCCAATTCGTTTGGCTTTACGAAAATGAGGGAGGGTTATACATGCAAGGGATACCTAGTTTGCAAGCCTGAGACTGCCTAGGGTGAGACTGCCTACTAGATATGGGTAGGGGGCACTTTGTGCAGATATGGCTGCACCAAGCTAGCAGCCCGAGTATGGGTGGTTTTGGTGGGCATTCTCAAGGGGGGTGTGCTATGGAGGGGATGACGGGTATTCAATTATGTATCCAGGTGTGTTGGGGTTGGATGGCTCAGTTGAGGCCAGACCATTATGTGGGTGTGAGACTGTAACATTTCTTTACATGTGTATCGCACATTTTAATGTTCATATGTTTGTGGGATTGTGTTCTGCTGTATGGCCTGTCAGAGTGTATTGCAGATGTGAATGTATGCTCTTTGGTTTCCTTTCTGATTCATCCACTGCTCCCTCGTACACCTCCAGTTCACCTATTGTACATCCGACCCAGTCTCCCCTTGGCAAATTATTACATTACCCATCACCCCACCATATTCCATACACACCATCCATCCCTTCTCTGGTTGATGGCCCATGGCACAGACAGCAGAACACATTGCGTACTCTACATATCTCTGGTACCAATATGGTTGAGAGGACAACCCTAGCATATTTGATCTTCCACATGCTGCACTTCACGCACATAGGTACATGCAAATACGTATCTTTCATAACATGGAAGGTAGACCCGGGTAATACCCATTCATCTTTGGGCCATCCAGACAAGTATGACTTGGACCATGAATGGGCAGATATTGAGCAAATGTTCTGACCATTGGTAGGGTTGCCACCTTTTCAAATGGCCAAAGTGGGACATTTTCAGGACACACATCAGATTTTACAGGCCGACACATACCCACAGTCAGTACAAAGGATAGAACTTTACTTTTATGCCTAAAATGAAAGCGTATTCTTGTTGCAGCTTAGTTGATTATTCTGTTTCTTGTAACATTTAGGTATTTTAGATACATAAATAACTATTTTATGGAACTATTACATAAAATATGGGACATAATTATGTCCTACAATGGCAGGACATTTGCCATTTTTAATATTTTTGGTAAGGACACAACTGCCCAGAGAGAGACTGTCCCTCACAAAGTGGGAAAGGTGTTAACCCTTACCATTGGGCTAGGCTTAGCAAAGGGTAGCAGTGTGCAAACACGCTGCATTTCACATCCACTTGGTATAACAATCAACTCTCAATGAAATACAGGCACGGGGTTTTAAATGTCATTTGTTCGAGGGACGGGGGCTCATTATTCAGCTACATGCCTTTGTGTTTACTTTTTATTTTGGTGTTCGCAGAACTGTCTTATATGCTTTGGATACATTTCAGTATCCATGGACACTGACAGGAGTGATTACTATTAGAGGCAGGCTGTACTAGTCTGCATTTTAGGTTGCGCATCTGCAGCCGACATGTTCATGCCTCTGTGCAGTGCTTAGACACGCCGCCTGCACTCACGCACATTTCCTGTGCACGTGGATGTTGCAGCAGCACGCCTTCATTAATATGCATATGGTGCTGCTGCACCATCTCTATGCCACACGGTCGGTGCAAGGCTAACGCCATCCTTGCGCTGAGCTTCATGAATCTCGGGGAGTATTTCTAATCTCACTATGTTTTCCTGACTTATCTAAAGAGTATTTCTGTTCCCTAGTTAAGTCACTTACTACAGCAAGGCAAGATGATATGGGTGATCTTGCTATCAGATCCAAGACAAAATACAGAATGCAGAGACCAAACTCCTACTGATATCTAAATATTACATTTGGCTTACAGAATGATATCTCACACATCTGGCCACCTGACTCTGTTGTCCATGGTATCACCAGCAGTAGAAGTTGACAGGGTTTTAGCATCTATGTGTTACCATACACACAGCTAGAGCTTTGTTCAGATCTCCTGGAAGTCATTAAACCGTAGAACCATTCCAGTCTTCTTACAGGAGTTACAAGATATTCTCTAGCACAGACATTGCTTCTCTGGTTCCATTCAAAACTGTGGGATAACATCTTTATGGCTTAACCCATAAAGTAATTTACTTTAAGATATATTTTGAAGTTTAACATTAACCTCTTCACTTCCAGTTCTCTGTTAAAACATATACATTTAATTAATTTACAATAATACATGTACATTTCTTTTTCTTCTAGCAGGGCACACTGTTGATACATTTTCACCACATGCATCTGTACAAATCAGTTTGATGTACAAATGACATATAATTATTTACAAAATTCCAGCTAGCTGCACTGGCACATGTCACACATCCATTCTCCTACTTCTCCTGGCATGGCTGGCAGTACTTCCTATTGTTACATTATGTACCATAACTCTGTAATAAAATTCATTACAGGGAAATTTTCAAATTGCATGATAAAAATTTAATTTGTTAACTTCATTACCCCTTACAAGAGCATCCACTGTAGAACAATGAACTGATGATGGTAGCATCTGTATAAATGGCCAAATGCAATATAACAGACCAGTGCAATCAGTTCAATACCACACATGCAGATGTAATAATCATTTATGTAAACAGTTACCCCGTGCATCAGACCTGTAGCTTTACTGTCCCTGAATCCAAAAGACAGGAAACAGGGATATGGCACAGTTATCATTACTTCCACATAGTGTTGTGTTGGGTTGCAGGAGGCCTACCGTAGGCTGAAACAAAAGGTGTGTGAGTAGGTGTGAATAAGGAAGTGAAGCAAGCAAGATGGACCATGAATATGTGTGTGTCTGTAGATGTCCTCAATGTAACTTTGGTGTGTGAGTGTCTGCATGCACACAGCCAAGCTCAGTGCTATATCTACTTGAACAGATTTGAGCCATGGATGGTAGAGTTGACAGTTCATTGTTGTCCCCCCAGCCATGAGAACTGCCTTTGCCAGGAGCTGCACTGGCACCTGTATGCTCAAGGTCAGATGCAGGGTTACTACCTGCAAGAAACTGATGTTTGCTGGAAGTGCTTCCTTCGGGGGAATGCCCAGGACCATGACTCCATGGCCTGCTATGTCTGGGTGTGGACAACACACTCCCTGATGGAGCAGTGGAAATGCTGCCACTATGGGATCCTGATCAGACATGGCCACGTTGGCTCACAGCAGATGTAGTTGTTGACCTATGTCTATAAGGCCAGTGCTCCACTCCCAGGAGACATTACATCAAAGACAATGTGTGTTCCATGACAGATACTCCATGCTTCTTCACAGACAAACCTCTCTCTAACATGTTATTCATCCAGTCCATGGAATCAACAACACGGTGGAGGCAGTGATGGATGTCAGACTTTGACACATCTACAACCCTGTGCACTTATCTGGAGCACCTGTCTGAACATGCCTATGCCTCCATGTTGGCCTTAAACATATGTCACATTACATGTGAAAAGGCACCTGCACCAGGTGGAGGAAGGACAGCAAGCCTCCTATGACGACCCCTATCAAGCCTCCTGTGTGGCACCTCACCAAAAGTTTGTCTATGTCCAGAGTCAAAAGGCTCTGAAGCCACAGTAGCTACACTTTCCTGGTCAATGTCTTCACCCACCACCTGTTCAATATCTGTATCCTCAGTGGAATGGGGATGCATAGGCAAACTGGCAGTGTAGGGGAAAAATGAGGGGAGGTCATTGAGTTTCAACCTTTGTGTCAGACCCAGCCACTGCAACCCCTATCTGTGCCTCACTTTGGCCACCATCAGTATCAGAGTCTGATGAGACATTGACATCAGCTACCACAGGGGCCAGAGAACCACTTATATGATCACCTGTGATAAAAGGAAGAAACAGAGGAATATATTAATACTTGCACTACTGTAGATCTTATTATTATTATTCTTTCAGCTTTTTCCAGTTAGGGGTCACCACAGTGGATCATCAGTCTGCTCATGATTGGCAATGGAGTTTTACAGTGTCGAGCTGCTAGCCCGGTGCCCAACCTTCTACAGAAGGCACACACACATACATACACTCACACCTAGGGCCAATTTTGAGTGTCCAATCCATCTACTGCATGTCTTTGGGATGTGGGAGGAAACCGGAGACCCCAGTGGAACCCCACATGACCACTGGGAGGACATGCAGAGTCTGCACAGATGACACATCATCCAAGAATCGAATAAGAGAACCTCTTGCTGTAAGGCGGCAACTCTTAACCGCTGCACCACTGCGGCCACCCTACTGCACTACTGTAGATCCAATATATGTATAGATCTTTAAGAAGCTATCCAAGGGCTTGCACAAGTGTATAAATACTGAGCATGTGCAAGCTAGATTGTCATTTTGTAGTAAGCCATTGAGATGTAAGCATGTACGTATGTATGTAAAGTCTGTTTGTTAACCAGTTAATTTATATTTTATGATGTTGCTATCCATCCTGATGTATTTTTATGTATTAAAGCATCTAAATGAAACATCCCACCTGCTTGTCATCTATGCTAGAGATGGATGAGCAACATGGTGTCAGAAGTGGCATGTTTAAAAGGGACATGGCATCAGAAGTGGCATGTCTAAAATGGCAAGGTGTCTAAAATGACTTGGGCCAGGATGGAATACAGATTCTTCTGTCTGAGTTCAAGGGACACTTAGTTGAAGCTGGAGGGATATATGGGAGTGAATCACCCCCTACAATGTGCATACTTCAAAAAACAGGTCAGAAATAAATTTCCAGTATGAAACTTGCTCAGCACTATTTCTTATTTGCAAAATATGAAACAAGGCATTCATAATGCCTTAAACAATATTCACATAAACCAAATATGTACTTTATTGATAAAATATTCAAATTACTATGGAAATGTTTGGAATAAAGTCTGACTTGCATAAAACAAATAAAATAAGAGGAAATGACTGATTTTTTCAATATTTGCCTAATGAATCCATATTTTTCATATTAATCAAAGACATTCAATTTATCAGAAGTGTATAAAGTGTTTGCATGTTTGTGCAGTGTTCCAGTAATATTATTTCACAGAATACAGCTATTACAGAGCATATTTCACAAAGTACAGCATTTTGAAGAGTTTATTGTGCATTTGAATGTTATTACAAGCTCACAGAACAGTTTGTTCGTACAAACAAGTGCCATATTTTCAGTCTATTTGTATATACTTTGTGAGCATGGCAGATGGATTTGAAAAACACAGTGCACTTATACTTTACAGTAATATTGCTGAGAACTGGAGAGTGTTTGAGTAAGACTACAACATTTTCATATAGGCTGCATTTTCTAATAAAGATGACCATACAAAGACATTTATTCTAATTAATTTAGTGGGGTCAGAAGCCATAGAAAGGAAATGTTCATTTGTATATGCACCTGCTCTCTATACAGGGGAGGGGAAAACCATCATATTGCTGCACTGGCTGAGGCAAGGGAGGACCTTGCGTGCTGAAAATGTAAATTTAAAGAAATGTGTAACCCCCAGACTAATGTGCAATGGAAAAGAACTGATTTTATACAAGGGATCAAAAGCCTGGTGAAGCTTTTGCAGCATATATAACTGACTTGAGAAACAAAGCTAAAATGTGCAGATTTGGTGCTTTAAGGGATGAATTGATAAAGGACAGATTTGTGCATGGTATTGAAGATGATGCTGTGAGAAAGATTTTACTTTATGACAATGATTTAACTTTGAATATGCCCATTGCGATTTGTTGGATATATGAGCAATCTCAGTATCCTATGTTGCAGTCTGGCTGGAGCTGAATGTATCAAAACATTTCAGGCTTGAAGATTGTCTGGAGCTGTCATCTCAATTCTTCAAGCCCTGCAATGTTTTCTTGGCATGGTCAACTATCTAGGCAAGTTCATTCCAGACTTGAGTCAACTATCAGCATCACTCAGAGAGCTGACATGTAAAGATGTATCATGGTCTTGGTTAGAGCAACACCAAAGAGCATTTGATGTCCTGAAACAGAGAATTGCAAGTCCACCACCTTTCAGATACTATGATATTCACAAGCTAGTTCATGTGATGCTTTGAAATTTGGTCTTGGTGCAGTCATTCTAGAAGAGGGTCAACCTGTTGCCTATGCATCAAGAACTTTACCCAAACTGAAATGCAGTATTCCTAGATCGAGAAAGAGCTTTTGGCAATTGTGTTTGCATGTTAGACGTTTGATGATTAGGTTTATGGTAGACCTATCCATTTTGAAACAAATCACCAACCTGTAGTCACTGTCTTGTGAAAGCCTATGCATTCAACTCTAGCCAGACTGCAACATATAATGCTGAGATTGCAAAAGTATAATTTTAATCTTGACTACAAGAAAGGCAAACTTCTTTATCTTTCTGATACATTATCAAGATCACCTAGAAACACCATAGAACAGCATGAGAATGAGAACCTTGATTTTGAAGTCATGGAAGTGAGAATGTTTTCTTCCACATGTCTTGAAAAGTTGAGAGATCGTACAGCCATAGATACAGTTTTACAAAGGCTTAACCACATTATCAGTCAAGGATGGCGGTCAGAGCTGTCTAGTTTACCTCATAAAGTGCAACCTTATTTTCCATACAGAGATGAGATTTTGTCTGACAAAGGTATCATTATGAAAGGTCCAAAAGTAATTGTTCCAAAGCCCTTGCAACAAGAGTACATTACTATCTTGCATCGTGGTTACCCAGAAACTGACTCTACCAAAAGAAGGGTGAAAGGAGTAGTGTTTTGACCTTCTATGTCATAGGGCATTGAGAGATCACTTTTATCTTGCTCCGTGTGTAATAGTCAAAGCCACATCAGCAGAAGGAACCACTTCAACTAAACCAGATTCCTGAACTACCCTGGCCGATAGTAGCCACTGGCATCTTCGAATGGAATGGTCAACATTATTTGGTGTTAGTAGACTCTTGGTTTGAGATTTTATTTATTTATTTATTTTACATTTGTTAACTGGGGGTGTCTGACTGAGCTGAAAAGGCCCTTTTTCAGCAGAGGCCCGGGGAGAAAAGCTCCACAAAGAAAAATTACAGACACATTTAGTTATTTAGGCATGATCAGTATACACACAAATTACAAGAGATATTTTTTACAGTGGTATGAGATTGACCTACTTCCCAACCTAGCATCCAGTACTGTCATTGCTAAGATGAAGTGCTATTTTGCAGTACATGGTAGACAACACAAAGTTATTTTTGACAATGGCACGCAGTTTACAAGCCAACAGTTCAAACAATTTGCTGAAGAATGAGACTTTGCTCATGTCACGAGTAGCCCTGAGTAACTGCAGTCAAGTGGTTTAACAGAAAGTGCAGTTCAAAGTGCAAAACAGTTACTAGAGAAGCCAAAACAAGATAATAGTGATGTTGTCCTGAATCTCATGAATCTCAGAAATGTTCTTCGTGATAAACATCTTGGTTCACCTGCTCAGAGACTTCTGTCAAGACAACCCAGAACCACATTACTAATCAGTAGTCAATTATTAGTTCCATATGTCAAAAACAACAGGTCAGTGAAAATCAGTTTGTTGAAGAAGCGCTTAACCCAGAAGTCCTACTATGATAAGAACAGAAAAACCCTCAATCCATTACGAGAAGGAGAAGTGGTAAGGATGCAAATGTCCAAAGGTTATGATCAGATTGGTGTTGTGAAGAATATTTGCCCAGAGCTGAGATTATACATTGTGGAATCACAAGGAGCAGACTTTAGGCAGAATCAGAAACATTTGAAATCCGTGTTCAATCCTATACCACAGCACATAGCCTGTGAGAAAGTATCTTTATCTCAGAGTGAGTTGTCTGCTGATCCAATACCAGAGGAAGTTCCAGAGTGCATTCCCATTCCTGTGATGAATCTGGAAGTTCCTGATATGAGTTGTTCACCGAAGACTGTCCCTGTTGCTAAATTAATTTCAGATTGTTATGTTACAAGATTTGGTTATGTCTCTAAACCATGTAGTAGATACATGGCAACTTGGGCATGAACATTGTGTTTTGTTTCTTATGTATATAGTAATGCATGTCTAACTCTGATATTGTTTTTATAAAGCGCAACCTTTTTAAAAGGAAGGATGTAGATTACTGTGTGTATATATCTTTAAGAAGCTATCCAAGGACTTGCACAAGTGTAGAAATACTGAGCATGTGCAAAGCTAGACTGCCATTTAGTATTAAGTTGTTGAGATGTAAGGATGTATGTATGTAAAGTCTGATTGTTTACCAGTTTGTTTATATTTTATGATGCTGCTATCCATCCTGGTGTGTTTTTATGTATTAAAGCATCTAAATGAAGTACTGTGTCTGCTTGTCATCTATGTTAGAGAGGGACGAGCGACAACTACTATGCTGCAATATATGATAAACTATTTACACTGTTATCACTATTATGGACAGTCATACCTCTCAACCTGTTAGAGCAAGAAATCTGGCCAAAGTTATAAATAATGGGTGGACAGAGGCCGAAGACTAGGGAAAATTTTTAAATATTGCTCTTACAAACTTAGAAAGCTAATGGAATAACAGGCGTTACTTTAGTATGGAATTTCTGAACAGTATGAAGTCTGAAACTCAAATTTATGTCATTATTTTCTGTCTTCAGCCTTTAATGACTTGTCAATAATTTACCAGAAAATAACTATGATATGAAAGTCAGGCCAAATATATGAGGCACAAATCTGGATATTTTGCAAATATCTGTAAAGTTGACAGGTATGCAGACAGTACAGCAATACATACAGCAGGCCTGAGAGGACACATTATCAGATTTCTTGAAATTTATTTACAGTACTGACACAACTGCATTATGCTTACCAACTGCAAGAGCACAATTCCTGATGATCCTGAAATAAGTACAGGAAGAGGTAATGGCAAAAACACCACATTTAACAGTATAGCAGGGTGTAATACCTTTACTCATCTGTATCTGCAGTAACTCAAATGTTAACAAGAATGTGACTGGCAACTTCAAAATAAGCTTAAAACTGTAGCTATCTTAAATTCCCCCATCCAAACATAACTTGAAACAGACATATAAAATGGTGAAGAAATTTAAAAATGCCACAGTATTGTAATGATGATCTAACAAAGCATATCTGGAAACTTCTCTTGAGATGCAGGAGTGGTGCCCATGTCCAGAACGTAATGGGTCATTGATTGCTGGGTGTTGTCCTGTGTGGCAATGTTTGCCAGGAATTCCTCTGTGGCAGTGAGAGGGGGTTCTGCAGCAGGACCACCACCGGCAATCTGGTGATCATGTGCCAGTGCCACTGCAGCTGCATGCCTCCTTGCAGCTGTTATCATATCTGTGGCTCTGAGATGCACCTGCTAATAGGTGCGGCTGTCTCACCCAATATCATTGATGTTGCAGACCAATTCATCCCACAGGGCTGTACACTGAGACATATTGGCTCACCCTTTGTTCAGCATTAATGCATGATGTTGATGTAAGCCCTCTACTATGAGACCATTCTCAACTCGGTAAATGGGAGCTTACGTCAAACAGACATTTTGTGTCCTGAAAGACAGAAAAAAATGATAACATATATAAGGATCAAATTAGTGCAAATAAACTGTTTATAGATAAAGCAGTAAAGGAAGGCTGTCAGTTGTCCCTCCTTGCTAAACATTAAATATTCAGCATGGGCTCAAACCTAATGAGGGAAGATATAAAACAAAGAGAGTAACAAGAGAAACATATCCTTGTCTGTGCCATAACAGATACTCAGCTATGCTCACCCACCCAGAATAAAAGTCCATTCTAGTTTGTACCATAACAGGTACTCATGTTTGCCCCCCCCCCAAAAAAAAAAAAACAACAACAAAATAACAGGCTAAGGACCAATTGTGGTAACCAAAAAAAAAAAAACTATAAAATGCTAAAAGTTCTATAAAAGGACCTTTCCATGAAATGTGTACATAGTTATCACCCAGCATTATATTTTCAGCCTACTCTACATCCCCTGTACCTCTGAAATGGCTTGACAAACAAGGCCATGCCATGAATTCACTTTTAAAAAATACGTACAGATTTACTTCATGTTATTCATAACTACATTTCAGCATATGCATTATGTAGGTATCAAAAGGGATACATACCTGCTGGAGGATAATGCTCCTCTGTAGAGATATACTGTTTGAAATAAATGTGCCACGGAGTTAAACAATGCACAAACTCTCATCCACATCAGTTTGCTTAGCTATGCATTTGCCTTTTTATAATACTGTACATCAGTAATTGATTGCATCTGTCTTAGTCTGTGCTTCAGAGATGATATTTACAGCATAGGCAGCTGAATTGCATGCTAATCAACCAATCTTGTGGAGCTAGGCAACAAGATGTAAAGCATCCATGTAGACTTTATGCTGTTTTTTTTTTTGGTATATCGAGTGAAAAAATAGTGGAGTACAGACACAAACTAATCACAGACAGATTGTTAATAGCTACTGCATTTTTAATATATTTGTCTGTGCTACAGGCTGAAGCCAATGCTGCTGCTGCTGCCAATAGCCATAGAAAGAGAAGGTGAAGATTTTGCAGGCCAAGGACTCAGTACAGGAATAGTGTGACCTCTGGCAGCCTTGACTCAGTATCAGAGCCAAACACAGGGAAGCCATCCCAGTGAAAAATAAGGTATGTCTTGAACTTAGAATCTTAGCAACAGGTACCTTTCACAGACTACCAGGGGACATGCTTGGTGTATCATATGCATCAGCATCCAAGATCTTCCAAACATTCCTGTATGCTATGTTACAACATGGCAGATAGCACATATATTTTAACATTAAGGAGAAGGTCATAAAAATGCTACAATTTTACCTTGTATTTACCATGTATTGCACTACCCTGAAGTACTGTGTGCCATACATCTAAGTCATGTACACATGAAAACAACACATGGGAAACAGGGTAGGGTCTACATTAACCATAATATCTATCACTCAAACAAGTGCCAAGTCATGTGTAATGGCAAAAAGGTCTACATTAACCATAATGTCTGTCACTGAAACAAGTGCCAAGTCATATGTAATGGTAAAGAATCATCTGGAACATGTGTGCTCACAACCCTGACAGTTAACACTACTCCCATATGTGCCACATCTCCCAACTGCACCAGATATGTGCTATGGGGGTTATCCCACAGGTTCATTTAGGGGTAGATGCAGGCTATGCACTGGAGGCATGACTGATGAAATCTATCATAAATGCACACACGCACCCACACGCATGCACACACACACACACACACACACACACACACACACACACACACACACACACACACACACACACACACACACAGAAGAACACCTTAATGTGACACATGGTCCAACTTGTAATGTCATAGAGCATGTTTTTTAGCTGCTGCAGTCACGGTGACAGTGCCTACATATACCTGGCCAAAGCCTCCATTACAGTCCACTGACATGTCCTATAATGCTTATAGTAAAGTTAATCTTGTGGAAACAACTGCAGCAGGATCAGCAAGGGGAGGGGGAACACAACCTCCTGACAATGCCTATGTCACCACAGCCATAGGCCAATGATGAGCCAGAGGAGGAACCAGCAGCTGGTGTGGTTGTAGGCAGACATGCTCAATATGCCCTTGCATCGGCTAGGAGACAAGCCATAGAACACTGACTCACCACTTAGGAGCCTAAAACCACCCTCCTACTTCACCATACTTTTGTACTGAGAAAGCATTACAGAGAAAGGTTTGACAGTAAGGATGCACATTGTAGTTTCTGACTTCTCAACCATCACTAAACCAGACAACAGGCAGAATGCCAAACAAGCAGAGTTACCAAACCAACATATTCTTGTTTGTGCCATAGCAGAAACACACCTTTGCTCCCCCACCCCCAAAAGAACAGTCAGTTCTTGTTTGTGCCATCCAACCTGGCTTTCATTACTTGGCAACTGCATATCATACTATTCCCAGTTAATGTCCTTTGACATTGTCAGTGCAATGATATAGAATGGTTTACACACTGTATGTCTCAGAGTAGAGGTCAGATAACTGCTGAATGACCAAGAAACACAGAAAGGTAAGACAGTACTGTATATTTGCAGGCAACAATCATAACAGTGTGTGTAATCACTAAGTGCAGTATTTTCAAAGATAAACATTTCGCTAAATGTACATTTAATATGTAATGCTTTGATATAACTGTATATTCTGATTATTTTTTGTGTGCTGAATGAGTGTTGCCATTTGCTGTAAAGGTGTTTGTGTGAAAAACAGGGTTAAGGCACCCATCCTGTGTTCTGAATACGCATTGTATGATGATTTGGATTTCAGACCAATGTAGGCATATCTCATGTGTACTAACATATTCTACTGTGTATGTCATCTATTGATTTCTGTTTCTGGATGTTTTTAATTGTTTTTTTTTTCTCTTAACTATTTGCACAGTGCTGCACTTAGTACAAATAGCTTTAGCTATGCTCATCTGGTTTGAATGTACAGTACCAGTGCACAGACTGGATGATTGGACCACAAGGTAGCAGATAGGACTTAGACATCTAAAAATAGACATGTGATGCATTCTTGTAATGTGATTTTGCCTGACACAAACCAGTTAATTTATTTTATTTATTTATTTATTTATTTTACATTTGTTAACCGGGCTAGTCCAACTGGATACATGTCCATTTTCAGTGGAGGCCCGAGGAGAAAAGCTCCACTATCTAATGCATAATAACAAAAAAATACATTCAAAGTACATAGGTAATTTAAGACGCAACTAAAACAGGGATTTAAAATTACATAGGGAATTAAGACACAAGTAAAACAGGCATATAGGCTTTCCTTTCAGTAAGTTCAAAAAGGTGAATACAGAGACTATCAAATTTGTACAGTACAGGCCAAAGTACAAAGGTAATTTGAGATTCAACTAAAACAGGCATTCATAATTACATAGGGAATTTAAGACTCAACTAAAACAGGCATTTAGGCTATCTTTTCAGTAAGTTCAAAAGGTGAAAACAGAGACTATCAAATTTCTTCAGTACAGGTATATAAAATGTGAGACAGAAATAATTAAGTAGTTTAAAAGCAAAAGATAGAGTTACTAGAAAATTTTAGTTTGAAGTTGAGAGAGTCAATTTCTCAGGTAGAGATGAAAAATAAAACGGAGAAATAGAGTTGGGAGACAGTGCAAAGGGTGCAGGAGAAGGTAGGAGGTAACAGCATGAACCTCAAAATGAACACTTATCTATGAGATTGTCATATAACTTATCCTGTCACTGCTAATGTTAAGTCTCTCGCTGAAGTTTACATGGCTCTGGCTTTGACTAAAAGGGTACTGTTGTGACCTTGCTTTAGATAGCAATACAATTAAACATAGACAAGTATTTTTTTCAGTGTCCTTGTGGCAACAGCTCTAAGAGTAGGGCTATTATACATAAGGTCCAGGGTTCGAATCCAACATATTTCATTCTTTTTTTTAATGGTGTTCCACTTCACATTATAGTCACTCTCAATTATAGCAGCTGAGCTAGTATTTCTTACATAATAATTATATTCCTGAGGGCTGACACACTAATATTGTGTCAGTTATATACTTATGTATTAATGTCTGTATTGTTTACCATCTCTGTATTTGGTTACCATCGTGCAAACACATTGTCTGTGTTTGCACAATGGAAAGTGACAATCAACATTTTCAAATGTTGCAAAATCCAAAAATATGCAATAACTGGAATTGGTGGAAAAGCATCATTATAGACTGGTGTTCATCTGCATTAGACATGACTGGTGTTCATGAAGAGCTTTTGAGACTTCGGTCTCAAAAATGGGGTGTGCAGGAGTCCAAAGTGTTTGTTGGACTCCTATCGAATGATTATGGTCCTCATCTGTTGGAGAAGCACTACCATGGATCAAATTACAAATCAGATGCATGGAATAGTTTGGCCTGGGATTTTTCTAGTGCTACCAGTATCTCCTGCACTGGTGAACAGTGTAGAAATCACTACAGAGACCTCAGGATGAGGGAGAGGGATACCTTTGGCAATTGGAATGAGGAATGTCAGACTGCTGGCACACCGCAGATGTGTAAGTATTACTTACAGGCACTATTTGTAAGAGTTAGCACCTACATTTGTTCAGGATTGGTATTCTTAATGGTATTATGTTGTGTTCCATTTTTTCCACACCCCCTGCAGATATAGTGCTGAATCTGTGAACCTATAAAGCAAGACTGGCACAGATGTGAGATGGATGTGGTATGTATTCATCAAAACAGTACTGTTATTATAGCATTAAAACTAAATACAGCTTTTTGTGTTAAACGTGTATCACATTGGGTATGTTATCTGTCAGCTGTAAAGAAAAGTATGCACACAATAGTCTGCATGCCAAAAAAAACAGTCTAGTATTACAGAGTATTCAGAGGTTGTCGGTTCAAAAAACACACTTCCCAACTATAATGATACTGTTTAAGTTTACATCAATATTGCAATGTAACATCAGATCTATAAACCAGGAGCAACAACAGCCTGCTAGAAATTTTCATCAGTATAACTGGAACACTCATATGTGCAATATATTCATGATTGCTTGATACAATCGGTAATATATTGTGCATCTGTCAAAAACCTGGTTGTCTTAACAGTGTAAAGGTTATTTGTTAAGAGTTGGTAGTGTTAAAAGTAAAGGTAGCAGAATCATACCTGTCAACTGTTTAGATTTTTGCAGAATATCCAGATTTTTAATTCATATTTTTGGTCTGTTTCTCATAAAATGTGTGGTTTTCTGGCAAATCACTGGGATAATCTGAGGACTGAAGTCAGAAAATAATTAAATAGATTTGAGTTTTCAGACTTCAAATCATTCCTAACAATGTATATTACAACAAACATTGTTACTCTAGCAACTTTCTAAGCTAATAAGAGTAATAAAGAGCAATATTTAAAATATGTCGCTATGTTTGGGTCTTTGTCATCCTGTTTTGTCAGGGTTTGTCCAGATTTCTTGCACTACGAGGTTGAGAGGTATAAGCACAATAGAGTCATTGAATTGTATACTTGTACACTGTATGTTACATATGAGGTTAGTAATGTTTACTCTCACCCCACCCCTTTTCTTTTACGTTTTATTTTTAGGATTATTTTAGTTATTTTTTGTTTAATTGTGTATAATGTTCCATTTCTTTGTTAACTATTGCTTAATTTGTTAATTTTAATTGTGTTTTTATTTTTTATAATTATTTATAATATTGATTACTACAGCACAGCAGGATAGGCAGATTCCCAGTGATCTGCCTACACTCATTCCACCAGCTACAGCACCAAGGCCCAGCACTTCTGGGCTGCAGCCTGGCTGCACCCCCCCTGTTGCCCCTACCCTACATTGACCATCAGGTAGTTCTGCCCCAGAGAATAGGCCTGTGGTTCCCTCTGGGAACAGTGGCATGGGGTGGGTGATGTTGCCACCTGAGCTGAACTACCAGGTATGGTGCGCAGGACTGTGTGCCACATACTTGGTGCACACCTATGTCGAGTGGAGACACTGCTCTCCATCATTGTCCTGAATGATACACGGACATGTAGATATCAGACAGTGTGATACACGGACATGTAGATATCAGACAGTGTGATACACGGACATGTAGATATCAGACAGTGTGATACACAGACATGTAGATATCAGACAGTGTGATACACAGACATGTAAATATCAGACAGTGTGATACACAGACATGTAGATATCAGACAGTGCAGTCCTCAGTTCAGTAAGGAGACAGTGATGACAGCCCTGCGGGTGAGGACTCAATTCTCACTGTAACTCAATTTGATGTTCATGGGTTTGCAATCTCCCCACCCCAACTTTAACTGTGGCATCCACCCCCATCTTGTGTCCTTCACCAACCCTGTGTCTTGTCTCGTATGTCTGGTCTGTCAGCAAATGCTTCTTCGCCTTCCCAGCTTGCCTGCCCCAGAAGCCTATGTCCCTTCCCCAACATACCTCTCTCACTTTAAAAAAAAGACACCTGTTCAAAAAAAAAAAAAAAAATCCCATACATAACTCTCCATTTCACACACTGCAGGGTCAGTGGGGGTGGGGTGCAGGCAGGCTGCAGCCAGAAACGCTGGTCCTTAGCTTGTGGAGTGTGTATAGGAAGATCACAGGAAACTGGCCTACCCTGCTCTGCTGTAGTAATAACATAAAAAAATTAAGATAAAATAATGAAATGAAACATAACCCCCAAAAATGGAAATAATAAAAAAAAGAAAAAAAAATACATATAAATTAATGTAAAGATTACTAAAAAATTACAAACACAATGATAAATAAATGAAAAAATATGTAACAACAAAGAACTAAAAAATGATACATAATAAAAAGTAACAAAATTAACCATAAAAAAACTAAGAGAAGGGGTGGGGTGAGATAGCAAAAGAGAGTATAGGATGGGGGGAATGGCCTAATAATTAAGATGTTTGCCTTGCAAACACAAGATACAGGGTTTAAGTCTCACAAGGGATAATTGGCTAGGCTTAAAATGGCTCGCAAGAGCAATTAGCTTAGTATTAAACTATGAACTAATTTCACAGTTCATATACAAAGCTGTCTACAATTAATTTTTACTCTAGTCTGTTTCTTTTTATTTTTGACACTAGCAACTGCTAATAAATTTCTTAATTACTTTGAATATTACCCTGTTCCTAAAACATACACACTATAGTGCAGATCAGATTGCGTCCAGCAATCATTCATGAGTTCATATATTGTACATATGCATGTTCCATTTACAAAGATCACACTGGACAGCAGGCCATTCAAGCCACAGGTATAGAGGTCTGAACTTAAAATGCTATAATGATGAAAACAAAACACTATTGTATATTTAACGATGAAAATCTAAAACAGTATTGTAATCAAATAAGTTTTATATTTGTAAAGTGTGGTATTTGAACCCACAACCAATGACTACTGTAATACTGTACTTTTCTTTTGAACTAGAGACTTAGAGACTTAGGGACACAGGTGGACAGTGGTCTCACCTTCAATAACCACATTGCCACAACAGTCAGGAAATCCTTCTATGTGGCACACCTCATCATTAAGGGTTTTTCATCCAGAAAAAAGGAGGTTATTGTCCTACTGTACTCATCCCTCATTAGACCCATTATAGAATACAACGCCCCATTTGTTATGTACCTCTCCAGACAACTGCAACAACTGGAAAGGCTGCAGAAATACCTCACTAATAAAATCAAAGGCCTAAAGCAGATGCCCTATGCTGACTGCCTTAAAAAACTCCAGCTATACTTTGTTGCATATAGTCTACTCAGAGGCGATCTCTGCTTAACATACAAGGCCATGTCAAACCCAGAGCTATTGGACATGCTACACTCAAAGAAATCCAATCCCTCAGAGCCACACACTCCAGGGATCTAAATCTTGTCATCACAATAAACAAAACATGCTGGAGGGATAGGTTCCTGACCCAGAGACTCCCCAGACTCTGGAATAGACTGCCCATACATGTCAAGCAGAGCACCTCTTTGGCCCTCTTCAAAAGGAACCTTGATGTTTGGATGGGAGAAAGGAAATTCACCCCAGGGATCATGTCAGTCACCCTGCTAGACAGGGGTCCAGGGAAGTAAATAGTGTGGGAAGAAATAGCCAGGAAATTGTTATGGCTAGGCTTGTATAGGCCCTAGGGCCGATAGCCTAGTACCAGCTTATGAACCTATGAACCTATGAACTATAGCATAATGCATGCACACTTTCCTTTTACACTTTACAGATTCATGCTCACTGTTATTTGAGAATGCACAACTAAGGCTTTGTGCTACAGACCATACCTGTCAACCTCTTAGATCAAGATATCTGGACAGATCACAAAATAATGGTGGAACAATGACCCAAAAATAGGGATAGATTTTAAATATTGCTCTTACAAACATGGAAAGTTGCATAGGATGTCTGTTAAGATACATTTTGGCACTCATTATTTAGTAACTTCAATCCTTCATTATTTATCAGAAAACCATAAATTTTATGAGGAACAGACTAACACAGTCAGTCAAAAATCTGGATATTCAGCAAAAATATGGGCATTTGAGAGCTATGCTACAGACTAATGCAAACATGCTTGCTTTTACAGTTGAGATGTGCATGCTCAGTTTTATATAACTGCATGATATAACAACTAATCCATCTTTAACTGTTAAGGCTACAATAACAGTACTTTAAATAATTATGCTTATATACTGCGTGCTTCTCTCATCCTTGTCACTCCCAATGAGTGGGCCCTTACATTCTTGTCTCTTTCTTTAACAGCTGTGGAAAAAGAAAAAAAATGCCATTATGAACATCAGTAGACTATATTCAGCTTTAACTTTTAGAATTAGTCAATGCAATTTATATTTACACATCTGTGGAGTTTTCCCTGCTTGACACTCCCTCATCCAATGATTAAGGGTATCCTGTTTCCTCCTTTGGAGAACATCATATGATGACAGTATTGTTCTCGAGTGAGTGGGATACTTGTGTCACTGGACAAAGCACAAGCCACACTAGTCCAGGCTTCAGACTTATACTGAGAGCCTGTGCAGTCACCCTGAAAAGGTGAGGGCCATGCTCCTTTAATAGGAGCCCAACAAAGACTTTGAACTCCTGAACACTCCAGTGCTGCACTTGGAGGTGCACACCCTCTTCAACACCAGCCATATCTCCAAAAGATCAAGGTTAGTGTCTAATGGGCATTTCCCACCAATTCCACTTTAAATATCATGTTTTCCTGCCAATTGCATGCATTTTATTTACTGAGATTGTGCACTGTATGCATTTTGATACATTTGAAAAAGCTATGCTCCTCTTACCATCTTGCAAACACTGTAAGCCAAGTGCGTCTGTCTGGATGATAGTAAGTGGAGTCCAACTTTTTCAAATGTATCAAAAACAGACAGTAGTCACTCTCAAGCAATGCAATTCCAAGGTTATTTCACATACAGCCACTTGTGCAACTCTGTTATTCAGCTGGAAGAGCAGAAATATACTTTCATAAACATTGTACAGATTATACCCATAGTCATATTTTTCATAATATATGCACAATACACTGGCACAATATTAGTGTCTCAGCCCTCATACACATATATATACATGTTCATATCAGCAAAACTATGTCGGGTATTATAAGTGAGAATAAATATAATGTGATGTGGAACAAGGGTAGAAGTCTATGGAATATGCAGTTTTTGAACCCAGGACCATGTGTATAGCAGTCCTGAATTTACAGCTCTTGCCACAAGAAGGTTGAGACAACACTTGCCTATGTAGAACTAGCTGCATAATGTGGAATGTCACAACCGTATAAGAAAAGTTTGCATACCCTGTATTAGAAACCAGGACTACCTGCACTCCAGTCCTAGACTTAATACCTTTTGCTATAGGATTAGTTAAGTGAGATTCCCTGTATTAGTATTCATTGTTAACTTCATGGTATTAGCACAGCATAGCCTTGCTTACTGGTTTGAGCGATACCCAGCAGTATTAATTGAATGCCTATTGTTTCTATTTTTGGATGTCTGGGTCACACAAATTAGGTAAGCATAGTCAAAGCCATTTGCAGGAAGCAACACATCAAGCGAACATGGGAAAAAAAGAGAGAAGATAAAGCAATTACATATACAATATTAATTAAGAATAATTCTAACAAAGAAGGGAAATGAATTGTGTGCAATCATCCCTTTGCAGACAGCAACCTTACATGTAAGTGAAATCTACATTCACAAAGAGGTTTTGCAGCCAGATGCATCGGTGCATGCATTGAAACCTTGTTTAAGCTTGTAGCACTTCATTAATATTCATTGCACACCACTGCCACAGGCACAGTTTCGTGTACAAGATAACAATCTGTGTGGGCTCTACACAAACCCTAGATAGAGTTTACTGAATCCTAAGGTTTGACTTTGTGTTCAAAGTTTTCCCTTATTAAGACTGGCTTGCAATTTTAGGTGCCATTTTGATAGCAAAGGTGCTGATGACTAATGTTAATTATCACTACTTTTTATAAATAAGTTAAGGACAATGATTATTATCCACTACTTTATGTTTTTTTGGCATGTGTTCTGTGTTTTTTTATCAGTTTGTTAAGTGAGTTAATTCAGCTGGCATGGAGGAAGTCTAAGATAGTTGACCTCATAGTTTGCAGTTCTCGGATTTTGGTGTAAATTTGGTTATTTACAGATTAAGTTCATTGTGTGGGGAAGAAAGGAAACTTTAGGGAGTTTTCATTGGGCTATGGGTACATTTTTAATTCATGTTTTTTAATCTTTTTTCCAGTTCAGCAGTCATAACACAGCTGATACCCAGCCTGGCCAGCCCTAACCCCCCCCACCCCCAAAAAAGAGGAAATTTCAAGATACATAGTACTTTCTTACTGAATATACTACCTTAAGAGATTATGCATTTTTAAAAACTGATGCTGAGTTGACGTCTATTTATTATGTATTTTATATCAAAGAGTAAAAAAACAGAAAGAATATTTGGCATGGAATAGATGTAAGAAATGGGATGCAGGTATCAAGAGAAGACTGATGGGGAATGCAGGTATGTTTCCAGAAGGGAATTGTTCAGCATCTGCTTATATTAAGCAACATTTTCAGTACATCAGTAGAAAGAAGTTTGATGTTAATTGCAAACAGCTATGCTATTCAGAGAGAGAAATATATGAGTTAAGGTATTGGTACAATTTGATGCATATAGAACAGACAAGCAAAAATTAATTCTAAGATCACTTACAGAACAGCTAGTTGATATGTGGAATAATAGGCTGAGTAATCCAGTGGCTAAACATATATTGGGACATTATGGAGGTGGAGTTCTATACTCAGTGCTACTATTTTTGATTAAGCTAAGCAAGATAATTATGTCAATAAAATTGTTAAAATTTTCCAAGATGATCTACAACAACTCCATACTTGGAGCTGTTATAGTGACCCTCCATTTAATGTTGACAATTGTAGCACTGTAAAACTTACAAAAAAATAAAAAAGAATAACATTATTAACAAATAATGATAAAAATATATACCATTATGCAAAATAAAAGGATAATATTAGACCACAAATTTAAAACTTGACAAGCGTTTATCAACCAAATTCAGAAATAACATACCTGGGGATTCAATAAACTCTGTTTACATGGAGTTTACATGTTTGCGATGTGAGCAGCAGTGCTAATTACACATTCATGCCACATACCATGTTTAAACGAATACAAGTTGAGTTTCATGGCTGGCAACAGTGTTGACAGCCAGGAAACCATGCAAAGCAACATGGATAGCAATCTTGTTTATCATAGTGCAAACTAGGTTTGCAGGATTGCACAGAATACCACAATGATTACCAGGGATTATTATATAGCAATATATATGGTCCATACACAGTACCGGGTAGTGCATACAGTGCAAAGTATTGTGAAATCCCATTCCAGGCATTGTGTACAAATGTGTAAATGATCTATTAGGGTACATGGACTTGTGAAATAAATAGTCAGAGGAAGTGTGCATGTGTATGTGTGTATTAAATAGGGACACAGGACTGTAGGAATGAACACAGGGAAATAGGACAAGTGAAAAATTGTAATGTACAACAATGATGGCATGCAAATGGAAGACAGTTGTAGCAGGAACACTAACCACATATTGACATGGTACAGTACAGACTGCACAGTGAAAATGTATACTATGTTACTGTCAGACTAGGTGACATAACAATGTAGAAGATTTTTTTGTGATGTAAGCATCCTGACATGAACAATGGAGTGGATATCTATCTGGGATGTTATATAAAATCAGGGTTGGGTGCATATTGTGAAGCTGTACAGACTAATTTGCCAGAATATGACTGTAATGTCAGCAGAAGTCTCCAACAAGTGGGACACACAGCCTCATGGTCAACAGTAAAAGAAGCACAGTCATGGACAATATCAGAATAATACCATCAGAAATCACATGTCTCTGACACAACATGTGATTCTGAGTGATCATAAATGGTTCTGCATGAACACGCTTGTGCAATTATTCTGATATGTCTGCTATCTATGAAGGTAATCAAGCAAACTGTCCTGATACTGTAGCATCTGCAGGAGGTGTTGGGAGAGCCACTGCTATACTTGTATGTGATATTATAAACAATACAGGCTAGTTGACTGGTGTGCATGGCATATATAGATGGCTCAATCCACTCTGTCATGAATGTAACTTATGCCGTCAATGGTGTGAAAGAGCTATGTATGTACTATGTGCATCACAGGAACAGGTCTCACACACGCATCTGATATAACACCTTGCTGATGTTTCCACACCATCAGACAATAATGCTTATGCAACAAAAAGAATATCTAGTTATTGTCAGTAAGATGTTTGACAGCTCACTCTTGCAAAGGTTGTGCACTTCAGTAACACATCACTTGTGGATGTGTAGGGAGGTACATGAAGTAGAGTGCATTGTACTCAGTTGGTGTGATGAAGGCTGCAACCCCAAATCACACGTCACATACCAACTGGTCTGCTTATAGTGTACTCTGATGATGCCCACTGTTTGGGAGAAAGCGCTTAGTACTTGGTTGATTTTCAAGCAATAAACCTGAGTTCTACAAGTGTATTTGGTTCGTCTTGTATATTTTACAAGCCTTCATATATAGACCTAATCACCGGACATGAGATATATGTCACATTACATCACATTACACATTTAAACATATTTAGATGCTATGTATGTGATCCAGTGTTCTACCTACTTGGTGATAAAGGTGTTTATGGCCACATCTGACAGAGTTGAGTGAATACCTTAGTGTGGATTTGTGTAAAATGCCTTGGCCTGGTCAAGTTCCACAGGATGATAGTGTTGTCATCATGCATGCCACTGGTGACCTCTATGAGGACATCTAACATATGTAACAGACATGGATGTAACATTAACTCACATATGTCTGAAGCACACAGCCAGGTATTTACTAGTGCCCTTTTAGAAAAGGTCCATGATGACATGTTGGCCTAGCTCACAGATGAGGAGAATCAGGATGTGTCTGTCCATGCATGCATCAGGTGCTGTCCCCCCACTCAGATGGATGCATGTTGATGTACACCCTTTTATGGGAACATAGTCTGTCTGGAGTGTGTGTTGAAGTGTGCATCCAACTGTGTCAGGTAGGTCATCTTTGATGTTGCCACAGCAAATTGATTCTGCGTGATAGGCCTGGATGAAGGTAAGACAGTGCATAATGCCTATCTTGATCTGGCCTAGGATATGGACACTATCCCCAAATAAGATATTATTGAGAAACTCTCCCAGCTGGGGATTAACCCTTACATCACTAGATGGTTAATTAATTGCCTCACCAAATGAAGGCACTCTGTAAAACTTGGTAGATCAACTTCTACCAGTAGAGCTGTCACCACTGGTGTACCTCAAGGATCTGTGCTGGACTCTATACTGTCTGGAATCTATTTTCTGACAGTCCAGGCTAGAGTATACAGCCTTTGGATTACTAATTTTGCTGATTATTGCATATTGGTTGCAATCACTGAATCCACAAATGATAATAACATACTATTGGAAGGGTAAAGCAGACAAATAATTGGTGCCAAAGCCACACAGTCTACAAATAAACACACAATGTGTCAGGATTTTGTCCTTCTCTTGTTGTTTCTTTCAGCTTTTCCCGGTTAGGGGGTCACCACACCAGAACTCCGGTCCACTAATGATTGGCAGAAGATTTTTACGTGCCGAGTTGCCGGCCCTGATGCACAACCTTCAATGAAGGTACGCCCATTCATGCATGTCGCCACACAAAAGATGCTCTAGCCGAGAATCGAATGGACAACATCTTGCTGGGAGACGACAACACTACCACAGCACCACCAATTCCCTGATAGTTACAACATTGACAATATTTTCCTCCTATGCTGAAAATCATTGGTGCAAGACCTGGGAATACATGTAGACAGCAGTCTGAACTTCAACCACCAAGTGCCCACAGTGGTATGGAAAGGCTACATCATGCTCCTCATAAGTCAGGTCATTGTATACAGAACAGAGGATGATATAACAGCACTGTACTTAAACCTTATCAGAACACTAATAGAGTATAATACTCCCTTTTGCATCCACTTCATCAGACACCTGCAGCAACTGGAGAGATCACCGGGGTTCCTCACCAAGAAAATACAAGATCTACAAACTATACCATGATGTATGTGGAAAGACTGAAAGCCTTATCACTGTGATCTGTATTGTATAGGATGAGGTGGCTTGTTCCTGACCTACAGGCCAGTCTCTACCGCTGCCCTGATGAGAATACTGCACATCCATAAATCAGCAGAGTCTGGTGAGAAGAAGATGTTAATAGCACTGTCCCCAATGCTGGTGTAAAATGGTCTCTCTAATAATGACAAGCAAGTGCACAAACACATACACACCTCAGTTGACTGCAGTGAAAACAGAACCCCTACCTATCTAAGTACACAGACTATAGAACTCTGTATTTAAGGCAAACACCACATCTCAAGTCTGACATGGAAAGTCTCAGACAATACTTTATAGGTGATGATATCAGCAGAGTCTGGTGAGGAGAAAATGGTAATAGCAGTGTCCCACATGCTGGTGTAAAATGGTCTCACTCTCTAATGTCAAGAAAGTGCAGAAACACACACTCCAGCTGACTGCAGTGAGAACAGAACCCCTACCTATGTATATACACAAACTACAAAACTCTGTATTTAAGGCAAGCCCCACAGCTCAGGTTTGACTTGGAGAGTCTCAGACAATACTTTGTATGTGACAACATAAGCAGTGTCTTGTCAAAGGAAGATAATAGCTCTGTCCGACATGATGGTGTACGATGCTCTCTCTAATGTCATGCAAGTGCACAAACACACACACACACACACACACACACACACACACACACACATACACATCCCAGTTGACTGCAGTGAGAACAGAACCCTACCCATCTAAGTGCACTGACTACAGAACTCAGTACTTTATGCAAGTTATACAGCACAAGTCTGCCTTTTTCAAGGCTGCAGGACAACTTATAGTGGATGACATCAACACTGGATGTTGGAGGAGAGATGTTGGGGGGCGTACATGAAATGGATGTGTAGGCATGTGCAAGTGTCAACATATTGGCAATTCATGGGATTAGAGTGGTAACTGTAGGGTGCACACTTATGCTCCTCTGACTAGATAAACACACACTCACTCACACAAACACCTCCCAGTTGATTACAATGAGAATATAACCTCTTCCTATCTAAGCTACACAAACTACAGAACTCAGTATTTTATGCAAGCGACACTGCAGGAGGCTGACTTTTACGAAGCTGCAGGACAACTTATAGTGCATGACATCAGCACTGGATGTTGAAGAGAAGATGTTGGGAGGTCTCCATGATATGGATAACTAGCCAAGTTCAACTGTCAAGATATTGAGGTTCTGCATGTTACCAGATCGAGGAGTGTGCAATGTGTAATATTTGGTGGCTGTGTCCCAAAGTGCAGGTATACTTTCAGGACAGCTTTACAAACTATATGCAAACGTGTCCGCTTTACTACACGTATTGGAAAATCTGAATGTCTATTTTCATTCTAAAGATGTGCATAGTGTATAACACAACATCTGTTATTAATTTATGTAATGTAATTGATATATTTGTGAACAAGGACTGAGAGACCAAGGCTGCAGTTCATAGGGGAGGTAACAGATGGCTGCATTGTAAACATGTGACATTTTCTTAGATAGGGCTTTCATTTATTTTCTGTTTCTATATATAGGTTCATGCCATCAACACTAAATGGACAGTAAACAAAAGTAGTAAATGCTACTGTCTAGTTTTCATAGGGCACCTCCGAGCAGCGGGTTTGTGTGATGGCCGGCAAAGGTTTTCATCATGCACGATACACATTTCTAATGTTTTCCCTATTTGCATTCTAAGAGTTCTTGTGTTGCTGTAGAGCAGGATGGTTAAGAGGCATTGTACAGAGGTAACTGCACTAAGCAAGAACCATTCACTGTCACTTGGCATTGGTGCTTCATGCCAAACTCCACACAAGCAGATGCCAAAAAGTGAAAAGCCCCATTGTTTTTTTTTTTTTTTTGTTGATTATATGTATTGTGTGTGATTCTAATTTTCAACCAGATTATAGGTGTCAAAATGAGGTAGATAGCAAAGTGGTGAAATGGGGGACAAGTAGGGGGAAGAACACAGGGAAGCAAATATAGGAATGTGCAGGAGGGAAGTAGGAAAGAACCATAATTATCCATTTTTTCAACAGTGTAACATTAAAATATGTACAGAATATTAGCTGAATGTGGATGGTCACCTATGTAAAGAAGATAAACAACAATGTAATCATGTTGTACAGCCAATTGGACTAAATCAGGCGTGTCACGCAGATATGTGTGCAAAATGGACAGCTATGTGTGGGACGATTTTTTTTTTTAATTTATTAAGAGAGGAATGCTAGGTAAGGGGTATTGGTATTTCTTGGTCAGAAGCTGGGCAGGTGAGGTAGGAAATGTAAACAAACAGAACAAACAAGACAAGACAAAAGAATGGTGAGGGATACAAAAGGTTAAGGGACACCATGATTGGGGTGAGGGATGGGACAAACACAAGCCCATGCCTTTAAAATATGGGGACAGTGAGAATCTAGTCCTAATCCACAGGACTGTCATCACTGTCCCCTTACTCTGCTTTCTCCTGGAATTCTTGGCATGATCTCCCTATATGGACCATGAGGGACAGTAGCCTCTCCATCTGATGTAGGCATACACCAATGGTTATGTGCATGACCCCATGTACCAATCCTGGCATTTCCTTTTGGGTGATAAAATCCCCACATCTACCACTACTTCTGGAGGGTGCCCAGCACCAGCTGCTGGGGTAGTGCTACCTGGGGACCCATGTAGTGCAGGGGCAGCAGAGACAGTACTTCCAGGTTGGGTCCTAGTTGTGCTGAGCATTGGTGCCAGAGCCAGTGGATTTGGGGCAGGCTGAGCCACTGGGGTTGGCCTACCTTGCTGTGCTTTGAAGCATTTAGCAATTTGTTACAAATGGATGACATGGAGACATTTTGATGACAGTTAATAGAAAATAAAACAATATTTATTTATTTATTTATTTATTTGACATTTATTGACTGGGTTAGTCCGACTGGGCTAGTGTGCTTTTTCAGTGGATACCCAAGGAGAAAAGCTTCACAATTAGATATGATAATACATGATTAAACAGAGTTCCTTTACACCAAATCATGATAAGTAAGTATATAGTACATAAATAGGTTCATAGGTAGGTACTAGGTTATCTGCCCAAGGGCATATATAAGCCTAGCCAAAGTGTGTCAGCTTTTGCCGCCCCATTGATTAATTAACTGAGCCTCTGTCAAGCAGAGCCAATGAAGTGATCCCAGGGGTGTATTTTCTGTTACCCATCCACTCGTCAAGGCTTCTCTTGAAGAGTGTTAGTGAGGGGCTCTGCCTAATGTAGTTATGAATTTTGTTCCAAAGCATGGGGAGTCTCTGAGACAGGAATCTATCCCTCCAGCATGTTCTATTTATTGTTGTGGTGATGTTTAGCTCACTAGAGCGCGTGGCTCGCAGTGACTTGGATTTCTTTAGGTGGAGCATGTCCATCAATTCTGAGTTGGACATGGCTTTTTAAGTCAGGCAAAGATCATCTCTGAGTAAGCGATATGCCACTGAGTACAGCCAGAGTTTTTTCAGTCAGGCTGCATAGGACATATGTTTGAGGCCAATAATCCTCTTGGTGAGGTACTTTTGTGGTCTTTCCAGCTGTTGGAAGTGTCTTGTGAGGTACATCCCAAATGGGGCATTGTACTCTATGATGGGTCTGATGAGTGATGAGTAGAGGGGCACTATAATCTCTTTATTTCTAGATACGAACCCCTTAGTAATTAGATGGGCCACATAGAAGGATTTCCTAACTACTTTGGCAATGTGATTGTCAAAGGAGAGAAGGAGAGATTACTATCTACCTGGGTCCCCAGATCTCTTATTACCTCTTCTGTATTAAGGGGGCTGCTGCCTATGTGGTAATTTGTGGGCGTTTTGTTTTTTCCAAATGGGATGACTATGCATCTTTTGGCATTTAGCTTGAGGCCATGACTTTGACATCAGGTGTCTGTCTCAGTAAGGCCTTTTTGAAGGATGTCCGTGTCAGCCAGAGAGTCAATTATGGCTCCCAGTCTGCAGTCATTGGTGAACTTGATTAGCCATAGTCCTCCTGTGCTTGCCTGTACTTCTGAGAAATATATGCCGAACAGTAGGGGGTCCCAGAACTGAACCTTGTGGGACACCACATGTGACTGGTTTAGAGTTGGACCTGGAGCCTGCTATTCTTACCGTGTAAGTTCTGTCTGTAATCCAGTTGGCAACCCATCTTGTGATGTAGGAGTTTATGTTCAGGCTGGTGAGTTTTTCTATAATACCCGAGTGAGGAATGGTGTCGAATGCCTTGACTAGATCAAGGTAGGCTGTGTGAACCACCTTTCCCTCATCTATGGCCTTGGTGACCATCTTGAAGAAGTCAACCAGGTTTAGTAGGCATGATCTGCCCTTAACAAAGCCAAACTGGGTCGGGTCAAGTGTTTGGAGGTTCCCAATGTCTTTGTTAATGAGTTCCATCATGATGAGCTCCATAGCCTTGCAGACCAGGCTAGTCAGGCTTATGGGGCAATAGTTACCAGGGTCAGTTGTGGCCCCTCCTTTGTGGAGCGGAATAACCATTGCTGTGCACCATTCTATGGGCACATAGCCTGTGGAGAGGCTGAGGTTGAACAGTGTGTTTAGATGGGGGGTTAGTTCATGCTGTAGTTCATGCAAGACTCAGCCTGGGACATCATCTGGCCCCATTGATGCTGTGTTTTTGGCTTTTGAAATGGCTGTTTTCACCTGTGCTTCTGTGATTTCTGGGACAATACACCTTTCCGGTATTGTTGTGGGCCCTTTTGAAGGTAAGTGGGAGGTGAAGTTTCCACTGAATCTATATGCCAGGATGTTGGCAATATCAGTAGGTTCAGTATATTTTGTGCTATTTTGCACTAGCTCAGAGCATATCTGCGAGTTGCCACTTAGATTCTTGAGATAGCTAAAGAAGGCTTTGTGGTTATCTTTTGAATCCTTGGCTATTTTTCTTTCGAAGTTAGCCTTGGATGATTTTATGAAGGACCTTAGTTTCTTACTGATACTGATCAGGGATGTCTTTCCTTCTTGGGATTTGCTTTTTTTCTGAACTAGTTTCCTCCTTCTGTTGTATAACCTGTTTATGGCAGGGGTCCACCAGACTGGTTTCCTTCTCTTAGGGGAGTGAGTCCTGGTTTTGCTAGGGATGGCACGATCCACGGATCCTTGTAGGTGCTCATAGAGTGCAATTGTAAAAGATTCTGCATCTTGGGCAGTGTTATCCTTTAGCGTGGGGGCTGTGAAACTTGTCACCTCTGCCTTAAGTAAGGTGAAGTTTGCTTTAAAAAAGTTTTTCACTGTGGTTTCCTTGGTTGGTGGTGGTGGTGGGGTGTGAATATCCAGGGTGATTAGTTTATGGTCTGATCTAACCAGTGACCGATTGACTCTGGTATGGAACACCTGTCACCCATGTTGGTGATGACCAGGTCCAATATGTTGTGACCTCTGGTAGGGGAGTTTACCAGCTGATCCAGGGCATTTGAGTTGATAAATTCCAGCAAGCGCTGAGCCTGGGAGTTTGTACTAAAGTAGTTTTCCCAGTTAATGGAAGGGTAATTGATATTGCCTAATATCAGGGTGTTCGGTAGGACCTTCATGTTTTCCAGTGTCTCCAGAAAGGTGGAGTGGTGGTCCAGGGTCATGGAGGGTGATCTGTAGCAGGCCACAATTTGCATTGCAGATTTGCCCGATGTTAGTTGCACATGAATGATCTCAGAGGTATCATGCTGCGCCACTAACCTGGAGGTGTGGGTATCCTTGATGAATATGGATACACCCCCTCCTTTTGTGTTTCAGTCCATGTTCTGTGGCCGAAATGTATGGTATGAGTTGTAGCCCAGTAGTGCTTGGGTGCTCTCTGGAGCCTTGAACCAGGTTTCAGTTACTGCACAGATGTTGACATTCTCCATACTTAGGGGTGCTTTGAGCGCATGCATTTTGAGATTTAAACTCCTGGTGTTACGTAGCTTTTACTTGTGCTGTTTACAGTGGTGGGTTTGAATTTTGAGCCTTGCATAAAAAAGACACTATGGGGGCAGCAAAAGCCTTGGCCAGTATTCGAAAGCTAAGGGGTGACAGGTGCAAGCTGTCTCTTGTGAAGCAACACGGCTTGTCAAGCATGTCATCCCAGGCTGCAAGACACTGGATCCCCTTTGAATGACACCAAAAGCTTAGCCAATTGTTGAAATTTATCATTTTTTCTTTATACTGAGGTATCATTCTTGGTGAGGGCAGGATGCTACTCAGGGTCAGGGTCATACCCACCTGGGCTACATGATCAGAGAGCTCTTCCGTGTCTCTTTTCATGTAGTCCAGGGAGGCATGTCTCAGGTCATTCACACCAACATGAACAATGACAGAGTCATATTTGTACTTGTTCTGGAGTGACCAAAGTGCTTGTGTTCTGTGGTGGATTCTGGCTCCCGATAAGCAGCTAACACTAACCTTCTCTTTGTCCAGCCTAGTGAGCGGGGCATCAGTGTGCCTGACTATTGAGTCACTTATTACTAGTGTGTTAGGTATGTTATATCACCTTAAGGGCTATGATTGTGTGGCACATTCATTTTGTGTTTTATGTGTTGTTTGGTTTGTGACAGGAGGTGCAGGTTTTGTGGGTGTCTGCTCTGGAGCTTTCTGATGCTTTTGCAGGTTTTTATTTAGAGCCTCTGAGTATGGTTTCATGTATTTATGTGTATTTTATGCCAGTGTTGGTTTAGTAGGTCTATGTGGGGCAGGAGGTGTGGTGTAAGTGTTAACCTTCTCCGCATGACTGTCTGTTCCAGTCTTGGGTGGAGAGACCTTAGCCTCCAGCTTTTCTGTATAATTGCATCAACTAGTCACCACTCCCACAAGAGTAGATAATATACTAGACCTAATCATCACAAACATGGGGACACAATGCTCCACACCGGAAGTATACCCCTCACTGGTGAGATCAGACCATAAACTAATCTCACTGGAAATCCACATCCCGCCCCCACCCCCAGCAGAAAAGACCACAGTGAGGAACTTCTCAAAAGCTGACTTCACACTTCTTAAGACTGAAGTGGTATCCTTCAAGGCCCCTGGGCCAGTAGAAACCACAGCCCACACCGCGGAATCCTTTATAAACGCTGTCTACGGACACCTTCAAGAATGCATGGATCATGCAATCCCAAATAAAACCAAGACCCTTTCCCCCAAAGGCAGGCGTACTGTCTGGTGGACCCCAGCCATAAACAAACTTTACAACAGGAGGAGGAAGCTACTACAGGACAGAGAAAAATCCCAAAAACTCTGATCAGTACTAGCAAAAAACTACGATCACTCATAAAATCATCCAAGGCCAACTTTGAGAGAAAAATCGCAAAAGACACTAAAGATAATCACAAGGCCTTCTTTAGTTATGTTAGAAACCTGGGTGGAAACTCCCAGATATACTCAGAGTTAGTTAAAAATGACAAAAAATACACTGAACCCACAGATATTGCCAACATACTGGCAGGCAGGTTCAGTGCAAATTTCTCCCCTCCCTCCCCCCCAAAAGGAGAAATATCTATCCCAGCTGAATGTAGCCTCCCTGACATCTCAGATGCCCAGGTGAGAGCCGCCCTCTCCAAAGCTAAAAACACAGCATCAATGGGATCAGACGGTGTCCCGGGTTGCGTGCTACATGAACTCCAAGAGGAACTAAACTCGCACATAAGGCTGCTGTTTAATCTTAGCCTTACTACAGGATACGTACCCAAAGAATGGCATACAGCAACAGTGGCTCCACTACACAAAGTAGGTGCTTCTACGGACCCTGGAAATTACCGCCCCATAAGCTTGACGAGCCTGGTCTGCAAAGCTATGGGGAGGATCATTATGGAACTCATAAACAAAGACATTGGGGACCTACAGACACTTGATCCTACCCAGTTCAGCTTTGTTAAGGGCAGATCCTGCCTTTTGAACCTGGTTGACTTTTTTGAAACAGTCACTAAGGCCATTGATGAGGGTAAGGCAGTTCACACAGCCTACCTTGACCTTGCAAAAGCCTTCGACACAATACCACACTTGGGAATGATAGACAAGCTCACCAGCTTAAATGTAAACCCATATGTCATAAGATGGGTTGCAAACTGGCTAAAGGACAGAACCCACAAGGTCAGAATTGCTGGAGCCATGTCAGACTCTAAGCCAGTCACAAGTGGTGTCCCACAGGGCTTGGTCCTGGGACCCCTCTTGTTCGGCATTTATTTTTCAGAGGTACAAGCAAACATAGGAGGATTGTGGCTGACAAAGTTCGCAGATGACTGCAAACTGGGTGCCATAATTGATACTCCAGCGGACACAAGAATCCTTCAGAAAGGCCTCACAGAAATGGATAACTGGTGCCAGAGCCATGGCCTTAAACGGAACGCCAAAAAATGTATAGTCATACCCTTTGGGAAAAACAAAGTACCCATAAATTACCATATAGGTGGTAATCCATTAATTACGGAAGAAGTAATCAGGGACCTAGGGACCCAAGTTGACAGTAACCTCTCATTTGACACCCACATTGCCAAAGTGGTTAGGAAGACCTTCTATATTGCCCACCTTATCATGAAAGGTTTCACATCTAGATCAAGAGAGGTCATTGTGCCCCTATACTCTTCCCTTATCAGGCCCATGATTGAGTACAATGCCCCATTTGGTATGTACCTTACCCGGCACCTGCAGCAGTTAGAAAGACCCCAAAAGTACCTCACCAAGAGGTTCAAGGGTCTCAAACATATGTCATATGCTGCCAGACTGAAGAAACCCCAGCTCTATTCAGTCGCATACCGCCTACTCAGAGGAGATCTATGCCTGATGTACAAGGCCATGTCCAATCCAGAATTAATGGACATGCTCCACCTGAAAAAATCCAAATCCACCAGAGCCACGAGAGCAAGAGATTTGAACCTCAACACAGAAATAAATAAGACATGTTGGAGGGACAGATTCATAACCCAGAGGCTCCCTACACTCTGGAACAGAATCCCAGTCCATGTTAGGCAGAGCCCCTCACTGACTCTCTTCAAGAGAAATCTTGACGAGTGGATGGGAGATTGTAGGTTTGCCCTGGGGGTCATCTCTGTGTCACTACTAGACAGAGGTACAGTAAACTAAACCCTAAATGGGCACAGTATTATCATTCCAAGGGGTGGCAGAAGCCACACACACTCTGGCTAGGCTTGTGAATGCCCTAGGGCAGATAGCCTAGTATGAACCTATGAACCTATGAACCTATCTCTCGTATATGTTAGTGTTTTGTGGTAGGAGGAGTGGGCTGTCTGTGTACATGAGGCAGTTGTAACATTGCCTCAGGATACCCAGATTCATCAGCTGGACTGGAGAGTACACCTGAAGTTGCCCTTTGGTCATGCCTGAATAGTAGGGTGAGCTACTTAGTCACTTGGTTGATGAGGGGTGGATAAAGAGCATTGCCCTGCTGGGCAGTCAAGTGTTGGGGTATATTAGTGCTTGCTATTAGGTCTGAGCAAGTGCTGGACTGTAGGATGCTTTTTGAGTGCTTAGGTTGAGAGTTTTAAGTCTTAAGTTATAACCAAGTAATGCAGGTGCAGATAGATAGAAATAAGCCAATTTTTATATTACAAAGTTAGTCAAGAGAAATTGTTGGTGCTAGAGCGTACAACAATCATGTTAAATGCAGATTGTTCAAATTTGTTTACAAGATAGATTCTTATATGGAATAAGAAATGGCTGTGTTAATAATCCTTAGCACAATCAGTATAAAGCATAAGAAGAGCAATTGACAGTTGTTAGTATTAAGATGGGATACATAGGTAGCAGTTCAAGAATGGTGTTTACAGTGGCAGGTCCAGGCATTGGTTAGAAAGTATTTAAGAGCAATTTTGAAGTTTAGGGGGTTGTTTATATTGGTTGATTGAAGAAGTTTGTTCTAGGAGAGGACTGGAGATTAACTGTAAAGATTTTGTCCTGAAGTTCTTTTGGCTTGTGAATTGCTAATAGATTTTTATCAGAGTTTCTGAGTGTCCTAAGTGGTGTGGAGAGAGAAAAGTGAGAAGCTAGTAGAGCAGTAGGAGGGCTTGTATGGAATAGAGAGTATGATCAATAGTTGTGAAAGAAGCAGTTGGGCAAATTCTAAACAGTTTAAAGTCTTGAGAGAATGACAAGCATGAAATTTAAAGTTTTGGTTGGGGGCAAATCTATCAGCTTTTTTGTAGGTAGTTTCTACCTTAGTTGAGAGACAGGTCTGCAGGTTAGTAAGGATTTCTGAGCTGTAGACAGGACTAGGGAAAAGGTAGGTGTGAGTAAGAGAGACTTGAGACTTATTTGTTAGGAGTTTTTTATTTCTGTAAAGCAGGCCTAGTTTTTGGTGGGTTTTCTTGATACAGTTGTGGACGTGAAGCTCACATTTGAATTGGTCATCTATGATGGCTCCTTAAGGGATGAGATGGAGAAGGAGGGTTTAAGGTGGTTGAGAGATTTAAGAAAGAATACCCAAAGATTAGTCTTTTTAGTTAAGTAGGCTATTAGAGAGCCAATTTTTGATAAATGTGAAGGACTTTTGTGTGAAGGTGTTCAGATCAAAGAGATTATCAGAGATGGAAATGACTGTAGAGTCATCAGCATATTGAATAAGAGATGACAGAGGACAGGAAGTATGGAGGTGGTTAATAAAGATGTTGAATAGTGAGGGACCTAGTATTGATTCTTGAGGGAGTCCTGTTTTGATGGGAAGAGTTGGGGATAATGAGTAAAGCCATCTGACTGATTGCTGTTTGGCCTTATTGTAGCTAGCAAACCAGGAGATAGTGGAGCTTGAAAGATTTAGGTCAGAGAGAATGAGCAAGGGGTGTGAGACAGCATTAAAGGCTTTTGAGAGGACATGGAAGAGACAAGAGACAAGTTTGTTGTCATCTGTGGTTTGTGAGATAGTGCTAGTGATGGAAATGAGGGCTGTTGATGCTTTGTGGTTAGGGCTGAAGCCATTTTGTGTAGGGGTTAGTAAGTTTCCTGGCTCAGATATTCTGAGATTTGGTTGTGTACACATTTCTCTAGTATTTTAGAGAGAGCAGACATAATTGCTATCTGCCTGTATTTTGAAAATTCTGTGGAGTTATCTCCTTTGTGAATAGGCAGAGTATAGAATTGTTTCCAGATAGAGGGTACTTTGGATTCAGTTATAGAGTGGTTAATAAGAATGGAAAATAAAAGGATAGTGAGTTAGCAGCAGTTCTTAGGAATAGTGGGGGGTAGGTTATTAGCTGATGAGGAGCAAGGTTTCAGTTTCAGAAGTAGGTATTTTATATAGGCTGTGGATACTGATTTTAGACAGAAAGGGTTATTTTGCTTAGTGGGGTGGGAGGGTCCAGAGGGTAATCAGAATCAGAGGTTGTCATCAGTTTACTAATAGTGTCCATGAAGTAGGAGTTTAATATGGATGCAGTTTCTTGAAGAGTATTATTTGGAAAAGGTTTGGGAGTTGAGGGCTTATCATGATGTAATATTTGATTAATAGAGTTCCAGAATTATTTACGGTTAATGGGACGGGAAATTTGGGGGTTGTTATAATATTTTTTTTGTCATTGTTGACATGTTTTTAGTAAGGTTGTATAGTACCTTGTAAATTTGAAGGTGGGGAGGGGATTTTGGTTTAATCCAAATTTCCAAGCATTATCTCTTTTATGCATTAGAGAGGGTGTAGTATGAGATAGCCAGGGGGTTGAGATATTTAACTCAGATTGTTTTGAGTGGGGCAAGGGAGTTCAGGATGTTGAGAAATATGGAGTTACATTTTGAACTGCTTCATCAAGAGGTAGATGAGTTAGGAATGATCAGTTTATTGGGAGAAAATAGTATTGAAAGTATCAGGATGGAGGTTGGACAGTTTTTGGCATTCCTTGAGCTTATGTGGTTGACAGAGTTTGAGGGAGAATCTAAGTACTCTAATTGGAGAGTGTTCACTTAATGTGTCAGGTAAAGTTTATGGGAAATGATATTTATTGGGATGGGAGACTTGTATCCAGTCTATGGTTGAGCTGGAGTTAGGTTTATTACCATGGGTTGGGGTACAGATTAGTTGTGAGAAACCATGCAAATTAATACTGATGCTAGGATTGTTAGAGGTCAGTGATAACCAGTTGATATCAACATCTCGTAGGAGGATAGATTCATTGGATATATTATGTGTGTGCCAGGAGAGTATTTGTCCTAATAAAGTGATGTTGTCACTAGGAGGTATGTAAATTGCAATTATAGTTAGTATATTGTACTTGGTAATTTTGTAATTGGCTGTCAGGAGTTCAGTAGGATGGGAAGAAGGAGGAGGATTGGATAGTGGGGATAGTGTGAGGTGGTTGGTGTATATTATAGCAACTCTACTGCCTTTTGTATTAGGTCTGTCAAGATGTAGGATGTAACCTGGGGGAAGGAATTCTTTGTTAGAGATGTGAGGGCTGATCCAGGTTTCAGTTAGAGATTTGATATCAGGAGAGTGTTGTACCATCCAGGTATGGAATTCAATTACTTTGAGTATGCTGCTGATATACATTGAGTATAGTGATAATTGCTTTGCAGGGTGTTTAGGATGAAGAGTATTTGGTTGTGTAGTTGTTTTTAGAGAGCAGGTGAATTTTGTCCTGGATTGGGCTGAATGTTTCCAGAAAGGAGGAGGGTGTTAGATTGATAAGTAGAGGTTGAGAATGAGAAGTGTATGAAGTGTTTTTTTACACTTGGCTCTTGTCGAGATTGGGATGTAGGAAGGAGTTTGATTTTGGGAGTGTATGTGCTTGAGATTAGAAAGATAGAGGGTGCTGTTGGGAATAAGTATTGGGATTGAGAGTCTAGACCATTGTAAATAGAGGTAGAAGAGAGCTGTAATGGTTTTATTTGTGTATTATGTGGGAGAAATATTATAAAAGTCGAAGAAGGGTTGAATCAAAGGGTAGTAGGGGTGTGGAGGTGAGTACAGTTGGAAGGTTGTATGGTTTATGAATTAATATAGCAGCAAGACTAGGGATTATGTAGGAGTTAGAAGGGATAGTTAAGAGGAGTAAGTGCAATGTGGCTGGGTGTGTTGGGAAGATGGGTGTAAGGGGAGATGAAGTGAGAGTTTCCTAGAAAGGGTAATACATTTGTGTGTGGGAAGTTGTTAATGTCCAATAGGAAGAAGACTGTAGGGAAGGAATGTAGATTAGTCTCAACTTACTAGATAGGTGGGATTGCTTAATTAAGAAGTAGAATGTAAGAAGGGGACTGTGTAGAATGTAATTGGTGTGAATGTGAGGGGAAGGGGAGGTGCTAAGTGGGTGGAGTCAGTGTAGGTTAGCTATAGAAGTAATGTATTCTGGGGTGGGTGGGAATGGAGGAAGGGTAAGAAAGCGAAGTGAGCCCAAGCACAGTGAGGGTAAATGGAGTGGTTTGGGAATCAATCGGAGCTGGCCAAGCACACTGCCAAAAAAACAATCCGCAAATGCTGGCCAACATGGCAGCTAAATCCAGTGCTAAGTTAAATATGCTGAATTTAGGATAGGTAAGATATTTTAGCATGAGGGTAAAGTCTAAGAAAAAAAGAGACAAAATAGCATTAACATAAAGTCTGAGAAGCAGCATAGGTAAAGGACTTGACCAGAAAGTTGTGAGGAAGGATTTAGTAAGTGAAGGGGAGCTAGGAATTGCAGGCTTTGAAAGGTTATTCCAGAGGATATAGGCAGAGAGTGTCCATTTGCAGAACAGACCTAAGGTGGACTGGGATTAAGAGGAAAAGGAGTGAGTAGTTTAAAAGCACTTTGTGGTGATGCACAACTAGCCACAGATAACGTTATATTCCATTATGCCATAGTGGTCCACTAAAATAACATACAATGATTACTGATGCAGTTAAAAGGCTACAGGGATTTGTTTTTTTCTTTGCTCTGTCTGTTTAGCAACCAGGATGCCAGTGTAGTTATTTGTGCAGATTCACTGGACTGTGGAAGGTGAGACTGATTGCTTGATTCAGGGAGTGTGGACCTGGAAATAGAAGAAAGGAAGAGGAGTAGTAAGATATTTGATAACTGAAAGGACGATGTAGAAAACCAAAGATAGAAGCAAGGAGAAGTGTATGATAAGGCTGCTATTAGATGGGTTAGTCTTGAACAAATTCTTATTAGTTAGGATGAGGAATATAAGAAAAGAGAAGGGAGGGGTTGGAAAAGGAGGATAGTGAGTAATTTGGGTGGAGAATACAGTAAAAATGGATGAGTGGAAATGAGACAGGTAAACTCCATTAACTGTTAGTTAAAAAATAGAAAAAAACAAACATTACAGTTCTATTCTTTCCTAAGTACTCTATAACAGGCTTAAAAAGGCAGAGATAAAGCTTTGCATCATAAAATCATAAATAAGAAATAAGGGTTGGGGTGAAAGAAAAAAAGATGAAATGAGGACAACATACAATGCATTTTCTCAATAATACAGCTATTTTATCTGAAGTTTTACATGTAAGTATACTTCCTAACAAGTACAGACTATAATTACAGATTGCTCCCAGTAATCCTTGCAATGAGCATATTTTGCACATATGCTTGGTCCAATTATACAGATGACAGTTAACAGCAGGACATTTATGCCACTTGCATAAATTTTTAATTTATGTGATTTGAATAAAGAATTGCTGCATTGCATAGTTGTTACTCATGGTATTTGAACCTACAGCCTCTTACTACAGTCTTACACTTGACACCTAACTTTAGTTTGTGCTACAGACTGATGTATGCATACATGCTTTTACAGTTAGGATATGCATGCTTACTTTGCTACTACTGTATAGAAAACAAACACCATTTTTCTTTAACTTTTAAAGCTACAATAATACTCTCTTGTGCTGCATGCATACCACTTGCTTCCCTCAGCCTCTCTGGACATTCAGCATGACACAGCCTATTTACCACTTTTTCAGGATTACCTGTGAAAAGAGAAAAAAAAAACAGAAGGGCGTTATGCATACCAGTCTTGGCTATATTTAGCTTTCTATGTACTATAAATTCTCTTTATTAGCACACTTACCCAACTGTGGGATGTCACTGGTTTTAAACTGATCCAACCACTGGCTGAGTGTATCCATCTTCCACCTTTTTAGGTCATTAAATTGGTGCTTATACTGTTCTCCAGTGGGTGGGATGCCAGTTGCACTGGGTACAGACTAGGAAAAATTATTCCAAGCCACAGACTTGTATTGAGAGCCAGAATAGTCCCGTGCAGAAGTCTTTGGCTGTGGCACTTTACCAGGAGTCTAATAAATATTCTAGACTCCTGAGCATCCCACCGCTTCACCTTAAATTAGGCATCTTCCCCTCTAATGCCATGCATGTCTAATCCCAAAAGCAGAGCAATAGCAAATGATGATTTATCACCAATTCCTGTTATGGCATTTACTGGTAGTGTGCAAACCCGAGCAATGATGGCGGCTGCTTTTACATGAAGGTAAGCAGAGACCAACAGCACCAAACAAAGAGGAAAAATTTTTTTTGAAATTTTAAATTTAATCTGACATGACATTAGTTTGAGGGTTGTCTGCTGCTATAACTGTTAAGTGATTTAATGTTGCAGATATGCACTGGGGGCATACATTTCATGACCTTACACATATTTGTATAGCTTTATAAACTACTAAAATTGATTTTTGCAATGTGGGATTCAAACCTATGCATAAGGAACAAAACATTTTCTTCCAAAGCAGTGATTTTCCATCTTTGCCACTGAAGAACTGCTTCTCACACATACTCATGAATCATTTATAAATACAGAGGGCAGATTGAGGTGTTAACCATGTATGTGTGTGACCTGACAAGGTCTTTCTATATACATTCATTTGTGTATGTGTGAAGGCCATCTGAGTCCAGGTAGCAGATTTATATTTACAGAAACATACTAGATAGAATACCCTCAGTCATACAACTAAACCTTCAAAACACAGGTGTGTCTTTCGGCTTTTTCCCAGTTAGGGGTCGCCACAGTGGTACTCCAGTCTGCTAATGATTGGCAGTAGGTTTTTACGTGCTGACTTGCTGGGCCTAATGCACAACTTTCAATGAAGGAACGCCCATTCATGCATGTCGCACACAGAAGACGCTCTAACTGAGAACTGAATGGGCAATGTCTAACTGTGAGGCGACAACGCTACCGCAGCACCACCACCACCGCAGTAAGGGTGTGTTATCCCTCATGGATATAATTCATATCAACTCCACCTTTTATAATTATGCATAAAGTGTTATATGTGATATGTAACATAATGTGAAATTGAACAATAGTAACGATGTCTGAAATTTCCTGTATTAGACCACAGGACTATGTGTATGGCCGTCCTTCGCTCATACCCGTTGCCACAGCAATATTGAAATAACACTTGGATATTTTCCTGTTCCTTACTATCAACTGAACTGTCACAACAGTAAAGATATGTTACCCTTCCTGTATTAGAGCCCAGGACCCTCTTTATTACAGCCCTACACTTACACCTGCTGCCACAGTTGCATAATTCCCAATTCATTCTTAATTTCTATGTGTAACCACCACACAACTTCACTTAACAGTGTTTGCATGATGGAAAGCTTAAACTGCAAAAATGTGTCATTTTTAAGCTTTGCACTATCTATGTCCTATCTGCAGATGTTCTGTCTGCTTCCGGTGTGGGCCACTAATCCAGGTTATTATTATCTGAATAAGAAAATGCTAAGTGGGTATGTTGGAGAGTTGTACTTTACCTAATAAAAGCAATACATGGGCTGCAAAGGTGTTAGCAAGTACACAAAAGCCATGAGAGAAGAGGTGCAGCCTTTCTGCTGGATTAACAGCAGGCTCACAGATAGGATGCAGAAAATCAAAATATGGGAAGTTACCTCTATAGAGACAAGCCACCAGTGGAGTCTCTCAGGGTTCTCTGCTAGGACCTGTCCTGTTTGACATCTACATTTCTGAAGTAAAAGCCAATACAAAAGATTTGGAGAAACCTGTAAGCTAGGTGGAGTCATTCAATTCCCAAATTCTTTAGCCATCCTGCAGAAAGGTTTGTTCCAAACTGATACTAAAATAATGGACTGAATCTAAATGCCAGAAAAAACGCATTATTATATTCTTTGTAAAGCTGCCTAGTCTGGGGAACTACAAAGTTGATTATACACCCCTAAGAGTTGACCTAGTAGTTTCGGATATCAGAATTTATGTAGACAGTGACCTAACATTTAACAAACAACAGCAACCAGAAAGGCACAGGTGACTTTTCTACAACTCCCCAGGCTTTAAATAGCCCAATTCATGAAGAGCCATGGCCCAGAAACAATTGCGTGATAGGCAAGCATGAAAAAACAGATTTACAATCATGTTTATATCTTATAATTAAACTGCAAAGGGACTGCTTCTGTCATGGCTCAGTGTTTTCTTGATTTATTGTGGATATTTCAGCTGAGTTATTTCTCCTTTTCTTTGCATTTCCTGTATTTTTGTGAAGGAGGAACGCAAGGTGTGGCCTTGGGTAGTTATGGCAACAGGCTGCAGTGAAACTGGTGAGCTGAGTTATTTCTCCTTTTCTTTGCATTTACTTTGACCAACATGTGACCATTGTTGTAAGAAAGTCCTTTTATATTGCACAGTTTATAAACAAAGGGATTGTATCTAGATATAGGTATGTCATTGTCTCCATTTACTCAGCCCCCATTAGACCAATTGCTGAATATAATGCCAGTCTGTACAGACACATGCAACAACTGGAACACCCACAGAGATACCTTAATAAAATGTACAAGGCCTAAACAACATGTCCTACATGGACCGACGCAAAAGTCCTGTCACTGTGTCTTTCCTATTTTTGAGAAATGGAAGGCAAGTTAAATAACTCATGCCTCCATCGTCTCCAGATTGGTATGTCTAAATTCATTCACTCTCATGTGGTCACCTATGAAAGGTCCTAAAGGCCCTTGTAACACCCCATACCCAAGCATCAGGGAAACAATTTAATGTAAACCTCTCCTTCACCAGTCTGTCAATGTGATTAAGTATGGAATCTCCAATAACAAGCACCCTGACACTGTCACCCAGCCTATGGGAAATTAATGAAACATGCTTTCACTGCAGATGATTCTTAACAGACCTTTATGTTGGAGGAAGTGGGCATACAGATATGCAAAAATTCCTGAATGGATGATGTTTGGTTCACACGTATCTGGGAAGTTTAAGATAGAGTTTTTTTTTTTTTTTTTTTTAAAGCAACACAGCATATGTTGATAGGATGTTTTACTGTAGCTTTCTGACAGTGAGAGATGTGCCTCCAAACAAAATACTACATCCATGATGTCATATAGAAGCAGAGTGACCAAGATGGTCAGAGTTGTCAGCAAACATGAGACAGTTCTAATGGTGCCTCAAAACTCACAGTCTTCCAGTGGAGGATGTATTCATAAAGCCATGAGTCCATGATAATAGGAATAGTAATGGTTTTATTGAACTTTTTTTACTGAAGAAATTAAGCAAAGGTACCAAGTGTGAGAAACATTAATTATTTGCCATTTAGCTATTTCCTGGCTACCAATCGTACTTGCCTTGCAGCAACTGTGTATGTTAGGAATTAATGTCTCTGTTCTTATCTCAAAATGCAGATTCTTCAGTAATTAGTAATGTCTTTACAGAAGTTCTGGCATCTGTAGGTTTGTGGTAATCTTCATGGTAGATGCACTAATTAGCTTGTTAAGCTGTTCGTCTTCGCTCAGTATGCATGGAATGGTCCAGAATTTAATCTAAAGTAATTCGAATTGAAATATCAACCAGACTAGTCAGGGAAATCCTATGCACACCACGCAGTCAGAAACTGATAGGAGTCAATGTGCCAGTACAGTTTGTCTCAACAAGAGCAAGACAGGCACATCTACATACAGATGGTATAGACATGTATACGTTTATTTATTTGTTTTTTATTTAACATTTGTTAAATGGAAAAGTCTGATTTGGAACAAAGCCAATTTTTAGTGGAGGCCTGGGGAGAAATACTCCAGATGCATGTCTTTATAACATGGGAGGAAACCATTTCATCTGGAGGGAACTCAGACAAATACAGGGAGAACATGGAGACTCAACACAGAAGGCACCCCAGTCAAGAATCAAACCTGAGAACCTCTTGCTGTGAGGCAACAATGCTACCACTGCACCACTGCACCATACATGTGCATACATGAAAATAGATAAATAGATAAATGTACAGATAACACTCAAATGCACTCCCACAACTAGCTATACTTTTTTCAATCCTTGAGATTCCCAGCTTTATTTGTGCTTCCTTCAAAGTTGTTTGCTCCCTGTGATTTGCAGGAGTTTGCAAAGGCTCAAACATGTTTACTTTAATGTTATCCAAACTTGAACGGCAGTGAAGTAAGTCAAATTATGTGCCAAAGACTCAAATGAAGCCACTCTTCTAATAGATGTATTCCAAAATTTAGCTCTCTCTCTCCATCTATTCTCAATATTTATCAACAAACCTCCTGTCTCCAACCTAACACTGGCACTGTTCATGAATGCCAGTGATACAGCCATCTAGAACTCAAACTCCTCCTAAAAAACATAAGATCTCTCCTCCAACAAGTCCCTTCTCCTTCACTGAATAATTTAATTCCACACAGATTCACCTTAATCCAAATAAAACAAATCCTATGCTTGTGGTGTCCCTAACAAACGAAAATTTAACTACTGACTTAAAAATCACAGGCAACAATAGTATCACCCATCATACAACCAGCTTCTTCAAATAATTAGTTCTTTGGCTACACCAGCACTTTGAACACCACATACATACATATGTTCATATATGCTTCAGAGAAAAACATCACAAACTTGAAATCAACAGCCACTGAAATCTGTTGCTTTATAACTCTGTTATACAAATATGCACATCACTGTATTCTACTGCAGAAAGCCAAATGGCTACCCATTCAGCTACATTATATTCAAATTGTTTAAATAAACCACCTTTAACTACCTGGTAGGCAGGTTTTCTTAGTGGCAGAGATGCTACAACCTTAAATTCCAATCAACACAAGCCACAGCCCTTGACATTTCTAACACCACTGGAAACACTAACACCACAGGTTGGGAGGGTGGCTTAATGGTTAAGGTGTTTGCCTTACAAACACAAGGTGTAGGATTTGAGTCTCACAAAGGATAACTGGCTAGGCTTAAAAGTACTAATCTATGAACCTATGAACCTATGAATTTTCAAAGTAGTAACCACAGCTTTTTAGTCTTAAGCCCCCAAATCTGGAAATCATTAACCCTGACATAAGAGATTCAGATAGTTCCTTAAATTTCACAACTTCCCTTAAAAACAACCAGAAACCTAAACCCAAATTAAAATAAATCTAAAATAATGGTATCATCTAACTCTATAAATAAACCATCTTTTGTTTCTGGACTCTCAGCAACAGTAACTTATTCCTCCTTTCACCTCTGTTTCAGTCCTCCTACTTATCCCTTCATTTTGCTGCTTAACTTCTCCTTTCAGCCCTTCCTTTTGCATTTCTATCTACTTGCACAATTCATTACTTAGATCCCCCTACTTGATCACTATCACTATCAGACCTATTTATATTTGCTATGTAAATATTGTGCAATTCTATGGCACTGTTGTGTTGAGATCTCATACTCAGGCAATGCTTGAGATGGACACTTTTGGACCCATGTTTCACCCCAGTTAAATAAGCAGATGAATAAGTAAATAAACATCAGAGTAAGAATATAGAGGTATGGTAGTAGGCAAGTAATAACCCAGCATGGGAGAGCAGGGAAGGGGGGCTATTCCCCTTCAAAAACTTCTTTCATTAATGTTGCACATTTGCTCAGATAGCCCATTAATTCAAATGTACATCTAAAGTACACACATCTGTTTTAATTTGCAGGTGTTTGTCCAAAATTTTTGAGTTATTCTTCCTAGAGCTTACTTAGAGAGTAGACCCTTTATCTTTCACTTTCTCTCTCTATATCAGTCTTTGTATATATTCATACCCCTTTTTTATATAGGAGTATTCATGGATAATATATCTATCTATCTATCTATCTATCTATCTATCTATCTATCTATCTATCTATCTCTCGGCCTATATGAACCCTATATGCTTAACTAAATGTTCAGAATATGAACATTTTTATGGAAACAAATGATCACATGATTATAGTTGTCAAGGTCATAGTTATACACTTGGCTAATGACCTCCAGGGCCTTTATAAGTCTAGCAATGCACTCTAACCCAGTTGTGTCCCTTTGTATCATGGGTTTTTATTAGGAGGTGGTATGTTACTTAGGAAGCTTCCAGAGGTTATGTTGGGGGTATGTTAGTTTGGGTATTACTGTCTGCCTCTGTCTATCAGATGTATGGGGGCCACACCTCAATGTGAATTTCCCTATCTCCCATTCATTGGTCAAGGTTATGCTTAAACAGGGTTAGGTTATGGATTCTGCTTCACATGAAAGGGGGCCCTGTTCCATAACACGGGGATCCTCTGCCACACATACTTGTCTCATTAGCATGTCTTATTTATGTCACAAGCAAAATTTAAATCCTTGGATCTAGTGGTTCTTATGCTGTTCATTTCCAGATGTACAAAAGGTACATAAGAACTGGATCCAAGGATTCTTTCTATGCTAGACTGCCTCTTGGTAACCTGTAAGAGACACAGTATAGAAATAGGGCATTAAGGTGATCTGGATAGGACAATATATTTATACCATATATTCTCCTAGTAAGGAGCCTTTGTGGGTATTCCAACTGTTGCATATGTTTGGTCAGGTACATATTGAAGGGGGGCATTATACTCAATGATGGTTCTGATAAGGGACGAACAAAGTAGCACCATGACTTCCTTGGACCTGGATGCCATTCCCTTACTTATAAGTTAGGCAACATGGAATGTTTTTTTTACTACCTTGACCACATGTTGGTCAAAGGCCAGACTATTGTCTACATATGTTCCCAGATCCCTGATTACTGGGTCAACTCTTAGAGGTGTCTGATCCATGGATTAATTACCATGGGTGTCAGTATTCCCAAAAGGCACTATAATGTATTTCTTGGAATTCAGATTTAGGCCATGATTTTGGCACCAATCATTTTTCTGTGATAGACCCTCTTGTAAGATGTTTGTGTCATGGGAAATCTATAATAGCTCCCTATTTGCAGTCATCTCCAAATTCTGTGAGCCAAAGCTCCATGACATTAGCCTTTACTTCCAAGAAGTAGATGCCAAATAGGTGTGGTCCCAGTACAGAGCCTGAGGTACCTCTCTGGTGACCTGTTTCCTAGTAGAGGAGGTATCATCAATCCTGACTTGCTGGGTCTTGTCTTTGAGCCAGTTTGAAATCAAATTAGTTATTTATGGGTTTATGCCCAGTTCAGTAAGCTTGCCAACTGGCCATTTGGGAGGGCCAGCCCCCTTAGTTTCTTAGCCTTGAATTATCTTCTGTTCTTCCTTTCTCTATTTCTGCTTTACTAAAAAAAATTAGCTGCTTTGACAGGATTTGTGTTTCCTTCTCCTGCTCTATTACTTCATCTTGGTTTTTCTGCTACTTGTTCTCTAAAGTGTTCAATTGCCTCTACTCTGCTGCATTTATTACTGCTTGTTTTTACCCTGTTTAAATTTTAAGTATTATTCTAAGCCTCTTAGTTTTGGTTTAAGCACTTGGGCTTTAGGCCTACCCTTTAGCTCTCTGTGGCCTCTCTCCCTCAGATTCTGACAAATATGGACAGACAATTTCCTACAGTTTCTCCTGCCAGTTGATATGGGCATCCTGAGACAGTGCAGCAACTGCCTCATGTACATGGACAACTATCTACTATTACCACCTAGGAACACGATTTGTGAAAGATGCAATTACATAAAGAAGTTAGAGTATATGCTCTTTCCCTTACAGGCCAGTATATCTGGCACTGAGAAGGTTATCAACACAATCACTACACTTCAAACACCAACCGCAACTGCACAACACACACCCACATATGCGGGGTTCTCAACAAAAGCAAACCCAAACATAGAAGACCTCAGAGGCAAAAACACATGCAAACTCCACAACTCTCCACAGCACATACAATGCATAGTCCACACACAAGTGTCTTGCAACCACTAAGGCCTAACCATAAACCCAACATATTAGTCAAAGGAGACTCCATTGTGAGACACACAGATGTGCCTCTCACCAAGGTGGATAAGAAAAACGTCACTGTTAGTTGCTTCTCAGGTGCCAGACTTCGTCATATCTCACAAGCACACAAATCTCTCAACAACAGGTACTGTTATGACTGTCATAGTCCATGTTGGTGTGAACAACTTGAGATGTACCTCCCTGGACTATATGAAGAGAGACAAAATTGAGCTCACTGAATATGTGTCCCAGGCAAGTATGTCCCTAGCCTTAAGCAGCATTTTACCATGACCCAGAACAATGCCTGAATACAAACTGAAAATGATTGACTTTAACAATTGGCTTAGTTTCTGGTGTCATTCCAGGGAGATCCAGTACCTGGCAGCCTGGGAAGATATGATTGACAGACCACATTGCTTTGCTAGAGATGGCCTGCATCTGTCTCACTTGGGCATCAGGCTTCTGGAAAAGGCCCTTGCCTCCTCCTTAGTGCTTTCTTTAGGAAAAGTCATGAGGTCAATATTACCAACATAAAAATTTCAACAAAAAGCAAATTAAAGTTCATGCTGCTAAACTCGAAGAGTCCAAACATGAAACTGAACTCATTGCAAGCATATTTAACTCTGGAAGATGCTGACATTTGTGCAGTCACAGAAACCTGGTTCAAAGTTGTGGAGAGCACCCCATCCTTACCTGGTTACTCATCCTATCATACATTCAGAGCCCAAACTGTGGGCAGCAAAGCCAAAGGAGGTGGAGGTTCAATATATATTAAAGACACACACACCTCCAAGCTGGTCAAATAGTATGAAGCACAGGAGACACTCCAGGTGCAGTTAACCATTGACAAGATCCCTATTCAAATCATAGTTAGTTACAGGCCCCCAAAGTTGACTCAAGATTCCCACTCCACCTATCTGGACCTCTTCAAATCTATCAAGATTCAACCCTTTACCCTGATCCTGGGTGACTTTAATTACCCAACCATAGATTGGAAAAAAATACTCATGCCAGAGCACAAATGACCAGAAATTCTTTGATTTTGTCAATACAAATGCCTTGGAACAGCTAGTCGATACCCCCACAAGACATGATAATATCTTGGACTTGGTATTAACCAACATGAGTAACCACTGCAGCACCCCTACAGTATCATCCTCTCTGATAAGATTTGACAATAAAGCAGTCACTTTTGAAGTCACCATCTCCCCTGACCCCCCTGTAGCTAGGGTCAAATAAAAACTTCTCCAAAGCTGATTACAACCTCCTGAGGGATGGTATAAACAGCTTCACAGCCCCCTCCCCTCTGTAGGAATTGGCACCAGTGTCCAAATTAACACCAAAGTACTATACAAGGACTTATATAGATGCATGGAATCAAGAATGCCTGATGGGACAAAATCATTCTCCGCAAGGAACAGTAAACCTGTCTGGTGGACAAATGCAATAAAACTATGTAACAAAAAGATAAAATGCTGTTCAGGACCAAGAAGAAGCAGGTGCCCAATTGGAAGTAATCTCTCCTTAGCCTGAACAAGCAAATAAGAGCACTAGTGAAATCCCCAAAGCAAACTTCGAGTCCAAATTGGCCACATCTACTAGAGCATAAGGCCTGTTCATATATGTGTGCAGTCTCAAGGGAAGCACCCAGATCTGTTCAGAATTGGTAGTCAAGGACATCACATACACAAATGCTGTAGATATAGCCAATCTACTGGCTGACATATTCAGCAAAAACTTATCCTCAGCCCCAGTCCCCACCCCTTATCTCTAGGGAACAGGTCATCACTGGCCTCACAAAGGCAAAACATACAGCCTCCATTGGACCCAAAACATCCCAGGCTGCATCCTACATGAACTCAGGCATGAACTTGTAGCACCATTAGGCACCCTATTCAACCAAAGCCTGAAAACCAGCTTTGCCCCAATTGAGTGGTGGACAGCCACTGTCATCCCTTTACATAAAGGTGGAGCATCCACCAATTCGGGAAATTATAGACCCATCAGCCTAACTAGCCTGATCTGCAAGGCCATGGAACGGATTGTCATGGAGATCATTAACAGGGACATTGGCACCCTGCAAACACTTGACCCCACACAGTTTAGCTTTGTTAAGGGGAGGTCATGTCTGTTAAATCTGGCTGACTTCTTTGAGACAGTCTCCAAAGCCATGGACAAGGGGAAGATGGTGCACACCCCCTACTTTGACCAGGTCAAAGCCTTCAACACTCTTCCCCACTTGGGCATAATAGATAATAGATAAACACTCTTAACTAGGCATCGCTCCATATTTTACCAGATGGGTGACAAACTGGCTCCCTGATAGAACCCACCTATTTCAAATAGGGGAAGCCACCTCAAGCAGTAGACACGTAACGAGTGGTGTACCCCAGGGATCAGTCTTGGGGATTCTGTTATTTGGGATATACTTCTCTGAAGTGCAGGCTAAAACCACTGGGTTATTGCTGACCAAGTTTGAAGATGACTGCAAGCTGGGTGCGGTCATCAGTTCTGCAAGTGATGTGGACATCCTCAAAGAGGATCTTACCCAAAAAAATGACTGGTGCCAGAAACATGGCCTCAAGCTGAATGCCTAAAAATGCATCATCATCCCCTTTAGGGAGAGTGACATCCTTACATATTATCACATTAATAACAACATCCTAAGTACACAATCAGTAGTGAGAGATCTGGGCACCCAGGTTGATAGCAACCTGACCTTTGACTACCATGTTGCTTCCTTTATATGGAAAGCTTTCTACATGGCCCATGTCATAAGTAAGGATATCTCATCCAGGGACAAAGAGGTCATAACATCCCTGTATTCTTCTCTTTATAAGGCCAATTATTGAGTACAACACCTCCTTTGGCATGTACCCCGCAAAGCACATGCAGCAGCTGGAGAGACCACAGAGGTTCCTCACAAGGGGAATCAATGGCCTCAAACATCTACCCTACACAGATAAGCTAAAAGCCTTGTCCCTTTACTCAGTTTCATACACATTCCTCAGAAGTGGCCTCTGTCTGGCATACAAAGCAATCTCAGACCCCGCCTTGATGGGACTGCTGCAAATCTGCAAGTCAAACTCCACTCAAGTAACTCATACACCTGACCTCAACCTGGTCTGCGATATTAATAGGACTTCTTGGCAGGACAGATTTGTGTTTCAGAAACTCCCCCATCTGTGGAATAGACTCCCTCTCCATGTCAAGCAGAGTACCTCATTATCCCTTTTTAAGTGAAACCTGGATAAGTGGATGGAAAACAGAAAATACAGCCTTGGGATTCCACCTGTGTCCCTGCTGGACAGGGGCTTTGGGTGCTGATTTGTCTAAACATGGGCTAAACTCTTGGCTAGGCTTATAAGGGCCTCACGGCCAATAGCCTAGTAAACTTCTGTGATCCTTTGATCCTATGTATCTTAGTGGGGTATGGTATTGAATGCCTTGACCAGGTCCATGTAAACGGTATGCACCATTTTCCCCTTATCCATTGCCTTGTTGACCTTCTCAAAGAAGTCCACCAGGTCTAGTAGGCATGATATTTCCTTGAAAAAAGCAAACTAGGTTGGAATGAGTGTCTGAAGATTGCCGATATCTTTGTTGATCATTTCCATGATAATTCATACCATGGCTTTACATATTAGACTAGTCAGACTAATAGAACCATAGTTTCTGGGGTTGATTAATAGTTAACACCTATGTAAAGTGGGATGACCATTACAGTCCTCCATTCTTTTGGTACAAAACCCCTATTTTGAGGCTATAGCTTAAAAGTAAATCAAGTGGTCCTGATGTGCCATGTTTCCAGTTATTTAGATGGCAAACCAAGATATTGTCTGGGTCAATTGAGACTGTTCATTTTGTCTTAGTGAGTACTGCCAGGACCTACTCCTTGTAAATAGTTGGGGAGTTATGCTAGTGGATATCTCATGGAGGGAGGAGGCGAGGTGGGGGATAACATTTGAGCTGAATTTATCATCCAGCAAATTTGCAGTTTGGCAAACTGATGTGTGCTGCCTTTGAGATTTTGAGCAAAGCTGTGGAAGGCTTTGTGGTTGTCTTTAGCCTGTGAAGCTATCCTGACCTCATAATAGTCCCTGTTGGACTTAATTAATTAGTCTTCTTAATTTTCTGTTTAGTTTAATTAGAGAGCTCTTATCATTATGGTAGTCAATATTCCTGATTTTATCCATATTTTTTTTTTCTTTTGTTATATACGTCATTAAGGTTAGGATTCTACCAGTTTAGTTGTTTTTAGAGGTTGTTTGGACTTACTTCTAGTAGGTACAACAGCCTCAATACAACCACTTACATGGTCTATAGGATCTCTGGGAACAATTCTGCACTGTTTGTTGTGAACTCAGGGTTGGAAGGGGCACTGAATTTGATAAATTATCACTTAATAGGGCATGGCTTGCTTTGGAATAGTTACTAACCATTGAAAGGTTTGCTGGGGTTACCAAAATTATTTTTATTTTGAAGGAGACAGCTTTGTGTTCTGATCTCTCCAGTGAGGACATGACACCTTGGGGTGGAGGCCACAATCCTTTCCCATATTGTTGATTACCGGGTCCAGTAATTTTGAACCACTGGTGGGTGTGAGCAATATCTGGTCAAGAGTATTTGCATTAATAAAGTTTAGGAATTCTGTCTTTGCGTATGAGGTGCTGTATGTTTCTCAATCTATAGAGAGGTAACTAAAGTCTCCCATGAATTGGGTATTTGGCTTAATGGTGAGTGTTTCTAGTAGGTGTAGGTATGAGCTATAAATTTCTAGGGACAAAGAGTGTGACTTATAGCTTGCTAGGATATGGAATTGGACTTTGTCTGTGATGATTTGCATGTGGAAAAATTCCAGGGTATAGTTCTCTTTAACCAACATAGACTTTTGCTTGTTGCTAATGTATATTGAGACTTCTTAACCTTTTGCCCCTATCTGTGTAGCTGATATTCTAAATGTGTGGAAGGCACTGATGCCTTGTCCAGATGGATTACATTCTGTGGATTTAAACCATGTGTAGATAAAGGCACGGATGCCTATATTCTTCAGCGTGAGGAGAGCTTGTAGACACACAACTGTCTGAGACAAATATTTAGAGAGATCAGCAATATCTTTCTTCATATGGTCCTGAAAAATACATCTCAGATCATTGACACCCACATGGACTACATTGAATCATACTGGTACCTGTTGTGTAGTCACTTGAGTGCACAAATAACCTGGAGAATCATGGCTCTAGATAAATACCTGACCATTAACTTCTTCTTGTTCAGTCTGGTGAGTGTGGCATCGGCGTCTCATACAATGGTCTGCCATACAACAAGTATCCGGGTTAATGTGTTGGCTTGCTTTATGGGCTTAGCTCTTGGGGCTCCAGCAGGTATAGGCATGTGAGTGGTGTTTGTTCTTACTTTTGATGAGAGCTTTAGATATTGCTGAGGATACTAATTACCATTTATAGGCTTAGGAGTTCTTTGAGATTTGGGAAGATTGCTGTTTATTACCTCAGCATAGGTCAGCCTGTGTGTGTTGGACACTATGTGGGGTAGATGTAATTGTGTGTGTTTTTAACAACCTTGGTTGTATGTGAAGTTTTTGCCTCCATTGAAAGAATATATGTGCATCTCTCTTGCATAATGTGTTTTTTAAGTTTTAAATGGTTGCCTGTGAATATGACACAATTGCTATACTGTCTTAGGATGCCCATATCTACCAAGTTGGCTATGGAGACATTTGGAAATTGCATATTCATGTTGTCTGGACATATATTTTGGTGGGCTACTGTACGTCATGGGCTGGGTCATACAGAGGTTTCCTTGGGTGATCACTGGGGTTTGGAACAATAGATTTTACAGCAGTGCTGTTTAATTTCCAGACAAGCTGCTTTAAGCTTGTCTTCACACATTGGCTTTGTTTTAAACACACATAATTACAGGTTTTAATCTAAGGGAAGTTTTGTAGATAAAATTTACTTTCTGAGCATTTGTTGTCTGTAAAGGGCACTGCTAACATCTTGATGCAATATCACCAAAAAAGATTGCTTGTAAATGTAATGCTACAAAAAACTTGGCAAGGCAATTTCAAGTATTAAGGACATTTAGAATGATTTAAAGACAAATATCAACACATAAACATAAAGCAGTAGCACCTGAAAGAATTAAATGAAGTGTAAGACAAAAAAATAAATTACTTATTTGCCAAAGATGGAGCAGAATTAACTTAGGACCTTGTCACGGTGTGGCTAGGATGCCAAGCAGATGGGAGCTCTGAAAAATGAACAGGAGACAATTTGTAATATATATATATATCTATATATATATATATATATATATATATATATATATATATATATATAGATAGATAGATATAAGGAAAATAATGGGTGGGAAAGTCCTTAAATAGGTTACACAACAGATGATAACAATGAAAGACAGGAGGAAGGGGCATTGGAAGTCATATTACTATGAGGTGCAGAAGCCAGAGACATAACCTTTCAAACTGGATCTCAGGTCTTGTGGTTAGAATTTCAACAAATTTAAGCAGGTATATACAGCTATGAAAAGTACTGAAGCACAAATCCTAGAGCAGACTTCTCAGTGCTGTCACTTCTGCAAATCCAGCACAGACTAAGAAACCAGCATACTGGAATACAACTTTAAACAGTTATATACAGCTATAAAAAGTACTGAAACACAAACCCTGGAGAAGTATTCACAATAATGCCACTACTGCAAGCCTACCACAGACAATGCACCAGACCATGCAGAAATTTACCAGTAACACTGTAGTAAATTACTAAATGAGGCTTAAATCCAGCAGGAGATTATAGTCCTGCCACAACTGTGAATGAACCTACAATACTGTAAGGAGTGGTATCAAAATAAAAAAAAAAAGTGTGCTATCTTTAGGATGTGGGACGTCAATGTACAGTGGGCAGTGAAAATTTGTTCATATTTTTTGTTGTTGTCCGTTCTTCAATTTGTTGTATATAAGCAGCAAGGGTGTGATGTGCAGGGTAATTTTTTCCACTTCCAACAAATTTGCTTTAGTGTATTATGTTTTTCTGGCATGTGTGTTTCAGTGAAGTTTTTACAATGTTTTGTGGATTGATCACTTGTATATTAGTTATATGTCCTACAATTATAAATAAACTATATTGCTCTATCTATCTATATTTATATCTACTATCTATCTATCTATTTATCTATCTATCTATCTATGTGTGTGTGTGTGTATATATATATATATATATAGATATATATATATGTATATGGGTTCACTACATATGAACGAAAGCTCTTATGACGGAAGCCCATTTGACTGAGACCAAATGACCGAACGTTCATTTGACCGAAAACCCATATGACCGAAAACTCATTTGACCAAAAAACAGCACTGGCAGGTATATGCCCTGTTCCCCACTGTAGTGCGACCCTGGAGTGAGAATATAAAGTTAAGGGGTGGGAGGCACAGCCCCCAACATTTTACAACCAGTTTTTACTGATGTATGTTTTAATGCATTTTTAATGGATACACACACACACATATATATATATATATGTGTGTGTGTGTGTGTGTGTGTGTGTGTGTGTGTGTGTGTGTATATATATATATATATATATATATATATATATATATATATATATATATATATGCCCAGCAACTTGTCTAAAACAAAATATAACTTATCAATCAGCAGCTGATTGAAAAACAAAAAGAAAAGAAAAGAACACATTTTGTTGTTTTGCAGGGGACAAACACTCTTGCATCCCACACCCCTTGCTAATTATATATACCCACACCAAAATCACAATATAGTGGGGAAATGGTGAATTTCCTGATCCTCACTGTACTGTGATCTTGCACAGAACAACTGATATTTGGTCAGCTGTGCTGGTGATTTTCCAAGTTTGTCAAGCTGTCATTTAACAACTTGTCACATTTTTTGCAGGGGGTCAAGCCACCCCTGCACCTCCTACACCCCCTGCTAATTTAATATACTAACTCTGAGATCACAAAATAGTGAGGAAAATGGTAAATTTCCCATTCCGCTCTGTATGGCAATCTCCATTCAAAACGTTTGAATTTTCAGAACGTCAATCACATGGTCTCGTCAGTACGGTGTTCAACATTTTGAAACTTCGATAATCCACTATGGGCTCAGATATAGAGCTACTTATTTATCTGTCTTTGTTGGCCGAGAAAAGTCTGACTAGGTAAAATACATTTTCACTGGGGTCCTGGAAAGAAAAGTTCCACATATAAGTTACACACATACTTAGAGATGTCGTAGATTATAACCTTTCATCAAATGCTCTAGACACAAATGATCAGCAGTAATACTCAAATCAACTAATCATAAAAAGAAAGTCAACATTAAAAATACATATTTTGCAGGAGGTCAAGATTCCCCAGAATACACCACACACTACGATCATATACCAACTCTGAGACTGCACTGCCATTAGGAAATGACAATTTCCTCAAAATCCCTTCTGTCCCAAAATCCCACAATGAAAAAGCCAATAACTTTTGGACTACTGATTTTCAGTCAGTTGTACTGACTTTTCTACTTTTTCATAAAATGCTTGCATTCCATGTGTGTGCGTTTGTGTGTGCAGAAATGCATACATCTAAATAGAAAGATATAACTATAGACAGATAAACTAATAGGTTATTTAAGAGCATCCAAGGATAGTCTGAATCTAAGGTGATTTCCTTCATCACTTTTTTTTTCTCATGGAGAATATGTCTTTTTACAGTACCATAAATTAAAGAGGTTCTTATAGATTTTCTGTTATTTGTTTGCCTTATTTGGTGGATTTAAACCACCAAGAAGATAACAGTTTTATCTATTCTCCAATTTCTTTTTTTTTCACCATTATCAGTATATTTTATGTGTGTGTTTGTGTGAGCATGTGTCTGTGTATGGGAATGATGCACAAGACAGGAATATTTTGTATGGGGTGGCCTGAAGTACTTTTTTAAAATCTAATAGAAGCCCTGGGCCCGTTTTGTGGCTTGTTAGGGGCTCATTGTTACAATATTTGACTATGTATGTAATTAGGCTCTTCACCTGAAATTGTACTTTAAATAATCACATTCAAAGACCCACATCGTGTTTATCTGTTATCATTGCTCGGTAAGTCTTTTTTTTTTATTTGAAATCATTAACTGCTGATTGTGTTTACAGTCAACTGTTAGAGAACTTTAATGGGCAAAAAAGTGTTTTAGCAGATATTTTGTGATGTTAAATTAGCTTAACTCTGAGCACAGAAAGTGCCAGCATCACTCTGAAGGAAGAGTTTTGCAAATACCGGTTTTCTTACTTTGGAGCATGAGCACTCAAAGCAACCTAATTGGATAACAGAATACAGTGGCATAAGAATTGTATTTTTTATCTTGTTTTTTGAAACATTATTTGGGATGGGTTGATTCACTGTGTTTTTAGAATTGTTCACTTATGTAAAACTGCAGCTTGTTTCCACATTTGCACACATATACATACAAACTGTTCTAGGTCATTGTTTGTTTTAGTAGGTTCATACAAGTACTTTTGGAATACATGCCGAATTTATTAGTTTTACAAAAGAATGCTGTTATATTTTTCTATACATGGGGAAAGTTGTTCCAAAGTTGTGTATGATTGTAAAGAAGCATTCAGCATGTGCATGCAGCTGGCTTCACAGAGTAATCTCTGCAACACACTTGTTTTACTGTAAAGTACTTTGTTTACCATAATGGATATATGGAACTGAGATATATAGATGTGGTATGTGCTAATGGATATATGGAACTGAGATATATAGATGCTATTTGGGCTAATAGATATAGGGAACTGAGATATATAGATGCTATATGTGTTAATGGATATATGGAACTGAGATATATTTATTTTATTTTTTTTTATTTTACATTTGTTGACCAGGCTAGTCTAGCTGGATATATTTCCATTTTCAGTAGAGGCCCGGGGAGAAAAGCTCCACACTGATATACAAAAGTAAAATATATTGTTACATGGTAAAAATAAGGATTAATAAACAAAATAGAAACAGGTGGTTATTACATTCTAAATAAAAAAAAACACTTGAGAAAAGTTACAGTAATCAGAATAATGCTTAAGAAAGCTAAAACAGATAAAATACAGAAAGAGTTATGTACAATAGATATAAAAACACTTGAAAAACAGTAACAGTGAACAGAGTATAGCTTAAGACAGTTAAAACAGATAGTAAGAGTTATATACAATAGTTTATATCAGGTAGAAGGATGTAAATAATAAGTTGATTGGAGTTTAAATAATGTCAGTCTTATTTACAGGACAAAGCATGTAAATGTTTAGAAGTTTGATAGGAAGCGACAGGGGTGAAGAGGAAGGTTAGTCAGGGTTACTACAAGGGCATAGCCAGTGCATTTGGAGGTGTTTTTTAAGTTTTTGTTTAAAGAGTGGCAAGGATGTAATTAGAGTTAGTTCAGTGGGTAATAGGTTTCATTTTTTTCCTGCTGTGCTGGTAAACAGAGAGTCACCAGCTGCATTATTTGACTTTGTTGAGCTAGCAAGGAGTTTGCTAGAATAACGTAGGGAGTTCAGATTATTATATGGGACTAAGAGTTTTGAGAGTATAGGGGTATTATTGGGTTGATAAAATATCTTGTGGGCAATTGTAAGTTGGGGGATTATGAGATGGTTTTGGAATTCCAGCCAACCTAGTAGTCTAAGATTAGAACAGTGATGGGTTCTAAAGGGATTGCCAGTAGCGAATCTGGCAATGTTATTATAGGAAGTTGCTAATTTGTTAAGGTTAGTTTTCTTAAGGTTGTTAAATATAGGTGAAGCATACAGAAGGGTTGAGATTAGGTGGGAGTGAGTGATCCTAGCTCTGGCTGCAGAGGTTAGAAAAGGTTTTATTCTGTATAAGGAGCCTATTTTTCTGTTAACTTTTTTAATGGTGTTGTTTATATGGTAATCAAATGAGAGATTATTGTCAATGGTTATTCCTAGAAGTTTAGTGGTAGAGTCAGGAAGAATAACAGTACCATTATTTGAAGAGATTGAGAAGTGTACGGGGGAGGACCTGGTAGTAGGTATAAAGAGAAGGAGTTTTTTTTTTGGCATTAAGAAGGAGACATTTGGTAAACCATGTTTCTACAGTGTTGAAAACATCTTGAGTAAGAGAATATAGTTCAGATGGAGAGGTTGATGAGCATATTAGTGTGGAGTCATCTGCATATTGAATGCAAGTGGCTTGAGGAATTGCTACATTGAGATCATTAATAAATAATGAGAAGAGAAGTGGTCCAAGAATAGAGCCCTGAGGGACCCCGATGGTAACCAGTAAAAAGGATGAGATTTGATTTTCCCAGAGGACTGCTTGTTGCCTATTGCTGAGGTATGATCTGAACCATTTAATGGCCAGAGAATCAAAGGAAAGAGATTCAAGAATATTGATTAATAGAGTATGGTTAACCATGTCGAAAGCTTTAGAGAGGTCAATAAAGAGTGCTGAAGAGAGGAGGTTTTTATTACAGTTTCTATTAATGGTATCTGTGATCTGTATTATAGGAAGTTGCTAATTTGTTAAGGTTGGTTTTCTTAAGGTTGTTAAATATAGGTGAAGCATACAGAAGGGTTAAGATTAGGTGGGAGTGAGTGATCCTAGCTCTGGCTGCAGAGGTTAGAAAAGGTTTTATTCTGTATAAGGAGCCTATTTTTCTGTTAACTTTTTTAATGGTGTTATTTATATGGTAATCAAATGAGAGATTATTGTCAATGGTTATTCCTAGAAGTTTAGTGGTAGAGTCAGGGATAATAACAGTACCATTATTTGAAGAGATTGAGAAGTCTAAGGGGGAGGACCTGGTAGTAGGTGTAAAGAGAAGGAGTTTTGTTTTTTTGGCATTAAGAAGGAGCATTTGGTAAACCATGTTTCTACAGTGTTGAAAACATCTTGAGTAAGAGAATATAGTTCAGATGGAGAGGTTGATGAGCATATTAGTGTGGAGTCATCTGCATATTGAATGCAAGTGGCTTGAGGAATTGCTACATTGAGATCATTAATAAATAATGAGAAGAGAAGTGGTCCAAGAATAGAGCCCTGAGGGACCCCAATGGTAACCAGTAAAAAGGATGAGATTTGATTTTCCCAGAGGACTGCTTGTTGCCTATTGCTGAGGTATGATCTGAACCATTTAATGGCCAGAGAATCAAAGGAAAGAGATTCAAGAATATTGATTAAGAGGGTATGGTTAACCATGTCGAAAGCTTTAGAGAGGTCAATAAAGAGTGCTGAAGAGAGGAGTTTTTTATTACAGTTTCTATTAATGGTATCTGTGAAGGATAGTAGGGCAGTAGTGGTACTATGTGAGGATCTAAAGCCATGTTGACAGTTTGCTATTAAGTTATGTTGAGAGAGATGGTATAAAAGTTGTTGGTGGATGCATTTTTCCATAATTTTTGCTAAGGGTGATAAGGGAGCAATTGGCCGATAGTAAGAGTAATCAGTAGAGTTCCCACCTTTATGTAAGGGGATAATGTGGGAGATTTTCCAAACATCTGGGATGGTTCCTTCTTGGATTTTCCTATTTATAAGGATAGATATTGGGTAAGCAATTACCTTGGCAGCTTTTTGGAGAAATTGGGAAGGAAGTTGGTCAGCAGATGGAGTACATGGCTTAAGTTTTAGAATAAGTTTATAGATGAGAGAAGTAGAGATGGGTTGTATTTTGAATTTAGAGAAAGAGTGTGGTAAGTCGATGGGAAGGCTGGAGTTTTCTGAGATAAGTTGACTAGCTAGACATTATATAGTCTCAGTGAAGAAAGAGTTAAAGGTATTGGCAGTTTGTTGGGGAGTATTTGGGTCTGTGTCAAGTGGGGTGGGTGTGTGGGCATTACCTGGGGAAAGGTGCTTGTTAATGCAAGACTAGAACTGTTGGGGATTATTTTGATAAGTTTGCTGAAGTTTACAATAGTAGTTTTTTTTTATCTGTAAGTATTGCCTTTTTTGTGCTGTTTCTAAGCTGCTTAAAATGTAGATGATCAGAGCCATTTCTATAGGTTCTCCATTTAGCCCAGACTTTGTTCCGAAGTAGGATTTGATTTCTAGTTTCATTAGAAAGCCATGGGGATGGGTTAGACTTCATTCTAATGGCACGTTTGGGAGCATGCTTATCCAGGACAGATAGGAAAGCAGTGTTAAAATACTGTACTGACTCTTCAAGTGGAAGGGATTTTAATGGGTTCCAATTGCAAGCTTTAAGCTCAGTTTGGAATAATTCTGCCTTAAAGTGTTTGGTAGAGCGTGCTGTCCTAAAGATGGGGAGGTTTGGAAAATCCTTCTTTTCTCTGGTGATGTAGGTCAAGGGATGATCACTTACATCATCTGGCAGGGTTCCTACTTTGTAAGATTGTTTCACTTTGTTTGTGAGTATCCAGTCTAAGGTACTCTCTTTCTTATTAGGTTTGTTAATTCTGGTTGTAGAGGTTATGGTTTGGGTAAAGCCATGGAGGTTAATATGAGAGGTAGGATTGTCAGCATTAACACTTTTCCAGTCAATGTTAAAGTCGCCTAGTATTATTGTTTCTTGGGGGTAAGTAGAAGACAGCCAGCTAAGAAAAGATTCAGTTGTAGTGATATTATTTCCAGGTGGTATGTAAATGCAGATAATGTATAAATATTTATTTACATTGATTTGGAGCTTAGTAATGAGGATTTCTGCATTACTATCCTGGGTTGGATTAGATTGTAGGGTAGAGATATGAAGTCCATTTTTAAATAGAATTGCTACTCCACCACCTTTATGTTTTGTTCAGTCTTGTCTCACTATATTATAGCCTTGGGAAATAATTTCATTGCCTTTAGTTTCTGGTTTCAACCAAGTCTCAGTAAGGCAGAGGATATCAAAGGAGTGAATATCTAGGAGAGCATGAAGGTGAGCTACTTTGTTATTGATGCTTTGGATATTAAGATGCCCTATTAGGAGAGAGCTATTGAGTTTAGGGTGAGTTGTTTGGATTGTATGGTTGGTCAGGCCAGGGTTGGGGTGGATGTCACCATCTTTTAGGGAAGGATTATTTAGTTTTGTTCCTGAATTATATCTAAGGTAGGTTAACAGTTTCAGTTTTTTTTTCAGAGGGTAGGTTACGTTTGATGTGGGAGAGACTGTGGTATTTAGGTAGATGCTATATGTACTAATGGATATATGGAACTCAGCTATATAGATGCTATATGTGCTCACACATAAGAGGTCATCCAAGAAAGCACAAAAACATTTTAACGTTCTCAAAGAATTGTTAAACTATTTCTCACTGATTCAAATATGACACTACATTTATTGATGTTCAAAACAATGTGTGTGTGTATTGTATTTCTTGAAAAATATTACTAGCTTATGATTAAGGTTATTTAAACACTGAAATGCAACTGAACTTGCTTTTCCCTTCTAAATATACTTTTCACAGATTGCACCACCTACTTATATATGATGTCCTCTGTGGTTTTCAGTCTTCCAGAAATACAGTGCTGATATTATGTGATACAATTATAAAGTTTCTTTTTAATTTTTAGAAATGAATGTTACATGGATTAATATGTCACATTCAATGACTAGTCAAACCATTAAGACACACGTGGGAGTGGCAACTTCCCCAGAGTAACTGGTTGCCCACTTGGTGGGTAACAAACAAATCTAAACAGAGAGAGAGAAAAGGGTTGTGCCAATAATATTTTTTCTTTGCCATTATTAACTGTCAGTAAGTCCAGAAATGTGCAAATATCATGACATAACATATTGTTATTGAAAAAGTAAGTCATACTAAACTATTTGTTCATATTCTATAATGGTTCATCTCCAGGCCCATGCTTACACTTATCAAGGGTATTAGAACTTGTCAGAGATTTGGGATGCATGGCTAGGCTTAAAATGGACATTGTGGTCATTAGCCAAGTAAATACCTATGAATCTATGATCAAAGATTTAAGTGCCTTTGACAGATAATTAAAAGTTGAAGTAAGATAGTATCTGAAGTTAACTGTGCCATCACATTTATTTCATTTTTGTAGTTTTTAGACTGAGATACACAGTCAAGGTCCTTGGAAAAACAGCAAAGGCCAATAAACAGAAAGGCAATCAATGACTAGTAAAGTATTCTTTGGGTCAGTAACAAAGAAGCACATCTGCATTTTTCTTAGTGTGAGGAACAGCTTGAATAGAACTAATATGGACAGAGAAACTAATGTTGATGAAAATTTGCTAACCATTATTAAGTACAATATTTTATACAAGTAATACTGAACAGTCAATGATGCATCTATCAGCAGAAAGATATAAAATCACAGATATATGTTCGGTTATTTCATAACAATCAATTTGGTGAATAGAGATACAGTGGTAATGAGAATTATTGTACAACCTACTTTTCTTTCCAGAGTGAATCAACATACTTACTGTTGGCAAACTTTTTTCGGAGGCCTCTCTCTGTAGCCTGTAACAGAGTTAGATAACACTGAGCGAACTGATAAGATGCCACCAACGATGATGTCCCCAGCCATAGTGTATGGTTGCATTGGTGAGGCTGAAAATGTACACTGAGGTCTGGGACTCTCACCAACAGCATATGCACAGAACAAGAATATCAGAAAAATAATCTGCAGCAAACCCATGTTTGCATTCCTTTCTGCAAGCTTTTCTGTGGCTCGCTCCTCATATATAGCTTAACAATAATTAGGTAATTTGAAAAACATTTGCATTAAGTCCTGTTTTAGTTAATTATATGTTTTTGCATGACATTTAAAGGTTTATTCTCAAAGGAATGAGAGGTATTTTTGACTCCTTAATTCACAGATACTATCTATACATCTGTGTTTTAAACAGTATGTGATTTTCAACAACACAGTTTGGTTTAGGTGGAAGGATCCTGTATAGTAATACATCTGGAGTCCAGATTATATTTATTTATAGCTTCACCAAACTTTAATTAGTCCAGTATTATATACAACATTTCTCCTTCTTTTTTGCATTGCTTTTAATTTATCTGGTTTATTGAAATAACATCAGTTGCTCAGAATCAAGTGCATGAAATGTTATACTTCATGAAGTTATTTTACATCTGAAATGGTGACAGCAATATATTCTATAATGGTTTAGCATACGTTTCTACAGGGGGGGGGTTAAGATATATTCTTTAAGGTCTGAGAGGTAATCAGTTGTGCTGTCAGTGAATATACATTTATTGTGAAAGTGACTAGTAACATTTTCTTGTTACTGAACACTTTTTGACTTTGAATTGCACAAACTGCTTATAGCCCAGCTCCATGACATATTAAAATGGTACTGGTTACTGAAAACAAATGACTAAGCAGAAGCAAAATGGCTCTGTATGACCTGATGTGCTGTGTGGTAGATGGTTTATGCTACTGTTATATATCCATAGCCATGTTGTCACAGATTCATATCAAGCTTATGGGCAAATGGCAATTAACAAGCTATTGACTGCTGTGTTCCATGTTCAAATTTATGCACAGCCATGTATTCATCCAAATTATTCTTAATGTTTGATACTGACTGGCAACTTTTAATAAGAAGACTAGCTTATTACAAAGGAAATACATTCAGAAAGGGTTTGAATTGCTTGCTATCTTTGTTTAACAGAAATTTTAAGGTAACATGTCTTTGCACATGTAATAGCCTCCACTGTTGAATGCTCTACACATAACTTTTAAAATGGAGTTTATCCTGCATGGCCTGTAATATAAGGTACTGGTCCCTTTTGGGAGGTGATGATGAGACCAGGACAATAACACTTCCTTAAGCATGTAAGGAGAAACTCAGATATACAGACCTCGTTAATTATTTTGGCCCTCAGCCTTTGTGACACATACTGGATCCTTCTAGAATTACATAAAGTGTTCAACCAATAGTTAAAGCCAATTATACTTTCTTTATACTGTGTCATAATTTTTGATAATGGGAAGATTTCACTCAGTACTGGAGTTTTGCCTGCATTTATGACAGGCATGTAGAGCTCTGTCATGTTTCTGTCCACATCCCTCAGTGTTTTGCATGCCAGGATGTTTAACTCAGGATGGACCACTACTATATCATACTCATATTTTTTTATAGTTTCATGATCCTCGTGGCCCTTTTAACAAAAAGCTCAATGTCATCCTGCTTTTGTCCTGCCTCATGAGTGTGGAATCAGTGTGCATAACTATGTAGTCACCAGTAACTTATGCATGTTTGTTTGTGTTTGAAGATTGCTTTGGTGTGATGGGCCTAGGATGTGCTGTTTCCTGGTACACTCTCATTGTGTTATCATTAATCAGTGTCGCAGTGCTTGGTTTATGCTCTGCTTTGCACCTACATGACCATTGCAGCTTGTGCATGGATTTTCTAGCTGCCTCACCATGTGATAATTTAGTATCAGTATGCATTGAGTATGGTATGTGTAAGTGATGCTTATGGGCTTTGATTGTTTGTGAGAGTATTGCCTTGAATGTGGCTAAATACTTTCATCTCTCACAAATAGAAAAAACAAGTTAAGTAGGATATCATTTTCTGTGAGCATCAGGAAATTCTTTAATTGCCTGAGTAAACTCATTTCTATGAGGGTGGTGACAGAGCGCTGACTAGATAGCTGACCTCCATTTTGGACTAAGGGTACCAGGAGTGTTAATGAAGATAGAATTATGCTGAAAACAGCTCCAACAGTTCCAATGGATGTAAAAACTTCAAAAAATGTTCACCAAAACTATCTTCACAAACATATGAGGAAAGTTTTATTTTTTTTTTGCTGGGGCCAAGCCCAGCTGCAGCACCCCCACCCAGAAGTTATATATACCCGCTCCAAAGTTATTGTAGAAAACAAGGTGAACTTCATGTCTGATGAATGCAGTTTTGGTGAAGGTACCATGAACATTACACATACAACAGAACTACCTTCTCAAACCTGGCATGTTCTCAATGAAGCTTAAAACAATATAATAATGTTTTGGCTCCTGTTTAGAGTATCAGTTCAAAGAAAAATAATAAATGGAAATTTAGTTAGGTTTGAGCCCTGAGTTAATAGTAAGCAGTAAATATTTTATTGTAAATTACTATAAAGAGTGAATAAAAGAAGATAATAGCACTGCAGCTCTTTGTTTAAGGAACTGATTCGACAAAAAACAATAAACACAGATAAAAATTAGGTCCAAGCACCAAAAAAAAGTATGCAGTAAGTAAGTAATTTGTTCTAGACTGGCTATGAAATCAGCTTAGAGATGGAATGGTGTAACATTGCTTTACATCTGTGAAGATATGTGAAGAGTGCCAGCCTAGAGGGATAGAATTTGTAGATAATTCTGTCTTTGTAAATATTAATAAAAGCCATAGGCTTGTTCTCTTAAATGGGAGAAGACTGTATTGGATGTTGAACTACAAACAATTTAACAACAGTGCACTCTGCTGTAAGAAAGCTGATAAGTCAAGCATTTTATGACTGTTTGATCTCAGGGCTCAGAGCCATGGTGTCTGAACCAGCAGATTCTTTCTATTGTTTTGAGACCAGAGTTAATTGCTAGATTTTACATACATAATGTCTTTAATTGCTTTGGTTTCCTGACCAGGTGCAAGTTTACTAAGAAATGTAAATGTACAGTTTCTGTTAGCCTGGGAAACTACAGAATTGTTAAGAATGATGTAATCTAAAATGAGCCAGCAGGATATATTATCAATTTAAAGGACTTTCTCAGAGACCAAAAGAAAGCATTTTGGATTTTGTCTAAAGCTGACAACAACTCACCAGTACTCTGCTTTGCTCTATATGTAAGTTTATTTAGAAATGTGATTGCTCTTAGATTTAGATAGAACATAGTAAGTTTAGTCTAGCTGTTTACTGTACTGATGTCAGACCTATTCTACTGTATTATTTTAAGTAATTTACTGTGATCTCTGAACTGTTGACTAGCACTGTGTAGTAAGAAGTATTGTCTTTTGTTTTTATTATTTATTATTAAATATTTTTAAACCTTTTGACTGTGGCTGTGTTGTGTAGAGATAATTTAAGCTCTATAGTACATTGCATGTATATATGATACTGTCCAAGCCAATCCAATAGCTTTAGCCCTGGGTCACACTTATTATTTGGATAATAATATTGCACAGTAATAATTGGACACCCTCTGGTAAGGGCCTTTTTAGTAACTGATATTAGTGGTTGTTGGCAGCTGGTACTACATTATAGACTGGCAGGAAAGGGCATAGCTGGAGAACCTGTGCCAGCCTTCCCCAGGAGTAGTGTCTGTGTGGTTGTATACAACTCTTATCTCAACGTGTGTGTGTGTGTGTGTGTGTGTGTGTGTGTGTGTGTGTGTGTGTGTGTGTGTGTGTGTGTGTGTGTGTGTGTGCCAGTGGTGAGTCTTATTGAGCATCTGGAGAGAAAGGGAGAAACCAGGCCCAGACTGACTGTGATCTCTGTGTGCTCTTAAGGGAAATTGTACTTTACTGTGTGTATATTTGATATTCTTCCCAATGTGGATACCCTTCACTGGTGTTAGTGGTGAGAACTGAGGCTGATTGATTGATGGGCCAGTGCACAGGCATCACAACTTCCATGATCTACACCACTCAGAGAAGAAGATGAAAGTTAGCTATGGTTTGTAAGGAAAAATCTGGAACTGAAGGTGCCTACCTCTCTTGAATACAGCATTGCATAGCAGAAACCTATAACACACACAGACACTTGCAACCTCTCATCCAGATTAAAGCAAAATTTACAATAATACAAATCTGAGAGTAAGTCCAACCAAAGAATTAAGTGGTGTTGTCCATCAACATTTAAGGTGTCATCAAAATCCGAATCATGCAGCAAACACACCTGTTTAAAAAATAAAATGGTAAAGTGCTCTTGTTCATAGGATCATAGGTTCATAGGTAGGTACTAGGCTATCAGCCCTGGGGCCTATATAAGCCTAGCCAAAATGGATCCCTGGCTTTTGCCACCAAAAAAAAATATTTTCCTTTGCCCCCTGTCAAGCAGTGCTGCAGAAGTGATCCCTGGGGTGATTTTTTTACTTCCCATCCAGTCGTCAAGATTTTTCTTAAAGAGAGCCAATGCTGAACTTTGCTTGACATGAATGGGTAGTTTGTTCCAGAGTATAGAAAGTCCCTGGGTTCATAGGTTCATAGGTAGGTACTAGGCCATCGGCCTGAGGGCCTACTTAAGCCTAGCCAACAAGGTTTCCTGGCTTACGCCACCCAAGAAAGTTATTTTCCTTTGCTACTGTTGAGCAGAGACACAGAAGTGATCCCTGGGGTGTATTTCCTATTTCCCATCCACTCATCAAGATTTTTCTTGAAGAGTGCTAATGAAGAACTTTGCTTGACATGGCTGGGTAGCCTGCTCCAAAGTATGGGACGTCTCTGGGACAGGAATCTATCCTTCAGCATGTCCTGTTTATTGTGGTGATAAAGTTTAGGTCCCTAGAGCGTGTAGCTTGGTGGGATTGGGATTTCTTTTGGTGTAACATGTCCAACAGCTCTGGGTTTGACATAGCTTTATATGTTAGGCAGAGATCACCTTGGAGTAGGCGATATGGTATGGAGTAAAGCTGGAGTTTTTTGAGATGGTCAGTGTAGGACATCTGTTTGAGGCCAGTAATCCTCTTTGTGAGGTACTTCTGTGGCTTTTCCAGCTGCTGTAAATGTCTTGTGAGGTACATTCCAAAAGGGGCATTTATGAATTCCAGAAAGCATTTTGTGAAGGAGTTGGTTCACGAGTAGTTTTCCCAGTTAAAAGTGGGGTAGTTGAAATCGCCCATTATTAGGGTGTTTGGTTGAACCCTAATATTTTCCAGTACATCAAGAAAAGAGGAGTGGGAATCCTGGGGCATGGTGGGAGATCATTTGCAAGCTACAATTTGGATTGCAGTTTTGCCCAGAGTTAGTTGCACTTGGATAACCTTGGATGCATTATGCTGACTAACTTGGCTGGAGGTGTGGATATCCTTAATGAATATGGACACACCTCTGTCTTTGGGGTTCCAGTCCAGGTTACATGGCTGAAAAGTGTGGTATGCATTATAGTCTGGTAGTGCAGGGGTGCTCTCTGGAGCCTTAAACCAGGTGTCAGTCACTGCACAGATATCAATGTTCTCCATTTTAAGGAGCGTCTTGAGTGAGTGCATTTTGAGATTTAGACTTCTAGCATTGAGTAGAATTACCCTCAGTTTTTGCTTGCCTGTTCCTGTTATAATGGTGAATTTGTCATTTGAACCTTGCCTAAAAAAGGACTATAGGGGCGGCAAGAGCCTTTGCCAGTATCCGGAATCCCAGGGTGACCGGTGCAGGCCATCTCTGGCAAATCATTGTGGTCTGTCGACCATGTCATCTCAAGCAGACAGATACTGGATCCCCTTAGAATGACACAAGAAGCTTAGCCAATTGTTGAAGTCAATCATTTTATCCTTGTACTGCAGTATCATACTGGGCGATGGCAGAATGATACTCAGGGCTAGGGTCATACGTGCCTGGGCTACAAGATCAGAGAGCTCTTCCATGTCTCTTTTCATGTAGTCCAGGGAGGTACATCTCAGGTCATTCACACCAACATGGACAATAACAGAGTCATATTTGTACTTGTTGTGGAGTGACCTGAGTGCATGGGTTATGTGGTGGATCCTGGCATCTGACAGGCAGCTAGCAGTAACCTTCTCCTTGTTTAGCCTGGTGAGTGGGACATCAGTGTGCCTGACTTTAGAGTCACCTATGACTGGTGTGTTGGATACGTTGTTTTGCCTTACTGGCTGTGGTTGAGTGGCACACTGAGTCTGTGGGCTATGTGTCATTTGGGTTGTGTTGGAGGGTGGAGGTTGCTTGCATTTCTGCTTTGGAGGTCTCTGTTGCTTTGGCAGATTATTACTGAGAGCATCCGCAAATGTTTTTGTGTTTCTGTGTGTGGATTTTGGTGTCATAGATTTAGTGAGACTATGTGATAAGTGTGTTGTGGTGCAAGTGTTTCCCTTCTCCTCTTTAATGTCAAGTTCAGTCTTGGTTGGAGTGAGCTTTACCTCCAATTTGGCTAGATAAGTGCATCTCTCACAGGTTGTAGTGTTGGATGGTAGGAGGAGAGGGTTGTCTGTGTACATGAGGCAATTTCTAGATTTCCCCAAGATGCCCAGATTCATCAGAGAGACAGGAGAGAACACCGGGAGATGATCCTTGGACATGCCCGAATAAAAAACTATTTTCCTCTAGATAAGTGAGGAAAGTGAGTACAAGAACTGTTTTTCTCTAAGCAAGTGAGGAAAGTAAGTGCAAAAACTGTTTTCCTCTAGGTAATGAGGAAGGTTGAGTGCTATAGTAATTAATAGCTTATTTAGTGCTTACAGCAAGTTCTAAACAAGTGCTGAGCACGAATAAGCAAATTCAAGTGCTAAAACTAAGAATCTGTATCTTCACTAGACTAGTTACAGGAAAGAAACAAGTGCAAATGCGGGCTTTCAAATCAGAAACTTGAGAGAAATGGAAAAGATTGTCCAGACAGCCAATAACTACAATTTCTGGGCCAGAACCACTCATTATGTGGTAGACAGGTTACCTAGTGAGTGCTTACCACTCCCACTGACAAGCTAGAAGGCTTCCCTCCATCACAGAAAAGCTTGGGAGGCTCAGAAGCGTACATACAGTCCTGGATACAGCAAGTCTGTATCTGGACTACACTAGTTACAGGAAAGGTAGGAAACAGGCTTACAGGTTTTTTTTTTGTCTGTTTGTTTTTTTTTGGGACAGGAATCTATCCCTCCAGCATGTTCTGTTTATTGTGGTGACAAGGTTTAGGTCCCTGGAGCATGTGGTTTGGAGAGATTGGGATTTCCTTAAGTGTAGCATGTCCAACAGCTCAGGGTTTGACATAGCTTTGTATGTTAGGCAGAGATCGCCTCTGAGTAGGCGATATGCGATGGATTAGAGCTGGAGTTTTTTAAGAAGGTCTGCATATGGCATCTGTTTGAGGCCATTAATCTTCTTAGTGAGGTATTTCTGTGGCCTTTCCAGTTGTTGTAGGTGTCTTGCGAGATACATGCCAAATGAGGCATTGTACTCTATAATGGGTCTGATGAGGGATGAGAAGAGAGGAGCAATGACCTCCTTTTTTCTAGAAGACAACCCTTTTGTGATCTAAAAGTATGTCACCTGATCATACTGTGATTTACTTTTCAAAGAAGTTTTTTTATTAATTTATTCCTTTATTTTAAAGAATGAAAGTGCTTTATCTAATAAATTTATTCTGTGGTTGAACTTATGTACAGATTTATATTTTTCTTAATTACAGTTTCCATTCTGATTATACCACTCTCTGCATTCCAGGGTACTATGCCTAACATACATTGAAATCTATTGGCCATTTTGGCAGAGTATCGTTGTTTATTCTTGACCCTCAAAAAGATGTTAAAAAACAAAGAGCTCCAACCACTACAACAATTAAGAACGTCTATGAAATGACACTAAAATTCATACTTTTACAAGTTGGAAGCTGTTATATTTTTATGTTTTTTTGTGTGTTTTATTAATTCTGTTTTGTTTTTGTTTTTTCTTTTTTTTTTTTTGATTTTTTGGCCAGTGTTCTGAGGCATTAAATATTTTTCATTTGTTTGCAGAGTCAGTGTCTCTCACCAGAGTTTGCATGATACAGATCCTTAACTGGCTGATGTCTTAGTTACACTGAATTATCACATCAAAGTGAATTATAGATCTTAATCTATATTTTCTTCACAGCCTGCAGAATACCTTAACCCGATAGAAAATGTAACAGTCAAATCAAATGCCTTTGTTATGAATGAGTTCAACTGTCTCACACAAACTGACAAACCTTTACTATCAACAAATTTGCTCATAAATTTATGGAATTTGTAAATACAAATACAATTCAAATTTGCCCCCACCCACGAGTGGTGGTAATCCTATTGATCTGCCCCTAAAATGATTTATCCTAATTGCCCCACAGCAGTTGTTACCCACTTCACTCATCAAATTTGACATCTTGCTGTGATTTTCTGTATGAGAATCTGCTTTATGCCCCAAATAATGCCTGTACATTCATGGCTTATTCTAAAACCAGTCATTTACTAATCACAGATGCTATAGCTCCCCAACAAGCCATGTAGTTGAGACTGCTATCTATTTCTCTGAATTTTATTCTGTCTCTCTCTCTCTCTCTCTCTCTGTCTTGAATAGATGCACAGAGGCATCAATATCAATAGGTGTAAGTATAACAGTGAGTTTAGAAGTAAAGCCATATGGTATAAAAGCTCCAGGCCATCACTAAAAGATGTCCTCCTCATCATTATAAAAGAGATTTAAAACTGTTAAGCAAGTCTCAATAACTGGTAAGTAAGTCTCTCAAACTTACCATTAGGAAACATAAGGAATAATAACATAACATAACATAACATAACATAACATAACATAACGAAACTCCAAACATCTATATTCCCTGACCTCCCTATCCTTTGTCCCTTCCACTATTGCCTGGTTTAAAAGCTATCTATTACATAGGCAGCAATCAATTCAATGGCAAGGCATACAATCTCCTTTACTCCTGACTATGATAGGTGTACCACAAGGCTCAATTTTAGGCCCACTACTCTTTTCCATATTTACCAACAATCTATATACCTCCACCCAGCATGCCTCCCTTATACAGTATGCTGATGAATCGACTCTTATCTGCTCTGCTCCATCACTTTCCACTCTACAACAACTCATACAAGAATCCTTCAGTTCTGTAGAATGTCAGATTACTGATATCCAACTAATCCTAAACCCCAATAAGACAAAATTTCTACTTTTCACCCCCAGCAAATCTATGCCTACCCCCCCTATCCTTTTCAATCCCTGCCAAAAATGGTACCATCATATTTTCCTCTGACCCTACCAAACTCCTTGGTGTAGAAATTGACAGTAATGTACTCTTTGGCAGTCCATATCTCCCAAACCATAAAAAAGGTCCACAAAAAAAAAATGGGAACCCTATATAGGCATAAACAATTCCTCTCAGAACAAGCATGGATCACATCTACCCCCCCCCCCATCTACTCTAATGTATGCAGTGCCAATTCTTACCCAAGTCAGAAAACTTGATCTCACCAGACTTGAATCATGTTACAATAAAATTGCCAAATTCGCTAACAACTCCATCGTCAGAATCCATCACTATCAATTTCTAAGGGAAATACAGTGGTTTGAACTTCCCCATCTACTCAATTACCACCAGCTCGTCATGCCCTATAATATTGTTAGACATCTTGAAAAAAAACCAGCACTAAGCCAATTACTGTCTCCATACAGAACTAATCGTCCTCTAAAATCTACTGATAAATCCCTCCCCTGCATCTCTAATGTTAACAACAACTCAGGGAAAGCTCTTTTTTCTCATGCCATAACTAGAGCCTGTAATAACCTCCCCCCTTCTCTGACCTCTGCCCCCACTAACGCACCTTTCCAAAATGCTCTCAAATCACATGTTATGAATACATGGCTATGTCCATGCATCACATGAATCTCACAATCTCAGCATGCTTTACACCTTCCTTCCCGCTATCTCTACTGTATATATGCTACAGTTATGTATCTTACTGTCAACTTGAAATTGCATAATATGTCATGTCTAGTCATATGATTTTGTATTCTTTTATCCAATCTCACTAATCAATGTTAAAGCTTTGATGTATGACACTATCTTTATAAATTTACTCACTTACTGCTGATGTATTGTTTATTGTTTAGACTGGATTGTATGATACTTTTTAGGTCTGTACTTACCTCAGTAATTACTGTCATATGATTACTTGTATTACCGTGTTGATGTTATCAGACTATTCCGGTAAACAAATGCAAAATAAATAAAAATAAAATAAGGCCACCTATGAACTTCAGACTGCAATTAATATAAGAGACAACCATAATGCCTCCCTAAGCTATATTAGGAAGCTTAGAAATAACCTGCAGTTCTGTACTAAACTTCCCTCCAATGGTATCTCCTTCTCTATCCCCAAGGATGCTCTTAATATTCTTGCAGACAAATTGTGTTATAAGTTTGTAAATACAAACACCTTTGGCCAAATAGTGAATACACCCACTAGAGGCTCCAACATTCTGACCGCATGCTTACAGATATGGGAGAACACTGCACCCTCCCAATGTCTCATCCTCCCTGGTAAGGTCTAACCATAAAGTTGTTTCCTATAAAATCGAAACTAACCTTTATTAAGTGGTGGATTGTCAAAATTCAATGCCCCACCAAACCCAGAGAACACCGCTACCTATGCCGAATTGCTGTAAAGAACTCTGAACAACCATTTCATTGGCTGTATAGAGGCTGCTGTACCCTAGAAGAGGTAAGCCCAGACTAGCCCTAGAAACAAACCACCTTGGTGGCATCCCAAATTATACAGGATATACAGCAACAGGGAAAAAATTCTAACAAAATTCAGGAAGGGCAATTACCACAAAAATAGAAGCTCTCTCATCAAAGTAAATAGGTAACTAAGAGAGCTAATTAGGTCAAGTAAAGTCATTTTGGAGGTTAAGACAGATACCCAAGTGAAAGATAATCACACATCCTTCTACAGCTATGTCAGAAACCTCTGGGGCAGCACACAGCAATGTGCTGAATTGATGGTTAATGTTGCCACATTCACTGAGCCTGGTAATTTAGCAAATATTTTAGTGGACAAATTAATTTCCAACTTTAACCCCCTCTCACCCCAACAATCCCCTCAAAAACACCCTCAAACATCACCCCTCCAGCTAAAACTAGGGAGCATGTACAGGCTGCACTCACTAAAGCCAAGAACATAGCCTCAATAGGCCCCAATAACATCCCAGAATGCCTGTAAAGTATGACTTATTGGGACACCTGGAGTCATTATTTAAGTATAGTTGTATTTAGACAGATTTTGTGCCACATGAATGGAGGACTGCAATGGTCATCCCCATCCCAAGGGAAGATTTTAACAAAGTCTGGAAACTGCAGACCCATTAGTATGACTAGTCTTTATTTTCAAAGCCATGGAAAGAATTATCATGGAAATTATCAACAAGAAGATAGGACAAAGGACATAGGAGACCTCCAGACACTGGATCCATCCCAGTTTGGCTTTGTCAAAGGAAAGCTATGCTTACTGAATCTAGAGGAATTATTTAAAAAGGTCACTAAGGCAGTGGACGAGGCGAAAATGGTGCATACTGCCTACCTAGATCTGGTTAAAGCATTTAATTCAATACCACACTCAGGCATTGTCAACAAACTTATGGGACTTGGTATAAACCCCTTTATAACACACTGGACATCTAACTGGCTCACTGATAGGACCCAGGACATTAGAACTGGTGAGGTCACCTCCAGAAATGAGGCTGGTAAATTGTGGAGTCCCCCAGGGATCTGTGCTGGGCCAAATTCTCTTTGGCATCTACTTCTTGGATGTCAAAGTCCTTTGGCTGACCAAGTTCTCAGATGATTACAAACTAGGAGCAGTCATTAAATTCCCCAAAAGGATAATATCCTTCCAGAATGTCTAATACAGACAAATGCTTGGTGCCAAAGCCATGGCAGATTCAAACTCAGTACCAAGAAATACATTGTAGTACCTTTTGGGAAGTAACTACATCATCAAGGAAACACCTTTAAAGTTAATTCACTAGTCAGACACCTGGGTCCTCATGTAGACAGTGACCTAGCCTTTGACCAGCATGTGTCCAAGGTAGTAAGAAAATCCTTTTGTGTTGCTCAACATATAAGCAAGGGCATGGCATGGCACCTAGGCCCAGAGAGGTCATCATACCACTGTACTTGGCTCTAATCAGACCCATCACAGTATAATGCCCCTTTCAGTATGTACCTGACCAGACACATTCAGCAAATGAAACATTCACAAATCTTCCTTAGAACAAAATACAGGGAGTAAACACAGTATCCTATGCTGATTCTTTCAAAGCCCTGTCTATTTACTCAGTATCATACCAACTTCTGAGAATGATTTTTGGCTAGCATACAGGGCATCCCTGGACCTTGTTTTGATTAACTTTGTGCACATTTTCAAAACAAACAGCATCAGAACTACCAGACGAATTAAGACCTAAATAATGCTTGCAACATAGGTTCATAGGTAGGTACTAGGCTATGTGCTCGAAGGTATTTATAAGCCTAGCCAGAATGTTTTGGCTTTCGCCACCCCCTTAGATTAGTTCCCTGTGCTTCTGTCCAGCAGAGCCACTGAAGTAAACCCTGAGATAAACTTTCTGTTTCCCATCCACTCGTCAACATTTCTTTTGAAGAGTGTTAGTGAGGAGCTCTGCCTAATGTAGATTGAGATCTTGTTCCAAAGCATGGGAAGTCTCTGGGACAGGAATCTATCCCTCCAGCATGTCCTATTTATTGCTGCAGTGAGGTTGATATCCCTAGAGCGTGTGGCTCGTAGGGATAAGGTTTTCTTTAGGTGGAGCATGTCCATTAATTCTTGGTTGGACATGGCCTTGTATGTCAGGCAGAGATCACCTCTGAGTAGGTGGTATGCAACCGAGTACAGCTGTAATTTCTTCAGTCAAGCTGCAGATAGCATCTGTTTGAGGCCAGCGATCCTCTTGGTGAGGTACTTCTGTGGTCTTTCCAGCTGTTGCAGGTGTCTTGTAAGGTGCATCCCAAATGGGGCGTTGTACTCTATGATGGGTCTAATGAGTGATGAGTAGAGGGGCACAATGACCTCTTTTGATCTGGATGCGAACCCTTTTGTGATTAGGTGGGCCACATAGAAGGATTTTCTAACCACTTTGGCAATGTGATTATCAAAGGTGAGATTACTGTCTACTTGGGTCCCCAGATCCCTTATTACGTCTTCTGTATTTAGGGGACTACCACCTAGTTTGCGGGTACTTTGTTTTTTCCAAAGGGGATGACTATGCACTTTTTGGCATTTAGCTTGAGGCCATGATTTTGACACCAGGTATCCGTCTCAGTGAGACCCTTTTGGAGGATGTCTGTGTCAGCCAGAGAGTCAATTATAGCCCCTAGTTTGCAGTCGTCTGCAAACTTGGTCAGCCATAGTCCTCCTGTACTTGCCTGTACTTCCGAGAAGTATATGCCGAACAGGAGGGGTCCTAGGACTGAGCCCTGGAGAACTCCACTTGTAACCAATTTAGAGTCGGACCTAGCTCTCACCATGTGGGTTCTGTCCATAAGCCAGTTGGCAACCCATCTTTTATGTTCAGGTTGGTGAGCTTGTCTATAATACCAGAATGGGGAATGGTGTCGAAGGCCTTTGCGAGGTCTAGGTAGGCTGTGTGTACCACTTTTCCCTCATCTATAGCCTTGGTAACTGTCTCAAAGAAGTCCACCAGGTTTAGGAGGCATGATCTGCCCTTAACAAAGCCGAACTGGGTAGAGTCCAGTGTCTGGAGGTTCCCAATGTCTCTGTTAATGAGTTCCATGATGATGCGTTCCATAGCCTTGCAGACCAAGCTAGTCAGGCTTATAGGGCGATAGTTCTCAGGGTCTGTTGTGGCTCCACCTTTGTGAAGTGGGATAACAGCTGTTGTGCACCACTCTATGGGTACGTAGCCTGTGGAGAGGCTGAGTTTGAACAGTGTGCTTAGGTGAGGGGTTAGTTCGTCTTTGAGCTCATGTAGGATGCAGCCTGGGACACCGTCTGGTCCCATTGATGTTGTGTTTTTGGCTTTGGAGAGGGCTGTTTTAACCTGAGTGTCTGTGATTTCAGGGACTCTACATTCTTCTGGTATGGTTATGGGCCCTCTTAGGGGTGACAGGGTGGTGAAGTTTGCGCTGAACTTGTCTGCCAGGATATTGGCGATATCGGTCGGTTCAGTGTATTTTATGCCATTCTGCACTAACTCTGAGTAGATCTGAGCATTGCCACTTAGATTCTTGACATAGCTAAAGAATGTCTTGTGGTTATCTTTGGAGTCCTTGGCAATTTTCTTTCAAAGCTCACCTTGGATGATTTTATGAGGGATTTTAGTTTCTTGCTGATACTGATAAGGGCTGTCTTCCCTTCTTGGGATTTTACTCTTTTCTGTACTAGTTTCCTCCTTCTATTGTGTAGCTTGTTTATGGCAGGAGTCCACCAGACTATTTTCTTTTTCTTGGAGGAGTGAGTCTTGGTTTTGCTTGGGATGGCATGATCCATGCATTCTTGTAGGTGCCCGTAGAATGCATTAGTAAAGGATTTTGCAGCTTGGACAGTGTTATCCTTCAGCATGGGGGCTTTGAAACTTTCCACCTTGGTCTTAAATAATGTGTAGTTTGCTTTTGAGAAGTTTTTCACAGTGTTTTTTTGTCCGAGGGTGGGGGCGGAATGCGGATATCCAAAGTGATTTGTTTATGGTCAGATCTAACCAGTGAGGGGTTGACCTCTGGTGTGGAACACCGGTCGCCCATGTTGGTGATGACCAGGTCCAATATGTTTTCACCTCTGGAGGGTGTGTTGACCAGTTGAACCAATGCATTTGAGTTTATAAATTCTAGGAAATGTTGGGCAAGGGAGTCAGTACTTGAGTAGTTCTCCCAGTTAATGTTTGGGTAATTGAAATCACCCAATATTAGGGTGTTTGGTAGGACCTTTATGTTTCCCAGTGTTTCCAGAAATGCGGAATGGGGGTCCTGGGACATGGTGGGTGATCTGTAGCATGCTACAATTTGAATTGCAGTTTTGCCCATTGTTAGTTGCGCGTGGATGATCTCAAAAGCATCATGCTCTTCTACTAACCTGGAGGTGTGGGTATTCTTGATGAATATGGATACGCCCCCGCCTTTTGTATTTCGATTTGGGTTCTGTGGCCGAAATGTATGGTATGAGTTGTAGCCTGGTAGTGCTGGGGTGCTCTCTAGAGCCTTAAACCAGGTTTCTGTTACTGCACATATATCGATTTTCTCCATACTGAGGAGTGCATTTTGAGGTTCAGACTTCTGGCATTGAGTAGCAGTACCCTCAATTTTTTATTACCTGTGCTATTTATAATACATAAATACAACATGTTGGAGAGACAGATATATTTTTCAAAGAACTCCTATTCTGTGGAACAGGCTTCCCATCCACGTGAAGCAGAGTTTCTCCCTATCCTTCTTTAAGCACAACTTCGATAAATGGATGGATAAACAGAAATTCACCTCTGGTCTAGTGGGCTAGTTTCTATGTCTCTGATGGACAGAGGCAGTCAATAAACTACCACCTATATAAATAATTTATGGGTCACATTTGGATTGCATGGCTAGGCTTTCAAGGGCGCTAGTGATTATTAGTCTAGTGTACAGTATGAACGTATGAATGTATGAACTTAATCTCACCAATTCACTCCTCTGCCTGACCATTAACCCTCATTCCCCCACTCCTGAGATAAACTAGAAATAATTCCTAATAATTAGATGGAACAATGGTGCAGTGGTAGCATTGTTGCCTCACAGCAATAAGTTTGTTGGTTTGATTCCTGGCTGGAGTGCCCTCTGTGCAGAGTCTGCATGACCTGCCTGCATTTGTGTGGGTTTTCTGTGGGTGCTCCAGTTTCCTTCCACATTACAAAGACATACATCTGGAGTGTTTTCCCTGGGCTTCCGCTGAAAATTGGCTTTGTTTTAAGTTGGATTTTCCAAATAAACAAATGCTAAATAAAATAAAATTATTTTTCACCCTTTCCATAATTAAAAACACTACTACCATGGGTTCTAACAATATCCCTGTATGTCTGCTAAGAAGTGTAAAGTTCCACAAAGCTAAACTCCACAACCTCTTCAACTTGAGTTTCCACTGGTTACATACCTGAGGTGTGAAGAATGACAGTTGCGGTGGCTTTACATAAGCAAACCAAAAGATGGAAGCAAGTCAAAAAACAACCAAAACCAAAAATGGGACTTGAAAGTAGTGTCCAAATGGAGGTTGGAAACCAGGATTCCTTCTTAAAATGATATTTTATTGAAAATCACAAAACACCAATAATGCCAAAACAATCTGTACATTTTCGACAAAAGCAAGTCTTCATCAGAAAGCAATTTCAAACAACAAATAGAACATTTAAATAGCCATTCAATTTCATGATTCAATTAATTAATCCAATGAAGTCTAGCCAATGAAGTTCTCTGGTGCTGAAATGTCTATTCAAACTTCTTTAACATTACTATTTACGTAAAAAGTTTATAAATACACTGAATGAAATGTTTCCAATACACAAAATAATTGTTCAAAATACATATGAATTAATTAAAAATTGTGTCTTCCCTTAAATATATAAATAAAATTACTTTAGCAGTTGTTTAAAAATTATTTAAAAAATATACATCTAGCCCTAATTCCATATTTCTGTAGCCACCTTGTGGCTAAAACCTAAAATCAGAATTTAGCAGCCCTTAATTTAAGAACTGAGGAAATGGAAATCATATCATTCAAACCAGGTAACTTAGTGGAATCTAAAATAATCTGCCAATACAACTCTCTGTATTCAAGTTTGGCTTCCCACATGCCACCTCTTATTTCCTTTGGAATAATTTCTAAGACAAAGAAAAGAAATGTAGCCTGGGAACAAATCAAAGTATGTCTAAAAAGGGCATTTTTACTGTTGTGTTTCTTTATTTCGTACAAATGCTCATATATACGTTTTTTTAACTTTCTCTCAGTTTTTCCAACGTAGTAAGAACTGCACAGTTTAGATATAGCAATATAAACCACACCATGAGTATTACAGTTGGAGAAACTGTCACTAGTAATCTCCTTGTCCCTTGCTGTAATGTAAATGCTGGTTTTATTAGCAATATAGGGGCACTGTGAGCAGGATCCACATTTGAAAGTACCCGCTCTTTTTAAAGATGCACTAGCCTTATTCTGTGTACCAAACTCAAATAATTGTTTGAAATTTAAATCTTTCCGATAAGTAAACTTCAAAGATTTATTTTTAAATACATTTAAATCGGAAATTTCCACAAACCTATTCCATTCATTAAAAATAACTTTCTTAATTGCAGCTGCATCCCCTGAATAATCTAAAATAAATACATCGTCCCACTTCTTAACCTCATTCATGTGGGTATTTGTATCTCTTGCAGCTTGAATAATTTGTCCTAAAATAGGGGCAAATCTATCTTTTCTTCCCTGGGCCACTAAATCGAACATCTCCTGTAGTAACATATCAGGGTAACCACGTCTATTAAACATTTCTAAAACTTTACCACTTTCAATGATAAAGTCACGGTCATCGGAAGTCATTCTACTTACTCTTACTAACTGCTCCTTAACCAGATTCTTCTTCTGGGAAAAGGGGTGGCTACTCTTAAAATGTAGGTAAGAGTTGGAGAATGTTTCCTTACGGTAAATACAAGAAGAAAAACCATCAGCTTCTTTGGAAATAAAAACGTCCAAATAAGTGAGGGTTTCTGAATTGTAAATATAAGTGAAATCTAAAAAGGTAGTGGAACTTTTTAAATAATCTAAAAATTAGATGAATCTTTGATATGTATCTGTCCAAAATATGACTATATCATCCAGGAACCTTTTATATAAAGATCAGCACCCAATAAAAGGACTGTTTAATACGTATAATTCTTCCCATCCAGACAAAATTATGTTCGCGTATGTGGGTGCACATTTAGCCCCCATTGCAACTCCCCTCTTTTGCTTAAAAAATTCTCCTTGGAAAAACATATAATTGTTGGTGAGAATTATGTCCATGAACGTTAAACAGTTCCTAAAATCGTCCCCTGAAAACTATTTATTATCCCTCGTACTATTCTCTAGCCACTGAAGCCCAACATCATGAGTAATGGATCCAAACAGATCTACCACATCTAAAGTAATGAAGGACAATTCTGAGGAAAATAAATGAGGTTGAACACACCTAAGAAAATCCCAGGAGTCCTTTAGTACAGTTGGACCCTCATAAGAAAGCTTTTTTAATTTGTCGTCCACAAATTTACCCAGCGAAGTAGTAGCAGAACCTTCCGAGGCCACAATAACTCTAAGAGGAGGGTCCACTGGGTCCTTATGGACCTTGGGTATCCCAAAAACTGAAGGGACCCTGGGATGTAAGTTAATCAAAATATTGTAAGTGTCTTTATCAATAGAACCCTCCAGTAATAAATCATATAGCAACAACTTGATTTTAGAATGTGCCAAATTGACCTCATTAACAGAGCCCCATGAGTATTTGGAGGTATCATAAAGTAAATCCTTCATCTTGGATTTATAAGTTATGAAATTCATCAATACTGTACCTCTGCCTTTATCGGGCTGCATAATTCTAACATTCCTATTATTTCTCAGTTCGTTTAACACTGCATTTTCACCCACTGACAAATTAGGAAAAATCCTGTGCTGGCTTACTACTTTCCTAATTTCCCTTTCTAGAATTATATCCAGGTTTTTCAATTGTGAATGTAAAGGTGGATTCATAGTGCTACTTTTTCTCAGAGAGCCAGTACCCTCTATTTCAATTTTATTTTCCTGAAATAATAAAGCAAAATTCATTTTTCTTAAAAATAACTTTAAATCTACAATTAATCTGGGTAAACTGGCCTTCCTAATAGGAATAAATTTAAAACCCTTTGATAATAAGTAAAAATGTTCCACTTTTACTTCTATTTCACTTTAGTTAAACATCTTGTAATCATTCAATGTATAAGTATGGCCTTGTTTTATTACTGGGGTGTTCATATGTGAATGAACATTCAATGATAATTCCATCTGTAATTGTTCTTGTACTGTGGATAACGGACAGGATTCTGGTTGTGAATCCTGTCCGATCTCTGTAAAGGGGCAGGCATGTTCATTTGAAAAATTTCAGGTTGGTCAAAAAACACATCCTGCCCCTCTGGATCTACGTTCTGTCTAAGAGAATCCACAGGTCCATTGTCAGTATGGTAAAAGGCTGCAGTAGCAAAAGAATAAGATGTTTTGGGTTTAGGGTAAGCCTTTCCATACTTGTAATCCCTTAAATCTCTCTCTAATTTAGCCTGCTTCCTTTTCATGTTAGTCATACATTTTGACTCCACATTAGAAAAAATGTCATTATATAATTTCTTTTCAGATTCCACCTTAAAAAGCAGGTCATTAATAATGTTTGCATTAATTCGCTCTATCTTATCCAATAAAGTTGTTCTAACTCTTTCATTTTCTTTAATAATAGAACTCACAAAATCAAAGCCACACATCATAAATCTTAATTAATTCTGAATGAAATTCAGATCCTTCAACAACTTTGTTCGGAAACTTAACTATACAAAGACCCTTAGTTACAATTTGTTTGTTTAAACATTCCCTAAGGAATTAATAATCATAACCAAGACGCTTGTATTTATCTAACAAAAAATATAATTTGTCAATATTCTCCCTGTAAGTATTGGTTCTACCTTCATGATGTCCAATACTAACAGGAGATTCTAATAACAAAAAGTATTTCTCTAAAAAAGTTTTAAAATCAAATCTGCCATTTGCAGATGAAGAAAAGTCACCTTGACAATCTGGTGTAACAGCGGACTGTCTGTTGTTTGGTGGCGCCCCACCATCTCCTCGATGGGTAGATACTGTTGAATGCAAAAGACAGGGAAAATCTGAAATATCATCATTGTTTGTAAGCAAATTGTCATTGTAACTATTACCACCATTAATTCCTCTCGCAAGATTGCACGTCTGCTTAGACGTTTTGGATAATTTGTTAGCATACGTTTGTGATAAACCACCACTGTTTAGCGCTGAGGCCAAAGTGACTATAGAAGAACAGGCTGGTGTCAAAAGTTAAACCAGCTGAGAAAGCTGGCCAATAACCTTATGAAGTTCACCCTTCTCATGTGAACGCGAAATATCAAGTGTGGTTTCACCCTCTGGACTCTCCGCCATCGCACAAAACCAGAACCAAACCAAAAGATGGAAGCAAGTCCAAAAACAACCAAAACCAAAAATAGGACTTGCAAGGAGTGTCCAAATGGAGGTTGGAAACCAGGATTCCTTCATAAAATGATCTTTTATTGAAAATCACAAAACACCAATAACGCCAAACCAATCTGTACGTTTTTGACAAAAGCAAGTCTTCATCATAAAGCAATTTCAGACAACAAATAGAACATTTAAATAGCCATTCAATTTCATGATTCAATTAATTAATCCAATGAAGTCTAACCAATGAAATTCTCTGGTGCTGAAATGTCTATTCAAACTTCTTTAACATTACTATTTACGTAAAAAGTTTATAAATACACTGAATGAAATTTTTCCAATGCACAACATAATTGTTCAAAATACATATGAATTAATTAAAAAATGTGTCTTCCCTTAAAAATTATTTAATAGGAATAAGGGGCAGTTAGTAAGAGTAAGTAGAATGACTTCCGATGTCCGTGACTTTATCATTGAAAGTGGTAAAGTTTTAGAAATGTTTAATAGACGTGGTTACCCTGATATGTTACTACAGGACATGTTCGATTTAGTGGCCCAGGGAAGAAAAGATTTGCCCCTATTTTAGGACAAATTATTCAAGCTGCAGGAGATACATATACCCACATGAACGAGGTTAAGAAGTGGGACGATGCATTTATTTTAGATTATTCAGGGGATTCAGCTGCAATTAAGGAAGTTATTTTTAACAAATGGAATAGGTTTGTGGAAATTTCCGATTTAAATGTATTTAAAAATAAATCTTTGAAGTTTACTTATCGGAAAGATTTAAATTTAAAACAATTATTTGAGTTTGGTACACAGAATAAGGCTAGTGCATCTTTAAAAAGAGCGGGTACTTTTAAATGTGGATCCTGCTCACAGTGCCCCTATATTGCTAATAAAAACCAGCATTTACATTACAGCAAGGGACAAGGAGATTACTAGTGACAGTTTCTCCAACTGTAATACTCATGGTGTGGTTTATATTGCTATATGTAAACTCTGCAGTTCTTACTACATTGGGAAAACTGAGAGAAAGTTTAAAAAACGTATATATGAGCATTTTTACGAAATAAAGAAACAAAACAGCAAAAATGCCCTTTTTAGACATACTTTGATTTGTTCCCAGGCTACTATTCTTTTCTTTGTCTTAGAAATTATTCAAAGGAAATAAGAGGTGGCATGTGGGAAGCCAAACTTGAATACAAAGAGTTGTATTGGCAGATTATTTTAGATTCCTCTAAGTTACCTGGTTTGAATGATATGATTTCCATTTCCTCAGTTCTTAAATTAAGGGCTGCTAAATTGTGATTTTAGGTTTTAGCCACAAGGTGGCTACAGAAATATGGAATTAGGGCTAGACGTATATTTTTTAAATAATTTTTAAACAACTGCTAAAGTAATTTTATTTATATATTTAAGGGAAGACACAATTTTTAATTAATTCATATGTATTTTGAACAATTATGTTGTGTATTGGAAAAATTTCATTCAGTGTATTTATAAACTTTTTACGTAAATAGTAATGTTAAAGAAGTTTGAATAGACAATTTAGCACAAGAGAATTTCATTGGTTAGACTTCATTGGATTAATTAATTGAATCATGAAATTGAATGGCTATTTAAATGTTCTATTTGTTGTCTGAAATTGCTTTCTGATGAAGACTTGCTTTTGTCGAAAATGTACAGATTGGTTTGGCGTTATTGGTGTTTTGTGATTTTCAATAAAAGATCATTTTAAGAAGGAATCCTGGTTTCCGACCTCCATTTGGACACTCCTTGCAAGTCCTATTTTTAGTTTTGGCTTTACATAAGGGCAGTCCTTCTACTGACGCTGGGAATTACAGTCTTATTAGTATCTCTATTATTATTTGCAAGGCTATGGAATGTATTATAGCTGGAATAATAAACAATGATACAGGTGACCTTATGCTTTTACCACCATGTCCTTGGTGGGGTTAAAAAAATCTTCTACCTTTTACAGCATATCCTGCATGGTATCCCATCAAGGTACAAAGAAGTTTTAGTCTCACTTTCTTTATTTCACCATTGAATATAATGCACCCTTTGGCACATATATTGCTGAGAAGATAAATTACTTTGATAGAACTCAAAATTTCATCACATGACAGAATGAGGGTTTCAGTACCCTTAGCTACTCTAAGCGACTAACAGCAGCATATCTCTACTTGGTAATATAGACTCCTGAGGGTTTATCTCTGCTTAGCTTTCCATTTTATGTAACAACCAGTATTGTCTGAACCTATTCACCTAAACAGAACCAGTGGTAAAGCAAACACATTCTAGAAAGCTAAAATTATAATACCACATTAACAATACTAAATGTCATGAAAGATACCAACCCAATGTACATCCCATTTCTGCAATAGGCTGCTATTACCTATCAAGCAGAATGCTTCCCTTGCAACCCATAAAACCAGTCTGGATGGCTCTTTGGGTGATCCCAAATTTTGACTAGTGATATGTAGAGGAAGTTTACTTCACAGAGGACAGTGATAGTTTCTCACAGTATTGGAGCATCTGACTAACCTATTCAATGGGCTCCTTTGGCCATAAGCTTATTAAAAGCCTATGAATACATGAACCATGTTCGTTCCCCCAAATGGCAACACTTTCTAAAGAAGATCTAAATTTACTTTATAAGCTGAAAGTAATTAATTTGTACATTTGGATTACCCTTCTGAACTCTCATAGGTTCATAGGTTCATACTAGGCTATCTGCCCTGGGGCAATTATAAGCCTAGCCCAATTTTGTTTGGCTTACACCACCCCTTGATTTGAGTATAGTGTGCACTTTTTACGGTTTAGTTTACTGTGCCTCTGTCTAATAGTGACATGGAAGTAATCCCCGGGACAATCCTACGATCCCCCATCCATCCATCCATCCATCAAGATTCTTCTTGAAGATATCCAGTGAGGTGCTCTGCCTAACATGAATTGGAATTCTATTCCAGAGCGAAGGGAGCCTCTGGGTTATGAATCTGTCCCTCCAGCAAGTCCTATTTATTTCTGTGCTGAGGTTCAAGTCCCTCGAGCGTGTGGCTCTAAGGGATTTAGATTTACTGAGGTGGAGCATGTCCATTAATTCTGGATTGGACATAGCTTTATATGTCAGGCATAGATTGCCTCGAAGTAGGCAGTATACAACTGAGTAGAGCTGGAGTTTTTTTTAACTGAGCAGCATATGGCATCTGGATGAGTCCCTTGATCCTCTTGGTGAGGTACTTTTGGGGTCTTTCTAATTGCTGCAGGTGTCGGGTAAGGTACATCCCAAAAGGGGCATTGTATTCTATGATGGGCCTGATGAGGGATGAATAAAGGGGCATAATTACCTCTCTTGATCTAGATGTGAATCCTTTCATGATGAGGTGGGCCATGTAGAAGGTCTTCCTAACCACTTTGGCAATGTGGTTGTCAAAGGAGAGATTGCTATCAACTTGGGTCCCCAGATCCCTAATTACTTTCTCTGTACTTAATGGTTTACTGCCTATGTGGTAGTTTGTGGGCACATTGTTTTTGCCAAAGGGAATGACTATACACTTTTTGGCATTTAGCTTTAGACCATGGCTCTGGCACCAGTTATCCGTCTCTGTGAGACCTTTTTGAAGGATGATTGTGTCAGCTGGAGAGTCGATTATGGCGCCTAATTTGCAGTCATCTGTGAACTTGGTGAGCCATAGTCCTCCCACATTGGCCTGTACCTCGGAAAAGTATATACCGAAGAAGAGCGGTTCCAGGACAGAACCTTGTGGGACACCACTTGTGACTGGTTTCGAGTCTGACATGGCTCCAGCAACTCTCACTCCATGGGTTCTGTCTTTGAGCCAGTTTGCGACCCATCTTGTGACATGGGGGTTTATATTTAAGCTGGATAGCTTATCTATGATGCCCGCCTGGGGTATTGTGTCAAATGCCTTTGATAGGTCTAGATAGGCTGTGTGGACTATCTTCCCTTCATCTATGGCTTTGGTGACTGTTTCAAAGAAGTCAACCAGGTTCAAAAGGCAGGATCTGCCCTTGACGAAGCCGAATTGGGTAGGATCTTGTGTCTGTAGGTCCTCGATGTCTTTGTTTATGAGCTCCATGATGATCCTCTCCATAGCCTTGCAGACTAAGCTAGTCAGGCTTATGGGGCGATAGTTTCCAGGGTCCGTGGAGGCTCCACCTTTGTGGAGGGGACCACTGTTGCTGTATGCCATTCTGTGGGCACATATCCTGTAGTGAGGCTGAGATTGTACAGCTGTTTTATTTAAGGGATTAGTTCTTCTTGGAGTTCATGTAGGACGCAACCCGGGAAGCCATCTGGTCCCATGGAAGCAGTGTTTTTTGCTTTGGAGAGGGCAGCCTTCACCTGAGCATCAGAGATGTTTGGGAGGCAGCCCCCTGCTGGGATAGACACTTTCTCTTTTGGGGGGGGGGGAGTTTGCACTGAACATGTCTGCCAGGATATTGGTGATGTCTGTGTGTTCAGTGTGGTTTTTGTCATTTAGAATCAACTCAGAACAAGTCTGGGAGTTGCATCCCAGGTTCCTAACATAGCTGAAAAAAGCCTTATGATTGCCTTTAGTGTCCTGCGCAATTTTTCTCTCAAAGCTGGCCTTGGAGGATTTTATGAGGGATCATAATTTTTTGCTAGTACTGATCAGAGATGCCTTCCCTATTAGGGATTTTGCTCTATCATGTAGTATCTTCCTCCTTCCGTTGTACAGTCTATTTATGGCTGGGGTCCTCCAGACTGGATGCCTGCCTTTGGATGATTGGGTCTTGGTTTTGTTTGGGATAGCTTGATCCATGCATTCCTGGAGAAGTCCGTAGAATGCGTTTATATAGGATTCTGCAGTTTGGGCAGTAGTTTCCACTGGCCCTGGGGCCTTGAAAGATTTCACTTTGGTTTTGAGAAGTGAGAAGTTTGCTTTTGAGAAGTTTTTCACTGTAGTTTTCTGGGCTGGGGGTGGAGTCAGGATGTGGATAGCCAGTGAAATTAATTTATGGACTGATCTTACAAATGAAGGATATACTTCTGGTATGGAGCATAGAGTCCCCATGTTGGTAATGATCAGGTCTAGTATGTTATCCCCTCTTGTGGGAGTGGTGACTAGTTGTTCCATAGCATTTGAGTTTATAATTTCCAGGAACCTTTGGGCTAAGGTGCTGAGGCTTGAGTAGTGCTCCCAGTCTATGTTTGGGTAGTTGAAGTCACACAATATAATGGTGATTGGAGAGATCTTCATGTTCTCCAATGTTTTCAGGAAAGCCAAGTGGGATTCCTGACTTTGAGAGGGTGGTCTGTAGGGTGCTATAAACTGAAAAGCAGTTTTGCCCACTGTTATTTGCACATGGATGGTCTCCGATACTTTATGCAATGCCACTAACCTGGAGGTGTGGATATCCTTGATAAATATGGAAACTCCCCCTCCTTTTGTGGTTCGGTCTGGGTTTTGGGGCCGAAAAGCATGATATGAGGTATAACCTGGTAGTGCTGGGGTGCTCTCTGGAGCCTTAAACCAGGTTTCTATCACTGCACAGATATCGATGTTCTCCATACTAAGGAGAGCTTTGAGTGTATGTATCTTGAGGTTAAGACTTCTGGCGTTTAGCAGCATTACCCATAGTTTCTAGTTTTTTGTGCTGTTTATGGAGGTGGGTTTGACTTTTGAGCCTTGCCTAAAAAAGGCACTATGGGGGTGGCCAGAGCCTTTGCCAGTATCCGAAAGCCCAGTGGTGACAGGTGCATGCCGTCCCTAGCGAAGCAACGTGGCTTGTCGAGCATGTCATCCCAGGCTGATAGACACTGGATCCCCTTTGAATGACACCAACATTTTAGCTGATTGTTAAAATCGATCATTTTGTCTTTGTACTGTGGCATCCTTCTAGGTGAGGGTAAGATGCTGCTCAAGGTCAGGGTCATACCGGCCTGGGCTACATGATCAGAGAGCTCCTCTATGTCTCTTTTCATGTAGTCCAGCATGTACAATGGCTGAGCCATATTTGTATTTGCTTTGGAGTGACCTGAGTGCTTGTGTTATGTGGCGGATCCTAGCGCCTGACAGGCAGCTCACTGTGACCTTCTCCTTGTTCAGCCTGGTGAGTGGGACGTCAGTGTGTCTGACAATAGGGTCACCTATTACAAGAGTATTGGGTGCGTTATTCAGCCTTAAGGGCTGTGGCTGCTTGGCACACTGACTTTTTGGGCTATGTGTTGTGTGTGTTTTGTTTTGGGTGGCGTTTGCTTGGATGTCTGCTTTGGAGGTCTCTTTTGCTTAGGTAGATTTTTATTTAGGGCCTCTGAGTATGTTTTTGTGTATTTATGTGTTTGGTTAGCTGATGTGGTGGGACTATGTGATACTGGAATTGTGTTGTGTGAGGTTACCTTCTCCTCCTGACTGGTTATACCAGTTTTGAGATGAGAGAGCTCAGCCTCCAGTTTGGATATCTGGTTGCATCTCTCACATATCTTTGAGCCTATTTGGAGGAGGAGTGGGTTGTCCGTGTACATGAGACAGTTGTAACATTGCCTCATCTCCTATCACTTAACTGCTGTATCATTACTATTTATTCAGTCTTAACAATGCAAATGTAATTATTACATATTCCTTTTTAATTGCAGTGATAGAAGTCACTTAGCTTTGACAATAGATGCTCATCTGATGACTTTTACATGTATTAACCTCCACTTTTTATTAGTGTTGCATATTTTCCTACATGTGGAACTCTGTATCATATTACAAAAATTGACAAATTTTCACCTTGTTTTTCTCTAATACATACAAACATACAGCAAATCTTCCAGAATAGCCATCGTCGCTAACAGTAAGCGGTCCATCTCTGTCTATAGCTCATCATCTATAAACCTCAAAAAGCAGTTGGACATAGCCATTACTAACTACCTGTTGCCAAAAAATAATGGAATTCTATTACACAGACTATTAGAGCTTTAACTTAGCATCCTTCCTTCAAGCATCTTCTGAAAGACTACCTAGCAAACTCATGGCTCTGCTCATAACACCCCCCAAGATGAACATCCATCTCGTCTACTTTTCTCCACCACTGTCTGTACAGCTTCTCTACCATTCTCCATCTCCACTTCCACATCTTCACCTGACTATCCTACCTTCTCTAAAATTTTACATAACCCCTTCCTATCACATCCTCCCCATTTATATTAATATATCCTAATTTCTACCCAAAACCATGTCCACATCTTCCCCTGGCTCTCCTACCCTCTCTACCACTTTACACAAAGCTTTTCCCATTACCCCCTCCTCATTTACACTGACCTGTCCCAATCTCTACCCATCACCATTTCCTCACCTTCCCCTGGCTGTTCTAGCCATGTCTACCACTTTACATAACCTCTTTCTATCACCCTCTTCTCATTTATAGTAATCTGTCCTAATCAATATCCATCATCACTTCCTCATCTTCCCCTGGCTGTCCTACCATCTCCACCACTTTACATAACCTCTTCCTATCACCCCCTTCCCATTTATACTAATCTATCCTAATCTTTCTCCCCCTTTTATAGCTTCAATTAAACTAAATATATGACATTTACTTATTACTACTGAGAACCACAAATTATGTAATATTTTATTTTGGGTTTTTTTCTCATTGCTCTCTTTATAACATATTTTTTGGTGTATCTTATAACTTACAATATTGTTGATTATTTCTGAAATGTATAGTTTTCAACTATTTTTATGTAATTTCTTTGAAAACAATTTTTTATTTTCCCTGTTAAATTGAGTTTTTCTCCCTGTGCCTCAGCTGAAAATGGGCTCTTGTAGCCCAGTCAGAGTTTCCCAGTAAACAGATGTCAGTAAATAAATAAAAAAAAAATCATCTCTTTAGTGGTGAGAAGGTTGTATGTCTGTACTGTATGCATTTATGTCTGTCTGTATAAGATTGTGTATGCATATATGGTTGGTGTCAGTGGCACAACAGGTAGCACATCCACCTTTGGTGCAGAAGGTAGTGGGTTGCGTTCACACACCTAACAAATGGATTACTAATGTTGCAGTGCAGCATGATGGGGGTGCTGCACTCCTGGAGGTTGTCATTCTTGAGGTAAAATGTCTTATCACAGGCTCGTTTACTTGAGTTGGTGGATATAAAAGATCCATGGCACCTATCAAAAAGAGTAAGGGAAGTTACCCTGAGGCCAAATTTTCCCTAAGAGAATAAATTCCACCTTGAGTGTCCCCTGAAAAGTGAACAACTACACTAGTTAACAAAGGATAATAAATATATTTATGTATCTTGTGTGTTTATAGTCATGATTTATTTGGTTTAAAAAGTGGTTCTTTTGATCAAAAACTTATTTGAGCTAAACCAAATATGAAATTTTTGCACTATCTAAACTATGTTAGTTAGTAGAAAATGACTGCTGTTTTTGCTTTTGGAAGATAGGTATTACAGTGCAAATTAATGTTAATTGTTGTCAGTTTCTAGCTAATGCCATTGTTACAGTTTCCCTCCATGTTTAGAAGTTTTTGTATGTGTGCCAGCAGTGACTTAGTGGGTCAGGAGTATTCTCTTCTCTCTATGACTGTGCAACTGTGGAGTTAGTATATTTATGTTAGTGGGTGTTGTGGGTGTAGGGGGCATACCCCATGCAAAAAAACAAAAAAAAAAAAAGCTTTTGGAAACATATTTCATGTTGGTGTCATTTCCAGTGAAATAAATTTCCATGGTTCATGGTTTCAATCAAATGAGTTTCTGATCAAATGTGCCACTGTTTTTTTGTTTTAGATCACATGAGCTTTAAAAACACAAAAAGAAAAATCTAGCAAAGCTAGAGTTTCCACTGTGTGATATCTTAAACCTCTTGTGACTGAGGCAACATGGGATATATGCAAATCACCCTTCAGGTGTTTCAGCTAAATGTCAATTCTGAATGTCCATGACTTTTTCTTTTACTTTTACTTTTAAGTCTATTTATGGACAATTTCAGGCCAATAAGCCAAACCCCTCTAGCTGTGGACATGCATGTTTCTGCCTTCTTATGGCATCATCAGCGCAGTATAAGAGGAATGCTTGACTTTTGGAAACACAGGGTTGTCGTACCTAAACAATATCCATAAACATTAGAGTGTCTAATAAATATCCCAATTAACAAAGTAAAACAATGAGTAAAAAGGTCACATAGAAAAAACAATTGGTTAAAAACACAAAAAGAAAAATCTAGCAAAGCTAGAGTCTCCACTGTGTGATACCTTAAATCTCTTGTGTCAGAGGCATGCATGTCCACAGCTTGACGGGGTTTGGCTTTATTGGCCTGAAATTGTCCATAAATATACTTAAAAGTAAAAGTAAAAGAAAAAGTCATGGACATTCAGAATTGCCATTTAGCTGAAACACCTGATATCATTAAAGGGGGATTTGCACATATCCCATGTTGCAACTAGCTTTGCTAGATTTTTCTTTTTGTGTTTTTAACCAATTGTTTTTTTTTTGTTTGATCTTTTTACTCATCATATGAGCTTTAGATAAAATCATAATTTTATATATATGTATATATATATATATATATATATATATATATATATATATATATATATATATATATATATATTGCATGTATGCCTCTGGCCTACCTTACTCATATTTTCAAACTTTCATTGTTTGTTTTTCTTATCCATTGTGCCCATAATATTGTTTTCCACTGTAATATTGTTAATTTGTCTTTATTCGTATGTATTTGCGTCTGTTTGGGCTTTCCTCGGTCTCCACTGAAAAAGGGTAATTCTTACCCAGCTGGACCAACCCGGTTAACAAATGCAAATAAACAAATAAATAAATTAAAAAAAAAAAAAAATATATATGTATATATATATATATATATATATATATTACACACACACACACACACACACACACGCACACGTGTGTGTGTGTGTGTGTGTGTGTGTGTGTGTGTGTGTGTGTGTGTGTGTGTGTGTGTGTGTGTGTGTGTGAGTATAGTGAATGGTCAAAATCCAATGCAAAATAAGTGACACAAAAACATCGTCAAAACAAATCAATCATTCCTTAAAGCTACAACACACCAGAACAACATCAGTACATCAAAATAGAAAAGAAATTTCTATTTCCAATGTACTACATTCCAAATATTCAGCTCAAGTTGCCTGAATAGAATAGTGTTATGGAAAAAGCTTTTTGTAAGCTAAGCTGCACATTAAGGTTAGGGAGAGAGTTAGGGTTAGCACCCATTACTAAGGTAAGTGATGAGAAGTGTGCTAAGCCTAACCCTAACATTACACTTTTATGTAACCAGACAGTACCAATGTTTGCTCAGTTTATAACAGGAGAATTTTGAAAAGCATTAATTCTATTTCTGCCTATTATTGCCTTCTTGGTAGTTGTAATTGCTGATGTGGCAAGGATATGGAGAAAAAAAGTAATTATTGTACATATTGTCATAGGTTTATGGGTGGTTACTATGCTAATGGCCTTAGAGCCTTTACAAGCCTAACCATATCCATTCATATTTATTCCGATTTACCCCAATTATCAATATATAGTTGAGTGAAGTTCACAGGGTGTGCACCTAATAGCAACTACCCCTGTCTGTGAGGGGCATGGGTGCCACCCAAAGAGTGATTCTGTGATTACCCATTCATTGATCTAGGTTTTGCTTGAAGTGGATCAGAGAGGGACTTTGTTTCACATGAATGGAAAGCTTGTTCCAGAGAAGAGACAGTCTCTTGAGCCAATATGTCTGACCAGCATGACTTGCTCATACCCGAGGCTAGGTTAAGACCCCTGGAGTGAGTGACCCTCCTGTGGATTGATTTGTAAATGTGTAACATCTCCATCAGGGACAGGTCAGAGACTGCTTCATGAGCCAGACATAGATCACCCATAAATAGGCTGTAGGAGACAGAATACAGTGATAGAGCTTTCAATCTTTCTGAGTAGGACATGTTTTGTGAACTCTGAATTTTCTTGGTGAGAAACCTCTGTGGTCTCTTTAGCTATTGCAGGTGTCTGGTGAGGTACATGCAAAAGAGTGCATTATAGGTTCATAGCTTCATAGATTAGTACTAGGCTAACTGCCCTTGCAAGCCATTTTAAGCCTAGCCAATTATCCCCTGTGAGATTCAAACCTTGTACCTTGTGTTTGTAAGGCAAACACCTTAACCATTAGGCCACGCTCCATATATTTAAAAGGTTTACTTCTGTATACTACCATTTGAATTATGACATCATAGATTAGTACTAGGCTAACTGCCCTTGCAGGCCATTTTAAGTCTAGTCAATTATCCCTTGTGAGATTCAAACCCTGTACCTTGTGTTTATAAGGCAAACACCTTAACCATTAGGCCACCCTCCCAAACCTTCAGATCAGGATGCAGAACAACTGAGCCGATGTTTGCAGTGAGACAGTTGCTAAGAGCTAGAGATGAGGAAAGAGTCCTAATTCTCATTCCTATGCTTTGGTAATAGGTTCATTATACTCAATAACTGGTGTGATGACAGCCAAGTACAATGGAACTTTAACATATTTGCATCTAGATGCTATGTCTTCACTTATGAGATGTGCCGCATAAAAAGATTTCCTCACCACTGTAGATATGTGGTGGCCAAAGTTCAAATTGATATGAACATAAGTATCCAGGTCTCATAACACTGGGTCTACTCTTAGGAGGGGGCTGTTTATTTTGTAATTTTCAGGGGTGTTAGCTTTTCCAAAGGGAATAATTATGCATTTTTTAGCATTTAGCTTCAGTCTGTGACTCTGGCACTGATCATTAGTCTCTGCTAATCCTCTCTGCAGTATATTGGTTTTGTTATGGAATTCAATGATTTCTCCCAGTTTGCAGTCATCAGCAATCTTGGTCAACCACAGGCGATCTTATGACTGGCCTTTCGCTAGATGTGGATTCGCCCACTTTGACAGTATGTGTCCTATTAGTAAGCAGTTTAGCTAACCCCCTGGTGACATAGGGATTATTTCCCAATTGAGCAAGTTTGTCTTTAATACCAGAGTGGGTAATTGTGTCAAATACCTTGACCTGGTCAATGTAGGTGGTTTATATAGTCTTTCCCACATCCATAGTCTTGGTGACCTTCTCAAAAACGTCAACCAGTTTTACCATACATGATCTACCCTTAACAAATTCAAATTAGCATGGGTTCAGAGTCTGGAGATTACCAGTTCCTTCTTGTTTTTCAACATTATTTTTTTTCTTTCATTTTATAGCCTATTTATATTGAAGGTTGGGTGTCGGGCTGGCAACTTGGTACCATAAAAGTGACTGCCAATCATTAGCGGATCGGAGTTCCATTGTGGCGACCCCTAACAGGGAAAAGCCGAACAGACAAACAAATACAGGGGGGGTAGGGTGGTTTCATTTTCTGGCAAGACCTGGTTATAATGCTATTCAGTACAGTTAGTTCTATACAACTGCTTAAGTAGTTATACAGGGCACTTGTGTACACTTCTACATAGGAGTCCATGTTTTCCATGGTGGGGGGGGGGGCTTTGAAATTTTGTATGGTCTCACTTAGTAGAGGTAATTTGTCTTGGTAAAATTCTTAAGTGTTTTTGAGCTTGCTTGGATATCTGGCCTTACAATTATTTCAAAAGAGACTGCTTTATGGTGGATGGGGTGCAGTTCTCCCTCATGTCAGTGAGTACTATGTCCAAGATATTTGAGCCCCTCATGGGTCTGTTGACTAGTTCTTCCAGGGCATTTGCATTGACAAAGTCCAAGAACCTCTGAGCCAGCACATTTGCTGTTGTGTATGTACCCAGTTGATGGTAAAATAAATAAAATCACCCATGTGTAAGTTATTGGACTGTTTGGTAAGCAACTCTAGTAAATCCAAGTATGTAGTATGCTTTTTCTGGTTCATTATGGGGAACCTACAGCTAGCAAAGATGTGGTAGGGGGTTTGGCCTATGGTTAATTGAACTTGGAGTAGTTCAAGAAAGTCATACTGTTTGACAAGTCTGGAGGTGTAATTATCCTTAATGAAGAATGATACACCTCCTCATTTGGTTCTTTCCTGTTCAGCTTGTGATCTAATATATAAGGAAGATGTTGCAGCCTAGCATGCCCTGGGTGCTTACCATGGCTTGGTACAATGTGTCAGTGAATGCATAAATGTCAGCATCTTCCAATGAGAGGAGTGCTTCTAGGCATTGCAGTTTCTTGTTTAGACTCAGAATTAGCGCAGGTCATGTACAAGAACCCAATGACTCAAGTACGGGCAGTGTTCGGCCTCACAGAGGGGTTCCCAGTGGGTGTGGGTGAACATCAGGGTTCAGCTCTGAGCCCACTGCTGTTCATACTGGTAATGGACTACATTAGCAAACAAATTGGAGGGGCTGGATCAACAAAGCTGCTGTATACAGACAATGTGGCAGTACAGCCAGTCTCTGAGCTAGAACTTCAGCAAAGGATAGGAGAATGGTATGCAAATCTGAAGGCACATGGGATGAAACTAAGCACAGATAAGATGGTGGTAATAGCAGAAAATTGCCAAAATCAGAAGATGCTGAGAATAGAGATTGAAGGGAAGATAGTGAAACAGGTAAACGGCTTCAAGTATGTAGGAGGATTAGTTGAGGAGAAGGGCAGTCTGAATGAATAAGTCAAAGTTAGAATCAGAGGGGCTGCAGCCCACTGGCATAGAGTATCAGGAGTAGTCTGTGACAGAAGAATGACAAAGAAGGTGAAAAGTAAGGTGTACAAGACAGTGGTGTGACAGGTACTACTGTATGGTACATAAACCTGGACAGTAAAGGCAGAACAGTTGAAGAAACTAGAGGTGATGGAAATTAAATGCCTGAGGAAGGTGATAGGATGCATATTGTGGGACAGACAAAGAAATGAGGACATAAGAGCAGAAGCCAAAGTAGCTCCAATTGCAGAAAAGATCAAACACAACAGATTATGGTGGTTTGGGCACATGTATAGAAAAGCAGAAGACAATCTGGTGAGGAAGACTTGGGACAGACAGGAAGAAGGTAAGAAGAAGTGAGGATGTTCAGCAAAGAGGTGCATAGATTGTGTTAAAGAAGATCTGTGACAGTCAGGCATGAGTGTTGAAGAAGGCAGGAGTGTGGCACTGAATAAAGAGACTTGGTGATAGTTAACACGCTACCCCGACCCCATTTAGAAAAATGGGAAAAGGGGGCCGATGATGATGACTCGGTTTACCCTGAGAAGATTCTACTACATAGGGAGGTTGGTTATTCTGACATTGCATAAAAAAGGCACAATAGGGGGCATCTAATGCCTTTGCCAGTATCCAAAAGCCTAGATGAGATAGGTGCAGCCCATCTCTGGCAAAGCATCATGGTCTGTTGACCATGTCCTCTCAGACTGACAGATATTGGATCCCCATGGGTTGACACCAGAAGGTAAGCCAATTGTTAAAGTCAATCATTTTTTTGATTATATTGTGGCATCATCCTTGGTGATGGCACAATTCTGCTCAAGCTAGGCTCATACCTGCCTGTGACATATATTCTGAGAGCTCAGTCATGTCTCTATTCATATGGTCCAGAGAGATAAGTCTTAGGTCATTCACACTCACATGGACAGCGAAGGAGTCATACTGGTACTTGGGGTTGAGTGACTTGGGTGCATGAATGATCGGATGGATCTCAGCACCTGAAAGGCAGCTAACAGTAACCCTCTCCTTATCCAGCCTAGTGAGGGGGACATCCATGTGTCTCACTATGGAGTCTCCTATGACACAAATATTTGGTATTGTGGTGTTACACTTTAAGGGCTTGTTTGTTGAGACACTGATGTCAGTGTTGTTATGTGTCATGGTTGATCTTTGCTTTATTAAATGTGTTTTTGAAGGCAGTGCGTGGAAGGCCTCTGGGTTTTTGGTAAGTTACTAGAGAGTACCTCTGCATATCTGGGTTCATAGGTCATGTCCTGATTAAGTGTGGGAAGTGATGTGTGGATGCTGACAACCTGTTTGGTGTTATATATGTAAGTATCTGATAGTCTTGCTTCCAATTTCATAGCACAGATACATCTCAGACATATATTGTTCATTTTCAGGAGTAGGTGATTGGCAGTATACATGAGACAGTTGCTACATTGCCTCAGGATGCCCATATCTGTCAGGCTGGCCAGAGAGACATCTTGGGAAACTGCCCATCCATGATAGCAGGTCTTTACTGTGTGTTTTCTTAGAGAAAGAAATGTGTTGATTTGACTGCATTTTTGACTGGACTGTGCTGTTTTCCAAGAGAATGTAAGTGGGAGCTGTACTTTGTGTAGCCTGTGCAGTTTAAAGAAATCCAATAAAGCAATGCTGCCTTTAGTCCACTGTTGGGCAGTAGAGCACCTGGGATGGTTTCACTGTTAGTTATTTAAGGAAATACTTATCTACAAGGCACTGCTGACCACCCCTGCATGGAGAGCAACTTCGTGGAAATGTGAGGCTTAAATATCAATACAAAAAAACAAGTGCAAAGCTGTCTATCAATTGGGAAAGCACACAATGAGCCTTCCTTCAGCAATCCCCAACTCAGATGAGTTTATATCAACATTATCTGCCACAACAGTGCAGAAAAATCCCTCTTAAAGTGCAAACAAACACACTAGCTAGATTTTTCTGTATTATTCTGTATTATAGAGCTAAATTGTTGCTTAGATATCTGTTGTCTTACTGTTCTGCAAATATACAGAGATCAATATATATTTTTTTAGTTTTATAATTTGCACTGCGATTCCTCACATCTCTGTTGAAACTGTCTTCCCCACCCCCTCATTTTGGTTTCTATAGCTTGTGTGTTAACTCAAGGTTCCCTTAATTTGCTGTTAATAGCAGCCTGTATTTAAACTGGAACCTGTGTGTTGAAAGACAGCCTTACAAGACTATCTGCAAATATATAGAGCTGAGTATATTTTTCTGTATTATTCTGTATTATAGAGCTAAATTGTTGCTTAGATATCTGTTGTCTTACTGTTCTGCAAATATACAGAGATCAGTATATATTTTTTTTGGTTTTATAATTTGCACTGTGATTCCTCACATCTCTGTTGAAACTGTCTTCCCCACCACTCCTCCCTGTTCTTGGTTGTAGTTTAAATTTGTGGCTTTTGCAGTGCCCGACCCACTGTAGATTTGATTTAGGACACTCCCCCAGTCTCATCTGTTTACCGCATTCTACCTAATAAACCCTTTCTGCACTTGCTTTTAGTCCTTTTTAATTTAATTACATTTTTTCAAACTGTGTGTGGACTGTTATTGCTACATACTCAAGTGTGTCAGCTTGCACTGCATGTGAATTGTTTTTACTACTGTTTTTGCTACTTTTCTGAAAAAAAAAAAAAATTGTAAGCCTGTTTCCTACCTTTCCTGTAATTAGTGTTCCAGATACAGATTTGCTGTATCCAGGACTGGTTGTAAGCTTCTGAGCCCCTCAAGCCTTTCTGTGTTGGAGGGAAGCCTTCTAGCTTATCAGTGGGAGTGGTAAGCATTAGTTAACCTGTCTACCACATAAGGAGTGGTTCTGGCCCAGAATTTGCAGTTATTGGCCATTTGGGCGGTCTTCCATCTCTCTCAACGTTCTGATTTGAAGGCCTGCATTTGCACTTGTTTCTGTCCTGTAACTCCTGGGCCCATCTCATTTGCTCACTCAAAAAAAAAAAAAAAAATTATCTGCTTTTACTGTATTTGTGTTTCTTCCTACTTTATTTTGCTTTTGCGTCATCTTAAAAGTACTCAATTGTATTTATTACTGCTTGGTGTAACTCATTCTAAGCCTTTTAGTTTAAGCACTTGGGCTTCAGACCAGTTGTTTTACATTAAGAAGGTTTGTGGTCTGCACTGTAGTGGCAGAACAGGTAGCTTACATCCCTCTAAGTTGGGAACTGCTGATTGAGGGCTCAGTGTCTGTTATTCTAAAAGTGTATTAATTCTGGTTTAAGCACTTGGGCTTCAGGCCAGTTATTTTACATTAAAAGGGTTCGTGGTCTGCACTCTTGTGGGAGGAGAGGCTGGACTCTGCCCTTCTGAGCTGGGAATTTCTGGTTAAAGGCTTATAGTGCCTGCATATTTGAACTGCTTCTTACTGAAAATGGTAGACCTTGTTTGCTGTAGTGTAGACTAGATCCAGGCCTGCTGAATCTAGCTTTGTTTGTATAACTTGAGCACTAATCCAGGCATTCTTTAAAGTATTCAATTGTATTTTACTGCTTGGTAGTAACTTGATTAAAGTGTAGCCATCATTCTAAGTCTTTTGGATTAAGCACTTGGGTTTCAGACCAGCTGTTTTACATTAGGAAGGTTTGTGGCCTGCACTGTGGTGGCAGGACAGGTAGCTTACATCCTTCTAAGTTGGGAACTGCTGATTGAGGGCTCAGTGTGTGTTATTCTAAAAGTGTATTAGTTCTGGTTTAAGCACTTGGGCTTCAGGACAGTTATTTTACATTAAGAAGGTTCGTGGTCTGCACTCTTGTAGGAGGACAGGCTGGACTCTGCCCATCTGAGCTCAGAATTTCTGGTTAAAGGCTTATAGTGCCTGCATATTTGAACTGTTTTTTACTGAAATTGGTGCACCTTGTTTGCTGTAGCATAGACTAAATCCAGGCCTACTGAATCTAGCTTTGTTTGTATGCTTGTTGTTTGTTTGCTTGTTATTTCCCTGAAACGCTAATGCCACCTAAAATGCAGCTTTTCAGTGCTTCTGTGGATCCCTAGTGATATCTGCATTGCTTACTGTACTTATTTCCTTGTTTCACTTGAAAGAAAGTTACTGTTTGTCATTTTTGCATTTAAATTACGTGTAACACATTGCATTTAAGTTACCTGGCACTTGCTCACTAAAGCAATTATATAGTCAGCACTAAAAAATTAAAAGCACTACACCCTCACAAACTCCCCTTGAGTACCTTGTTCCCCATTGGCCCTTTTTTTCAATTATAAAGGAATTCCTAATATTATTCTAGCGTGTCCAAAGGTCAGTTGTCAATCTCCTCTCTGGTCCAGCTGGTGAATCCGGGAATCTTGAGGCAGTGTTACAACTGCCTCATGTACACAGACAACCCTCTCCTCCTCCCAACAAATTCCAACACATGTGAGAGATGCAACCATATAGCCAAACTGGAGGCTAAGCTCTCTCAACTCAGTACTGGCGTAACCAGTCAGGAGGAGAAGGAAACCACACTCACTACAATTCCAGTCTCACATAGACCTACCACGACAGCAAACCAAACACATAAACACACAAAAACATACTCAGAGGCTCTAAATAAAAATCTACCTAAGCAGCAGAAACCTCCAAAGCAGACACCCAAGCAACTGCTACCCCAAAACAAAACATGTGCAACACATAGCTCACAAAGCCAGTGTGCCAAACAGTCACAGCCCTTAAAGCTAAACAACACACCTGATACACTTGTAATAGGTGACTCTATCGTCAGGCACACTGACGTCCCGCTCACCAGGCTGAACAAGGAGAAGGTCACGGTGAGCTGCCTGTCGGGCGCTAGGATCCGCCACATAACACAAGCACTCAGGTCACTCCAAGGCAAGAACAAATATGACTCAGTCATTGTCCATGCTGGTGTGAATGACCTGAGACGTACCTCCCTGGACTACATGAAAAGAGACATAGAGGAGCTCTCTGAGCATGTGACCCAGGCCGGTATGACCCTGACCTTGAGTAGCATCTTACCCTCACCAAGAATGATGCCACAATATGAAAACAAGATAATCAATTTCAACAATTAACAGAGAAGTAAAATCCAACACTAAAAACGTCTAAGAAATACAGCCGCACACAGCTATAATACAGCCTGCGATTTATTACAAAGAAACGGGCAAAGTACAAACAACTATAAATGACGGATTTAGCGCTTTCTTCCACCTAAAATGTGGATTTCATCAGAATCAACTACACAAGTCTCTTAACTAATTTATCATTTTTTTGGCGCCAAAAAGTTCAGACTCATTTATAATTTAAAGAAACATGTACTAACTCAATACGTAAATACCACTCTTAATAATGAGAATAAAAATAAAATAAAAAACATAGAATTGTCAGTACTACATATTCCTAAATTTTGTGTACTAGTTAATATAGCATCTAATTCATTACTAACTCTCATACATCATACTGTCATGTAGAAAACTAAGTCAAAATAAATATTAATGTATACCAGCATAGTAAAAGATTAATAAGTTGCTAAATTAATTACTGCAAAAATTACTAAAAAAACTGTCCATACTCCAGAATGTATGCATAGGGGAACTGATAACTCTCTATGGGGATAAATATACATTCATACCAGTTGTCATAAATATATTAATGCTAGCATGTTGAGATATTGAAAAATAATATAAGTATAAATATTAATTAAAAATTAATTAAAACGTAAAATCCTACATCCTAATACATCTCTTACCATAATGTATATCTATATATAATAAATTCATAAATATATATACATAAAAGTAAATACATAAAAATATCTAAAAATGGTAGAAAACCTTAAAAATACAATAATGTCAATAAATAATATGTACAATGTATATATTGTCATTCGATTAAAATCACTATAATTTTATAATAATAAAGGCTTAATATTAATATATTCATTTAAGCTTGACGGTGTAGCAGCATCTGTAAATAATTCTATGTTTTTTTATTTTATTTTTATTCTCATTATTAAGAGTGGTATTTACGTATTGAGTTGGTACATGTTTCTTTAAATTATAAATGAGTCTGAACTTTTTGGCGCCAAAAAACTGATAAATTAGTTAAGAGACTTGTGTAGTTGATTCTGATGAAATCCACATTTTAGGTGGAAGAAAGCGCTAAATCCGTCATTTATAGTTGTTTGTACTGCCGCTTTGTAATAAATCACAGGCTGTATTATAGCTGTGTGCGGCTGCATTTCTTAGACGTTTTTAGTGTTGGATTTTACTTCTCTGTTGCTGTTTTTCAACACTATTACTGGCAATTTCAACAATTGGCTTAAGTATTGGTGTAATTCAAAGGGGATCCAATGCCTGTCAGCATGGGGCGACATGCTCAACAAGCCACGATGCTTCGCTAGGGACGGCTTGCACCTGTCACCCCTGGGCTTTCCGATATTGGCAAAGGCTCTTGCTACCCCCATAGTGCCTTTTTTAGGCAAGGCTCAAAAGACAAAACCCACCTCCATAGGTATCACAAGGGATAAGAATCTAAGTGTGATGCTACTCAACACCAGAAGTCTAAACCTCAAGATGCACGCACTTGAAACTCTCCTTAGCACGGAGAACATCGATATCTGTGCAGTAACAGAAACCTGGTTCAAGGCTCCTGAGAGCACCCCAGCACTACCAGGTTATACCTCATACCATGCTTTTTGGCCCCAAAACTTGGAACAAACCACAAAAGGAGGGGGAGTATCAATATTCATCAAAGATACCCACACCTCCAGGTTGGTGGCACAGCACGAAGCATCAGAGACTGTCCATGTGCAACTAATAGTGGGTAAAACTGCCTTCCAGTTTATAGCCTACTACAGACCACCCTCCCAAACCCAGGAACTCCACTCAGCCTTCCTGAGAACACTGGAAAATATGAAGGTCTCTCCAAACACCATTACATTGGGTGACTTCAACTACCCAAACATAGACTGGGAGCATTACTCTAGCTCCAACACCCTAGCCCAAAGGTTCCTAGAATTTATAAACTCAAATGCTATGGAACAACTTGTTACCTCTCCCACAAGAGGGGAAAACATACTGGACCTGATCATCACCAACATGGGGACTCTATGCTCTAGACCAGAAGTGTATCCCTCACTGGTAAGATCAGACCATAAACTAATCTCACTGGATATTCACATCCCGACCCCACCCCCTGCCCAGAAAACCACAGTGAAAAACTTCTCTAAAGCAAATTTCGCACTCCTCAAAACCAAGGTGGAATCCTTCAAAGCCCCCGGGCCTGTGGAATATACGGTCCAGACCGCAGAATCCTTTATAAACGCACTCTATGAATACCTTCAGGAATGCGAGGATCATGCAATCCCAAATAAAACCAAGACTCAATCCTCCAAAGGCAGACATCCTGCCTGGTGGACCCAGCCATAAACAAACTATACAATAGAAGAAGGAAGCTACTACATGATAGAGCAAAATCCCAAAAAGGGAAAGCATCTCTGATCAGTATTAGCAAAAAACTACGGGCACTCATAAAATCGTCTAAGGCCAGCTTCGAGAGAAAAATTGCACAGGACACTAAGGATAATCACAAGGCTTTCTTTAGTTATGTTAGGAACCTGGGTGGGAATTCCCAGATATGCTCAGAATTAGTCCAAAATGACAAAAAATACACCGAGCTCACAGACATTGCCAACATCCTAGCATACAGGTTCAGCGCAAACTTCTCCCCCCCTCCCCACCAAAAGAGCAAATATCTATCCCAGCAGAGTGCTGCCCCCTGACATCTCAGATGCTCAGGTAAGAGCCGCCCTCTCCAAAGCAAAAAACACAGCATCAATGGGACCAGACGGTGTCCCAGGCTGCATCCTACTTGAACTCCAAGAAGAGCTAAACCCAAACATAAAACTATTGTTCAGTCTCAGCCTTACTACAGGATATGTACTCAAAGAGTGGCATACAGCAACAGTGGTCCCTCTCCACAAAGGTGGTGCCTCAACAGATCCTGGAAACTATCGCCCCATAAGCCTGACTAGCTTGGTCTGCAAAGCTATGGAAAGGCTCATTCTGGACCTCATAAATAAAGATATTGAGGACCTACAGACACTGGATCCTACCCAGTTTGGCTTTGTTAAGGGCAGATCCTGCCTCGTAAACCTGGTTGATTTCTTTGAAACAGTCACCAAGGCCATTGATGAGGGGAAGGTGGTCCACACAGCCTACCTGGACCTCGCAAAAGCCTTCGATACAATACCCCACTCGGGAATTATAGATAAGCTCACCAGCTTAAATATAAACCCCTATGTCATTAGATGGGTTGCAAACTGGCTCAAGGACAGAACCCACATGGTTAGAATTGCTGGAGCCATGTCAGACTCCAAACCAGTTACATGTGGCATCCCACAAGGCTCAGTCCTGGGACCTCTCTTTTTCGGTATATACTTCTCGGTGGTACAGGCCAACACAGAAGGACTGGGGCTGACCAAGTTCGCAGATGACTGCAAACTGGGCGCCATAATCGACTCTCCAGCTGACACAAGCATCCTCCAAAAGGGCCTCATAGAAACAGACAACTGGTGCCAGAGCCATGGCCTCAAGCTAAATGCCAAAAAGTGTATAGTCATCCCCTTTGGCAAAAACAAAGTGCTCACAAATTACCACATAGGTGGTAATCCATTAAATGCAGAAGAAGTAATTAGGGACCTGGGGACCCAAGTTGATAGCAATCTCTCATTTGACAACAACGTGGCCAAAGTGGTTAGAAAAACATTTTATATAGCCCACCTAATCATGAAGGGATTCACATCTAGATCAGGGGAGATCATCGTGCCTCTTTACTCATCCCCCATCAGGCCCATAATTGAGTACAATGCCCCTTTTGGGATGTACCTTACCAGACACCTGCAGCAACTGGAAAGACCCCAAAAGTACCTCACCAAGAGGATCAAAGGGCTCAAACAGATGCCATATGCTGCCCGGTTAAAGAAACTCCAGCTCTACTCAGTGGCATACCGCCTGCTCAGAGGCGATCTGTGCCTGACGTATAAAGCCATGTCCAACCCGGAATTAATGGACATGCTGCACTTCAGAAAATCCAAATCCCATCGAGCTACGTGCTCGAGAGACTTGAACCTCAGCACTGAAATAAATAGGACATGCTGGAGGGACAGATTCATAACCCAGAGGCTCCCTTCACTCTGGAATAAAATCCCAGTCCAGGTTAGGCAGAGTCCCTCATTGACTCTCTTCAAGAGGAATCTTGATGAGTGGATGGGAGAGCGTAGGCTTACCCCAGGTATCACTTCTGTGTCACTGTTAGACAGAGGCACAGTATACTAACCTCGAAAAAGGGCATAGCAAAATTAATTTAAAATGGGTGGCGAAAGCCAAACATACTCTGGCTAGGCTTATAAATGCCCTAGGGCAGATAGCCTAGTATGAACCTATGAACCTATGAATCTATAACTAAGTCCTGAATTAATTAAATACAATGTTGCCTAGGTTTTAAAGCCACAGTTCAGTTTAAAAAGTGCAGAAAAGCAGCAAAATATCAGCAATAAAGCAATAAATAAATAAACCACAGTGAACAAAGTGCAAATAAAGCTTAAACAATACTTAAGTTTTGTAGATTCTGCAGTGGGTGGCTTTGGAAATAGCAGACTCTCTCAGTTACTCTGGCACAGTCTCCAAGCAAAGAGCAGCTCCGATTAAACAAGTGAGAGCCCAAGCAAATGCAAGGGTTAAATATCAGCACAAATAAGCAAGTATAAAACTATCTATCAATCAGGAAAGCACAAAATGAGCCTTCCTCTAGGAATCCCCAACTTAGATGAGTTTATATCAGCCCACCTCTACCACAAGAGTTCAGAAAAAAAACCCTCTTAATGTAAGATGGCTGCTTTTAGACCCCAAGTGTATACAAACACACTATCTAGATAAAGAAGTCCTGAATCAATTAGAAACAATGTAGATACATATTTTAAAGGGTGACAGCCTCCTTCCTTCACAGGTAAGAGCCAATGAGAAATGTCAAGAATATTCAGTTCTGTTGTCATGACCATAACAATGCACTATTAACACTGATCAATCTAGTTTTGATGGTGAAAGAATAAGGCCAGTATATTTTCCTACTAGTTTGATCCAATCTGTTTAGCACTTTCTGTTTTATTAAGATCATGTAACTGATAATCTCCATACATATATGCATGTATACACACCCACCCACACACAGATATATATATCTATATATATATATATATATATATATATATATATAGAGAGAGAGAGAGAGAGAGAGATTTATATGTGTGTGTCTGTCTGCCTTTCTGTCTTTAATTCAAAATCATTTCATCAGCCTGACGTACTACACTAAAGTGAGTAAAGGAACCAGAAATTGACTTTGCTTAGATGGGCAGCCTGTTAGTTATTTGATTTCTCTTTCCATGGCTCTAGATTCCCTGAAGTAAATTAGCTGAAAGCCATACTCAGCACCTGTGAATGTGTTCTGTTGTGCAGTTGAGATGTGTGCTCATATGTGTATCTGTGTACGAGGTGTAAATCCGGATATTTAGTTTGAAATTAATGACTGTTTTTGATTTTCTTTCTTTTTGTGTAAGTTTCAGTGCTCACTGAAAGATCCTGGAGGGGATGTACATGATTCCCTTAGATGCGTGTTTGGATAGCTACTTCTAAGATCACCCATTATCCAGCTATGGAAAGTCTGTTAGAGCATGTATATTTTAAGTATACATCTTCGAGTAAGTTGTACCAAATTCTACTGTGTTCTGTGCTAACCTGATTATAGTATTTCAAGTTAAGATCACAGTTTGATATACAGGACAAGCGATGGGCAGGACAAAAAAACAAGCAGGGGTGTAAGTCTCAGTGACGTGAATGCTTTGTGAGAGTTTGTGCATTATGTTTTTCTTATACATTCTGTAGTTTTAAATGGCCTGTATTGCTGATTCTTGTGCTATCTAGCTGAATTTTTGCCCTAAAACTTAATTCATCATATAATATGAGGTGAAGTTTGTTTTTTCACTTTCAAACATTTTTTTGTTTTTCCAATAATAAAATATGGCTTAAAACAGAAATTAGAAATAGCAGGATATAAAACTTTATCAAATACAAACAATAAAATAAGAAAGAAGATGAAAATGTATAACACTAAACTAATAAGAAATAACATAAAAGACATAACTATTTACAAAGGTGTTTAGCCAGAATACATACGACATTTAATTTATACTGATCATCATATTTATTAAGGTGCATTACAGTCTGTTTTCTCTAATATTTCGGTTATTGTCAGCCAAAAATTGTAGTATGGAGTGATTCTATCAGTTTTGAGTTTTAAAGTAACAATTTCCATACAAGCAACTGATAACTTCAGATTCTTGAATTCATTGAAGAAAGGAAGACAATTTTGAGCTATGGCTAATAAGGTCCAAACAAATGAAACATTTTTCCTGGGAACACATTTAGGGATAGGAAACTGCATAATACTAATGATTTGGTTAACCGAAAGTTATCATTGAAGGTAGTCTGAAAAAAATTACTTTTTCCCCCAGTATATATTAAGAAGTGTTGCCAGTCCAGTTTTAGTTTTAATTTATATCTCCGACATCAGTTTTTATTTGCAAACAACAATGATAATTTATGAGGTATAAAAAAATTCTATGAATAAATTTCATAGAAGACAATTGCCAATATAATGATAATGTAGTTTTTTAGAAGACATAAGCATACGTCTTTTTATCATAGTCTGTTGGAGGATGTTCATTAACTGATGTAAAATAGTCCCGATAATTCTTTTTATGATATTTTTGTATTCTTATTGATTCTGTATATTTTAAACAGATAACCATTTCCTTGTCCTGGTTAATTCATTATTAGCATAATTAATTCAGTGAAGTTTGATTCATCCTGTTTAACTGTTAATTGCTTTAGCTCCATCATATTTATGACATACTGTCTTATATCTTGTAAGGCTAGCCACAGATAATTTTCTATACTATATTTATTCATTATTTGATTAATAGAAAGAACTTTTCCAGAATCTGTTAACTGATGCCAAAAGATAAAGTTTCTTGCTTTGAACATATTAATTTGTTTTTGTTCTCCAAAATATAGTCTCTTGTCATCCCATAGAAGTGATTTGATAGAATTATTGGATAATTCTGATTCAGTGACTGATTTGTTTCTAAGCAGATTTGTTCATGTATTTGTTTCCAAATAGATGAGTATGTTGAATTTAACCATAATGTTACATTTTTAATGACAGAACACAGAGCATATATCTCAATATCAGGAAGATTAATGCCTCCTTTTTCCCAGGTCAATACATGATTACTTAGAGAGCAATTCTAAGTTTATTAGGAAACCACAAAAAATCAATAGCATTTTATTATATTCTTGTATAATGTGTTTAGGAGAGGGGAAGATAAAGCTTGTATAAGATACAACATCATAGGAAAAACAATTGCTTTAATCAGAAACAACTTATATTCCATTCTGAAAAAAATCTATTCCAACTGGTCATAAGTGATTTGATTTTATTTAAAATGTTGGTATAATTAATTAAATGTGTTTAATTCAAGTGATCTGACACCAAAACTTCTAGTTAACTAACAATATACATGCATTTGTTTTTTATTTATGGACTTCTGTTTACAATTTAGAGGTAGTATCTTAGTTTTAGTTTCATTAAATTGAAGACCAGAGATGTTTTGAAATTTAGCCATGGTGTTAAATAAAGCATGTAAAAAGTGATTGTTATCAGTTAAAGTCAGCAAACTATCATCTAGAAACAGCTGCAGCTTTAGATCTAGACCTTTATTAAACTGTATACCATTGATATTAGTATCCAGTCTAATACAAATTGCAAAGGTTCAATTAACAAAGCAAATAATGGCACAATGGTTCCTTTAGTAATTGTAATAGGGCTAGAGCTATGAAACCCTACTTAATAAAATCTAAACAGTTTTCATATAATGATTTAATTAAAACAGAAAAAAGTTTTTGGGAATCTATATTCACCCAAAACCAAAAGCAAATAGTTCCAGTTCACTAAATTAAAGGCACTGTTAATATCTAAATTGACAATGATCAGATTTTTTTCTGCTGAAATTTAATATAATCAATTAACATAAGAATTCTTTTAATATTGTCATATGTATTTCTCCCTTTTATGACACCTGTTTGATCTTCATGTATTAAAATAGGCAGAAAGTGTTTTATTCTATTAACATATATTGCCATAGGGTGGCCATGTTGCCGCTTCACAGCAAGAGGTTCTCCGGTTCAGTCCTCAGCTGGGGTGCCTTCAGTGCATAGTCTGCATCTCCTCCCTGTGGTAGTGGGTTTCCTCCTGGTGCTCCAGTTTCCTCCTACATCCCAAAGACATGCTGTAGGTGGACTGGATACTCTAATTTGGCCCTAGGCATGCGTGCATGTGCCTTCTGTGGAAGATTGGGCACCAGGCTGGCAACTCAACACCGCAAAAACTCCACTGCCAAACATGAGCAGACAGGTGATTCGCTGTGGTGACCCCTAACTGGGAAAAAGTCAAAAGAAGAAGAAGCATATATTGCCATAAACATTTTATAGTCTACATTTAACAAGCATGTAGGCCTAATTTTTCATCTTTACCAGATTTCAAAATCAGGGATATTGGAGAATATTTCCATGAAGGAGGTATATTTGTCTTTTGTTTAACTAAAATATAGACTTTTAATAACAAAATTAAGGCTTCCATGGTCAATAATTTATACAGTGGCCTACCTGGTTAACAAATAGTCCAAAGCAGCAAATATGAGTCTCCTCACCAAAGGTTGTTCTGCTAAAACACAAGTGCACTTCAAATGAAACAAATAGCAGCAATCACCACTCAGATTTCTTTTTTATTTCGGTAAAAATGATAAAATGGCAGCAGAGTATACAAAATGATGAGTTCTTTCGAGCTGTGCCCTTCTTCACATAAAAAAACAAAAACAAACAGTGACTCTGTTATTTAAAATGAAATGGCAACCAATCAGGTCCTAGTACTGAACCCTCTGTTTTTTGAGTGCGGCCTTTAAAGAGACTACCTCATTCAGTCCTGGGTATCTATGCACTGTCAATTCAACTATCTACCTAGTTTCTTCTAACTCTGTATCATTCACTAGATCCCCACCTCTATGTCCCTCTTTACATTCCAGTTGACCTTAAACTTAAAATGATGACCCTCATTGTTGGAAACATGTCTGTGTAGGGCATTGTGTTCATTCTTTGTTCTTATAGCAGGCAAATGATTTAAAATTCTAACCTTTTTTATTGGAAAGGCTGACCCAGACTCTGCTACACTTTGCTGTGGGAGAAAGGTTGGTTTGCTTTTTATTTGTTGTACTTTGTATTAGTTTATTACCTTTTTGTATTCTGAGTGCTATGATTTGTTTTCTTTACCTTGTGTTTTGCTTGTGTTTGGCTTTTAACTGCATATTAAAACTTCAAAAGACACCACAGCTCTGTCTCTTGTGAGTCTTTCTAGTTGCCTGCATCTTATGTTAGATTGACCATATATCTCATTGCTTCTCTGCTTTCACTGGCTTGTGTGATTAAGCACAAAAATTATCATTGTGAAATCACTTCCCTTCAACTATTTAAATTTATTGGCCATTCTACTGTATTCCATAGTACCAGAATACAAAAGTGATCACCCCCTTTCAATCTATCTTGCTTTTTTAAAAATAGTGACTCTCCACTAAAACTTAATATTTTACACAGGTAAAACTTAAGTTACCTACTTTCACATCTAACTTCTCTAGTGCACAGTGCAGTGTTTAGGATAAACCATTTTTTTCATCTTACCTTTAAGCATACCTGTGACTAGCACTTGCTCTAATACCTGCTGGAAAGCACTAGGAAGCGTTAAACTGATACAAGCATTCAACTCTCCTTATTAGTAAGGGGAAATTAATTATAGACACTAAACAGGCTATAATTGCAAAGTACCTTGCCAAGGTAAGGGAAAACAGCTCCTGTACTTTTCAAAAAAATAACCAAACGAGGCATGCCCAAGGGTCAGCTTCCATTGATTTCTCCTGTCCACCTGGTGAATCTGGGTATACTGGGGAAATGCAGCAATTACCTCATGTACATAGACAACCCTCTCCTCCTACCACCCAACACTACAACCTGTGAGAAATGCACTTACATAGCTAAACTGGAAGCAAAGCTCTCTCCACCCAAGATTGTGCTAGACCGTCAAGAGGAGAAGGTTAACACTCACACTACACCTCAAGCAACACAGCCCTTTTAAACTCACACCACCAACACCCACACATAGCAACACTAAATCTACATATGCGGAGGCTCTTAACTGTAACCTGCTCAAGCAACAAGGACCTCCGAAGCTGAAATGCAAACAAGCAGCAATCACAACCAAAGTGTCACATAGCTCACAACACCAGTGTGCCACCCAGCAACAGCCCCTAAGGCAAGACAACGTACCTAACACTTTAGTCATAGGTGACTCTATATTCAGGCACACTGATGTCCCACTCACCAGGCTGAACAAGGAGAAAATTACAGTGAGCTGCCTGTCGGGTGCCAGGATCCACCACATAACTCATGCACTCAAGTCACTCCACAACAAGTACAAATATGACTCTGTCATTGTCCATGTTGGAGTGAATGACTTGAGATGTACCTCCCTGGACTACATGAAAACAGACATGGAAGAGCTCTCGCATCATGTGGCCCAGGCAGGTATGACCCTAGGCCTGAGTAACATCCTGCCTTCACCCAGAATGATACCACAATATAAAGACAAAATGATTGACTTTAACAATTGGCTAAGCTTCTGGTGTCATTCAAAAGGGATCCAGTATCTGTCTGCCTAGGACGACATGATTGACAGACCACGATGCTTTGCCAGAGATGGTCTGCACTTGTCACCCCTGGGATTCAGGTTACTGGCTAAGGCTTTTGCCACCCCTATAGTGCCTTTTTTAGGCAAAGTTCAAAGGACAAAACCACCAGCGTAACAGGTACAAGCATGCACAATCTGAAGGTAATGCTACTCAATGCTAGAAGTCTAAACCTCAAAATGCACTCTCTCGAGGCACTCCTAAAAATGGAGAACATCGACATCTGTGCAGTAACTGAGACCTGGTTCAAGGCTCCAGAGAGCACCCCTGCAATACCAGGCTACAACTCTTACCACACTTTTCAGCCACCAAACCAGGATCAAAACACTAAAAGTGGAGGAGTGTCCATATTCAACAAGGATATTCACACCACCAGGCTAGTTGCCCAACACAATGCATCTGAAATTCTCCAGGTGCAATAAATACTAGGTAAGACTGCAATCCAAATTGTAGCTTGCTACAGATCCCCCACCATGCCCCAAGATTCTCAATACACCTTTCTAAACATACTGGAAAATATTAATATACAACCAAACACCCTAATACTGGGTGATTTCAACTACCCTGCCATTAACTGGGAAAACTACTTGTGTACCAACACCTTTGCCCAACAGTTCTTGGAATTCATAAATTCCAATGCCCTGGATCAACTAATCCATAGTCCCACCAGGGGCTCCAATATCCTAGACCTGGTCATTACCAACATGGGAAATTGAAGCTCCACATCTATGGTCACCACCTCGTTGGTCAGGTCAGACCATAAGCTAATCACTCTTAACATCCACATCCCACCCCCACCCCCCAGTAAGGAAATCTCCATAAAAAACTTCTCCAAAGCCAACTTCATGCTACTCAAGTCAGAAGTTACAAACTTCATGACACCCATGCAGATGGGAACTGAAGGTTTGACTGCTGAGTCCTACACTAAGGCACTGTACGAGCACACCCACTCATGCATGAATCATGCCATCCCAAATAGAACAAATATGCTCTCCTCCAAAAAAAGGAAGCCAATCTGGTGGCCCACTGCCATAAACAAAATTTACAACAAAAGAAAGAAACTGTTGCAGAAAAGAGAAAACTCCCAGGATGCAAATAACTCCCTTACCAGCCTCAGTAAGAAGCTGAGATCCTTCATAAAATCCTCCAAAGCTAGTTACGAAAATAAAATTGCCAAAGATTCCAAAGACAACCACAAGGCATTCTATAACTATGTCAAGAATCTAAATGGCAATGCTCAGATCTGCTCTGAGCTACAACAGAATGGCATTAAATGTACTGATCCCAAGAATATTGCCAATATCCTGACAGACTGATTCAGTGCCAATTTCATCCCCCTCTCACCCCCTAAATGGCCCATCTCAATACCAGAAGATTGACAAATTCCAGTAATAACGGCCACACAGGCAAAAAAAGCCCTCTCCAAAGCTAAGAATACAGCATCCGTGGGACCAGATGACATCCCGGGCTGTGTACTACATGAACTACAAAATGAACTGGCACCTCACCTAAGTGTCATGTTTAATCATACTCTCACCTCAGGCTTCATGCCCACTGAGTGGCAAACAGCTACAGTTATCCCACTCCACAAGGGGGGGATCCACCTTGGATCCCAGGAACTACAACCCCATCAGTCTGATGAGCCTGATCTGCAAGGCCATGGAACGTATTATCATGGAACTTATTAACAAAGACATTGGCAACCTTCAAACACTGGACCCCACCCAGTTTGGGTTTATGATGGGCCAATCTTGACGCCTGAACTTGATAGATTTCTTTGAATCAGTCTCCAGAGCCGTGGACGAGGGTAAGGCAGTCGACACAGCCTACCTGGACCTCGTCAAGGCCTTTGGCACCATCCCCCACTCTGGAATCATAGTTAAACTTACTAAGCTGGGCATTAATCCCTACATCACTCGATGGGATTCCAACTTACTGACAGAACACACACTATAAAAGTAGCTGACTCCAAATCCAGCTCCAGACAAGTGACAAGTGGAGTACCTCAGGGTTCAGTCCTGGGACCTCTCTTGTTTGGCATCTACTTCTCTGAAGTACAGGCCAACACTAAGGTACTTTGGCTAACAAAGTTTGCAGATGACTGCAAACTGGGAGCCATTATTGAATCCCCAAATTATGTGGATACTCTACAAAAGGGCCTTACAGAAACAGATGCTTGGTGCCAGAGCCATGGGCTCAAACTCAATGCCAAGAAATGTATAGTTATCCCCTTTGGGAAAAAACATGTACCCATGAATTACCACATAGGTGGCAGTACACTAAGCACTGAAAGTGTGATAAGAGACTTAGGGACACAGGTGGACAGTGGTCTCACATTCAATAACCACATCACCACAACAGTCAGGAAATCCTTCTATGTGGCACACCTCATCACTAAGGGCTTTTCATCCAGAAAAAAATGAGGTCATTGTCCCACTGTACTCGTCCCTCATTAGACCCATTATAGAATACAATGTCCCATTTGGTATGTACCTCTCAAGACATCTGCAACAACTGGAAAGGCCGCAGAAATGCCTCACTAAAAGAATCACAGGCCTAAAGCAGATGCCCTATGCTGACCGCCTTAAAAAAACTAAAGCTATACTCTTGTCACATATCGTCTACTTTGAGGCAATCTCTGCTTAACATACAAGGCCATGTCAAACCCAGAGCTGTTGGACATGCTACACTTAAAGAAATCCCAATCCCTCAGAGCCACGTGCTCCAGGGATCTAAACCTTGTCATCACAATAAACAAAACATGCTGGAAGGATAGGTTCCTGACCCAGAAACTCCCCAGACTCTGGAATAGACTGCCCATATATGTCAAGCAGAGCACCTCTTTGGCCCTCTTCAAAAGGAACCTTGATGATTGGATGGGAGGAAGGAAATTCACCCTGGGGATCATGTCAGTCACCCTGCTAGACAGGGGTCCAGGGAAGTAAATAGTGTGGGAAGAAATAGCCAGGGAATTGTTATAGTTAGGCTTGTATAGGCCCTAGGGCCAGTAGCCTAGTACCAACCTATGAACATATGAACCTTTGCCTATATAGGCACTTTGTGGATGATATTTTCTTGCTTTGGGGAGGAAATAGATGTGAACTGATTAGTTTTGTAGCCTATTTAGAATCCACCACAACATTTCTCAGGTTCTCTGTCAATTTTTCAGAGACCACGACAGACTTCCTGGATGTGAGACTCATGCAGGATGAGATGGGGTTTAAAAGTACACTATATAGAAAGAGTGTTGGAAAAACAATATACTTACACAAGATAATATGCACCCCAGATTCACGTTTGATAATATTGTTACGGGACAAATGGGGAGGATCTCCAGGCTATGTACTGAAGAGGTGAAATATGAGGAGGAGGTAATTAAAATGGTAGGGCATTTTGAAGCAAGAGGCTATAATAGCAACAGAGTTATGAGTACTACCCAGAGACAGAGATATCTCAGGGGTAATGAAATGCAACCCTGTCTTAAATGCGGGGGGGGGGGTTAGTAGATTCACACTTAATAAGAAGAAAAAAATGAAAGAACACTTAAGACTTATGCTTACGTACAGTAGCAATATACATGGAGTGTGTGAAATTATCAGGCGAAACTGGAAAATTTTATTGACAGATGAAAAATTGAAAAAGGTTTTGGTGGATTAGCCATCCTTTGGCTTTAGAAGGAATAGAAACCTAAAGGATATTTTAAGTAATGAAAGAGAAAAAAAAGTCAAGCAGGTAGTAGTTAATAAGGGCACTAGACCCTGTGGGACATGTAAAGTATGTAACAGCATAGACAAAAACACCACCTTTAAATATCCGGTCACAGGCAGGGAATATACTTTTGGGGCAAGAGTGAATTGCAACACCAATAATTTGGTATACCTTGTGACATGTCAATTGTGCACCTGCTATAATGTAGGCAAGACAAACTGTAAATTTACAGTTAACATTTTAAATCGTTTGTCTGCTATAAGAACAAAGAATGAACAAAATGCCCTATACATGCATGTTTCCAACAATGAGGGTCATCATTTTAAGTTTAAGGCCATCTGGAATGTAAAGAAGGGACATAGAGGTGGGGATCTAGTGAATGATACAGAGTTAGAAGAAACTAGGTGGATAGGTGAATTGACAACGCATAGACACCCAGGACTAAATGAGGTAGTCCCTTTAAAACCAGCACTCAAAAAATGTCGGGTTCAGTACTAGGACCTGATTGGTTGCCGTTTCATTTTAAGTAACAGAGTCACTGTTTGTTTTTTATCTGAGGAAGGGCACAGCCCAAAAGCGCTCATCGTTTTGTATACTCTGCTGCTATTTTATTGTTTTTACAGAAATAAAAAAATAAATCCGAGTGGTGGTTGCTGCTATTTGTTTGGTTAACAAATAGGTATACTTTTACCTGACCATTAAAATCCTTGTCTGGAACATGAATCTTCCAATGAGGATCCCTGATTTTGTAACTTCAATATCTAATATGATTTAATGTCTCAAATTGATTAGTGGTTAAGGGTTTTGACTATGGTGTATGGGATCCTGGGTTTGAGACTTGCGACTGACATTTTAACCTGTAGTGGATGTGAAATAGAAAATTCACCGCAGGGATCACTCCAGTGGCTCTTCTTGAGAAAGACACTGGGAACTATGGTCAGGTGGCACGATGCCAGGGAAATCCTATGGGCTAGGCTTGTAAAGGTTCCAGGGCCATTAGCCTAGTACACACCTATGAACCCCTGAACCTAATGTATCACCAGATCTTTTTAAACCTATATATTTGAATTAAAATCATCCCCAAATACCCTATAAACAAAAAGCCAATGCTGTTGTTTGTGACTTGTAGTACAGTGAGCAGAGACCAAAATGCTTCATTCTTTCTTTGTACAAAGCACTTCACATAGCCAAAACATGTTCTAATAAGATAAAAAAAGAAGTAACAGTATCACTAGGTTCCTGTTGCAGACATGTTTTAATAAAGCATCAACTTGTATTCTTTCTTTCTAGAATAGTTGAATAATATACTCTTTAAAAGTCATTGTAGTATCACAATAACTCCTAAATCATTATAAAGTGTGCTTGTGTGAACTTGGCAGAACATATGTGCATCAAATTAAATAAGCTTACAATTCCCGTATAATACAGTATTCTTGACAAATGCCTCTTTCCTGCAAAGCTACATGTACATAATACAACATCTTTGATAATTTTGCAATGTGCTTCCTGCAACACAGTAGGGACCACGTTAAAAGCTTCCCATAACATTCAATTATTAGCAGTTCAACATATTTTGGTCCATATTTCTGATATCTGTATTATAATTTAGTTATATTGCTTTGCTGCCTCATGATGTATCCTCTTGTGTTCATTTCTGCTCTCGGTAGAACAATATAGCACTTTGGTAAACAAATACAGAATAGCAATCCTGTACTAGATGAGAGTATTGCAAAAATCTCAGCAGCTACCATGTATTTCCCCTTTGTGCTGATATAAGCTGGAATGAATGTCAGCCAAACACTTACAAAAACAATCATGCTAAATGTGATAAATCTGGTCTCGTTGAAGCTATCTGGCAGGTTTCTGGCAAGAAAAGCTATTATGAGGCTTACAGTTGCTAATATACCTAAATATCCCAGCATGCAGTAGAACATAAATACGGAACCTTCATTACACTGAATCACTCTTTTCTCTGGAAGCTTTTTGTCAGTCTCTGAGAAGGGTGGAGAAACAGATATCCACACAATGCATATAATAAACTGGAATACAAAGCAACAGAATATTATAAAAAATGATATCTTTGACCCAGCAAAGTTCTTCATTCGGCTTCCTGGTTTTGTTGCATTAAATGCAATGACTACAGTGATAGTCTTGGCCAGTACTGCAGAGACACAAATGGAAAATAATATGCCAAAAGCAGGTTGTCTGAAAACACACGTTTCATTCCTTGGAGGACCAATAAATATTAAAGCAGTCATTAAACAAAGCACAAGGGTTACAAGCAGAACATAGCTAACTTCCCGGTTATTTGCTTTGACAACTGGTGTATCATGATGTTTGATGAAAATACATAGAACTCCCACAGGCATGAGTGAGAAGACAACAGCAATCACAGCCAGTGTTGTACCCAGGGGGTCTTCATACGAGAGGAATTCAATGTATTTCATAATGCAGAAATCTTTCTCTGCATTTGACCAGTAATCTTCTGGGCATTTTATGCAAATACCTGCAGTGACAGAAAAAAATGAAAGGAATTAGAAATAGAAAGCATATAATCTTAAAGTCAGTTAGTAAGCAATGAAGCATTGTGTATGTGACCTTTTTATAAATAAATATTCTCCATAAAGCTATATTTGTATTTATTAAATTGCAAAAGAAGATCATTAACTATGATGTTAACACAGAAGATTAGGATAGGTTCTGTCATCATAATTAGGTTATGTGTTTGAGACATGGATGATAAGAGATTTGCTCTCAAGGTGAATCTTGGAATCTATGTCGACATCACATAATAAGAGTTATTATTGGAGAACCAGTCATAACATTTTGTAGCTCATGGAGCTTTATCTGCTTCGTGTACTACCAGTTACAGGTGGAAAAAAAGCTAAGAGTGTTTTAATACCTTTGAAAGATTGTAAATCTTTTTGTGATGGCTGTCAAAAAGGGACAACATTTAAATAATGCTCTAATTCACTGAAAAAGTTAATAGAACAATATGTTTTACATCAACATGCATTCCCTAAACCATAAGAAATAATATACTCTAATTCTGGTATTTTAGACTGGAAGTAACATGTAGTGATTCACAAAAAATAAATAAATAAATAAATAAAAACCAGAGGGAGCAGAAATATGAGATAATCTTTGGGACAGATGTGAGGCATAACACTCAGAAACATAACTGTTTTACCTTCTGCCACTGTTCATTATAGGTACGCACTGTCTGTTGTCAGTCCCTAATGGGAGACCGAGTTGTAACAGAGCTTAGAGGGAGTTGTAACAATCGTTGCACACATACCCCCAAAGGGTCTGCTAAAATCGGGTCTAACATTACAGAGACACTTAACAAGTTTATTTTTTTCTGATATTGCAGCATAAATATGGTGATCCATGTTCTGCAACCATTTTTGAAATGAAAGTGTGATTATTAGCAGTAGTGGAATTAATATCTGCTTGATCTATGCATGTCATTCCAAGGTATTTTCCAGAAAATGTAAAAGTAGTTTTTATATTTTTGTCAGACAAGGGCCAAGACTTTATTGAGTTAATGCTGGATTTGCAGGTTATTACTACAGACTTAGAAACTGATATGTTTCCTTCTTGTTTGCAGATGAGTGAAGATTATGATTTATGGTAACATTGGATGCTGACCAGATTGTGATCTACACAAAGGAATAAATAAATATTTTGATAAAAGCTGATGATCATGAATACAAACAACTCATGTAAGTGATATTAAAGAACTTGAAAATGATAGTAAATCTAAAAGACACACTTTTTTCCTTGATCAAGTGAAAAATATCAGTGATGCGTGTGAAACATGAAAACATACTTTTGTGTTGCAATAAGGAGAAACTTACTCAGAATGAGTGATTGACTCAGATTATAATGTGTTATTCAGTGAGCAATGCCATTTAGGAGTTTAAGGCTAACAGGCCAAGAATAATTATCAGTATGCAGATTGATGGCATCTCCTGTAGTAACTAGTAATAGTAATAGCTCAGTTTCATTTGAAGATGGATTAAAAAATGAAGCCACTTTGATCACTCCAATTAATTACAACCATTGAAGATTAGTTTTTCTTCCAGAGAAGCTTCAACAGGTGCTTGAGGAAGGCAAATGAGAGGATGGGAATGCTGGGCCTTTTGCTTGTGAAACTGGACTATAGGTAGCAGCCTGATCTTTTTTAATTTATTTCTGTAATGAAACATATCAATTGTGATGTGAGTGAGAGGTCTTAATTTTGGCCCCACTACGTTTGTCACATAAAAAACATTCATGTTGACTTTTGTTTGCTATGTAGAAAAAATAACTTATAACACTGGCTCAAAATTTGAAACTAGAGTATGTTTCTGAAGATACTGAAGAGAGTTTAATCATTGCAAATGAGACCTCTTCAAATTGGGACATTCAGAATGTCTCCTTATATTTTTATGAGGATGGTATTGTTTCAGGTTTAGATGTTGGTATTAGTATATATTTTTATGAGGACAGCATTGTTTCAAGTCTAGATGTTGGTATTAGTACTGATGAAACAGAGATGATGAGATTGAGAGATGGTGTCAATGGCTTGAGATGCCCCACAACAATGTGTCTGGTAAGTTAATTTCCCCAGTATTTAATCCAACCATTAATGTTTTTGAGCAACAGATTAATAAATGCTTTTCTACAAAAAACAGAGGGTAATTCCTGAAAGCACTTACGAAGAACCAAAAAACATATTGATAAAAACTTCTGTGGATCACCATTAAACGAAAAAAACTATTTGTCCAGCTTGTTTTTTTCATTTAATGGTGATGCACAGAAGTTATTTTGATATATATATATATATATATATATATATATATATATATATATATATATATATATATATATGTGTGTGTGTGTGTGTGTGTGTGTGTGTGTGTGTGTGTGTGTGTGTGTGTGTGTGTGTGTGTGTGTGTGCTTATGTGTGTGTATAGCCGGATCATAATCAAATTGGGCCTTAGGCAGGGTAATGGATTGGGTGCCCCATATACAGTCCTCCCTACAATGATTCCAGGGTCCTATTACTTAGCTTTTTCTCCCCAGTAACCGTAAACACTGTTGAAACCTCTCACTATACATACTGTTTTCTGCTCTACTTCTACGATGAATATTTAGATTCAATTTAAAACGTTTATTTGAAATTTTATAGCACAAACACTGATATTCATTTCCTAAACATAGGAATACAGTCTCACAATGAAAACAGACTTAGCATTAAAACTTCTCTGCCCTTGGAACTCATCTTCATACAAAATGCATCTGGCCAGTGGTAGATAGAGTTTACATTTGGCTTGTTTTTAGATCATAGGCCCCTTGCACAAATTCTTAGGACCATGCAGACATGTATGTGTTCTTTGATTCACCTTCCTAATTGTATTAAATTATATTACTTGTGTAGTACATGACCGTGTTTTAAATTTGTAGTTGTGAACATTTTTCCAGTAAACAATGAAACCAAGTGCATGAACCAGTAATGACAACTGCCCAATTCAGAACATTTCAACCATAAAGGTCTACTCAAACTTCTGTCATTACAATCCACAAGTATCAGTCAGTATGCACAATTCTGCAGAACTAAAAGTCATCAGAATAATTCTAAATCTGTGACTAATGAAGAGATTGCTGCTAGCAAACAACTTTATATTTCAGTGTTTCTTCAACAAATTCAGTGCCTTCTGCCCTTGAAAAATAAATTGCCTATGTTACATTAAAAAAATTGCAAGCTGGTAATATTGCAATAGGGATGCACGGCAGACAGACAACAGGTTCATAGTTACTAGGCATCTCAAACAAAGAAGAACACTCAAAGGACTGCAGCATCCCCCCCCCCAAGTACAACACAGTATCAGCAATCTATACACATGCTGTAGGAGTAGATCCCACAGCATTCTATGTCAAAAGCAGACACACTACCCATTGAGCTACTAAAATGCTTTTATGTTCTATAGCACAATAGTGATGACCATTTGTTAAACAGGAAACATGAATTCACTGCAGTTAACTACTGAAGACTCTCTGAAATACAACAAAAACAAATGCCAACAAGTAGGAAAGCTTAATTTATTTCCATACAAAAACAGAGCTTTCAGGAATTACCCTCTGTTTTTGTATAGACATAAATTAAGCAGTTCTGTTTGTTGGTATTTGTTTTTGGTGCATTTGCTAAACAAAACAATTGCACATTGAAAATAGACAGCATGATCAGCAGTAAACCCCTCGTTCATTGAAGCTCACAATTCCTTGAAAATGCACTGAAGCTCACGTGATAACTAAGATTTTTGAGGCCACTGATTTTTTAGTTATGCATTTCTGAGATCTCTCAACTTGTGTGATATATATAGACAAATATATGCTAAAAGGTGCATTATATTCAATAATGAATCTGTGTGATGACTGGGGAGAGATGGGCGAAGGCTGCCAGCTTAGTCAAATAGAACAATTTTTGTATAGACATAAATTAAGCATTTCTGTTTGTTGGTATTTGTTTTTGATGCATTTGCTAAACAAAACAGTTGCACATTGAAAATAGACAGCATGATCAGCAGTAAACCCATCGTTCATTGAAGCTCACAATTCCTTGAAAATGCACTGAAGTTCACAGTTCCTTGAAAATGCACTGACACTCAGATTTTTTAGTAGTTTGGTAGATGTTATAGAGGATTCAGTATTTTGTTTCCTGTAACCAAGGTACATAGCTTGTGCCTGAATAAATTAACTAACCTTCCATACCTAACTATGGCATTTCACACACACACACACACACACACACACACACACACATGCGTGGAATGTGGAAAATAAGAAGCAAGCAACAGGTGTGTGTGTGTGTGTGTGTGTGTGAATGCACAGATGCAGAGGGCATTCCTGAAACACCCATGACAAATTTACAGTTTCCCATCCAGTTGTCAAAGTTACTCTTAAATAAGGTCACTAATGAGCTCTGCTTAACTTGAATTGGGAATTTGTTCCAGAGGAGTGGCAGCCTCTGAGAGACATGCCTGTCTCTCCAGCAAGTCCTGTTTATGTTGCGTGCTAGGTTAATGTCTCTAAAGCATGTGATTCTTGTCCCATTAGATTTGTGGATGTGCAGCATTTCCATTAAGGCAGGTTCTGACACTGCTCTGTAGGCCAGGCACAAGTGTCCCCTAAGCAGTCTATATGATACAGAGTATAGTGACAGAGCCTTCAGTCTGTCCATGTAGGTCATGTGATGAAGGCCTTGAATCTTTGTGGTGAGAAGCCTCTGAGATATCTCTAGCTCCTACAGGTATCTTGTGAAGTGCATACAGAAGGAAGCATTGTACTCTATTATTGGTCTGATGAAGGATCACTACAGAGGAGTTACAACTTCCTTCTTTTTGGATGCTATTCCCTTACTTATGAGATGAGCAACATAGAAGGCCTTCCTCACCACTGTGGACACATGATAATTAAACTTAAGGCTGCTATCAACCTGAATTCCCAAGACTGTCACCACTGGATGTGAACTTAGGGGGTATTGCTAATGTCATAATTTGCTAGGACTTCACCTTTACCGAAGGGGATGATAATACATTTTTTTTGCATTAAGTTTAATTCAGTGGCTTTGGCACTAATCATTTGTCTGTGTAAGCCCTTTTTGTAGTACAGTGACATCATTTTTGGATTCAATGATTGTACCCAGTTTGCAGTCATCAGCAAACTTGTAAGCTACAGGCCATCCATTGTCACCTGAACTTCTGTGAAATACATTCCAAACAGAAGTGAACCAACTACAGATTCTTGAGGAATGACACTTGTAACAGGTCTGCTGGTAGAGGTGAAATCCCCTACTTTGACTGTATGCAATCTGTCGATAAGCCATTTGGCTACACATCTAATGATGTATGGGTTTATCCACAGCTGGGTGAGTTTATCGATGATGCCTGAGTGGGGGATAGTGTCAAATGCCTTGGCTAAGTTGAGCTAGGGAGTATGCACTATTTTCCTTCATCTCAAGCTTTGCTGACATTTTCAAAGAAGTCCACCAGATTTAAAAAGCATGATCTGCCTTTAATGAAGCCAAACTGAGTTGGATCAAGTGTTTGAAGGTCTCCTATATCCTTGTTGATTGGGTCCATGATGACTTTTACCATGGTCTTACAGATAAGGATGGTTAGGATTATGGTTCTATAATTCTCAGGATCACTTGAAGGACCCCCTTTGTGCAAAGTAATCACAGTTGCAATTTTCCATTTGGGTGGGTCAAAAAACATTACTTAGACTGTGGTGGAAGAGAGTACACAATGGCTCCATCAGCTCATGTTTTAGACCATTTAGTAAGCAACCTGGAATATTGTCTAATCCCATGGAGGCTGTGTTTTTGGCCTTGGAGAGGGTGGTTATGGCCTATGTTTTGGAAATACTAGGTAGAGGACTGGTGATAGGTATAGTTTGGGGTATGATTGGTGGGGACAGTGGAATGAAGTTTTTGCTGAACCTGTCTGCTGGCAGGTTGGCAATTTTTGCAGGTTTCTTGTGAGGAGTACTATCCACTACTAATTTGGCACAAATCTGAGCCTTGCCTTTAAGATTTCAGATGTAGTTATAAAATGCCTTGTGATTTTCCTTAGCCAGGAATGCTAATTTGGTTTAGTAGTTAGCTTTGGAGGACTTAACAAGATGTCTAATTTGCGTATTCAAGCTTTAGAGGGTGTCTTTCCTCTGCTGAGGCCTTTCCTTCTAGTTCTTTGACAGCAGTTTCTTTCTGTTGTTGTTTAACCTATTTATGATGGATGTCCACCAGGGTGGTTTATTGTTTTGTGAGGATCCTGATTTAATCCATTTGGGCATGGTTGTCTATACACCTGTATAAGTGTTTATACAAGGCATTAGTGTACTTCTCAGTTTGGAAAATATTGCTGTTGGTGGTGAGCAGTGGTTTGAAACTATTTATGCCATCACAGAGAACGTTGTAGTTTGATTTGGAGACATTTTTAACCTTTCTGCTCTAGAGGGGAGTTAGTTCTAATTGTTACCTTGAATGGAACAGATCTGTGATCTGACTTTACCAGGAAGGCCCCTCTCACACAGGGTGGTGCAGTGATCTCCCATGTTGGTGAGCACTAGGTCAAGGATATTTGAGCCCCTTATGGGGATGCCTACTATATGTTACAGAGCATTTGTGCTAACAAAGTCCAGGAACCTTAGGGAGAGTGTGTTAGTGCTTGTATATGTTGCCCAATTGACGGATGGATAATTAAAGTCACCCATTACTAGGGAGTTTGGCTGTATTGTGAGTGACTCAAGTAGGTCCAAGTAGGCAGTGTGGTTTACCTGGTTCATGGTGAGGGACCTATAACTAACAGTGATGTGTTGGGAGGGGAGGTCTTGCCTACAATTAGCTGCATTTGGATTATATCCAGATTGTCATACTGTTTAACCAGTCTTGAGGTGTATTTGTCTTTGATGAAGATGGATACACCTCCCCCTTTGGTTCTTTCATGTTTATTTTGCAGTCTGAATGTGTGGAAAGCATTGAGGCCTTGTATGGCTGGGGTACTCTCTGTGTCCTTGAACCATGTCTCTGATACTGCTCAGACATCTGTGCCTTCCAAAGTAAGGAGTGCTTCCAGTGACTGCAGTTTCTGATTTAGACTCCTAGCATTAAGCAGCATAGCCTTGCGTTTGTCTCTAGATGTTTTTCTGTTAGGAATTTTGTTCTTAGAACATTGCCTAAAAAGACACTGTGGGGGGGGGGCAAGTACCTTAGCCAATAACAGAAAGCCAAGATGTGACAGGTGGAGACTATCCCTGACAAAGCAACATTGTCTTGTGACCATGTTGTCCTAGGCTGACAGATACTGGATCCCCCTGGGCTGACACATAAAGCTAAGTCAATTGTTAAAGTCAATCATTTTTTGTTAGTAGTGAGGAATCATCCTGGGTGAAGGTTGAATGCTACTTAAGGCTAGAGACATACCTGCCTGGGACACATAATCACATGTTCAATCATGTCTCTCTTCATATAGTCCAGTGAGGTACATTTCAAATTGTACACTCCAATATGGACTATGACAGAGTCATAACGGTACTTGTTGTTGAGAGACTTGAATGTGGGCATGATTTGGCCGATCTTGTCACCTGACAGGCAGCTGGCCATGACCTTCTTCTTGACCAGTCTGGTGAGTGGGACATCTGTGTGTCTCACTATGGAGTCACGTATGACCATGACATTTCTTTTGAGGTATTTTGCCTTAGGGGCTTATTGGGTGACACATTGATGTGTGTGGTTTATATGTCTAGTGGATGCTGTTGGGACACCATTATGCATTGCTGGTTTGCATTTGGGAGGTCTCTGTTCTTTTGGTATACTTCTAGTGGGTACCCATTTATGTGGGTTTATGTGTTTTGTTGTTGGTTTGTGGAAGATATGAAGTGTGTGTGCTGACAACCCATTTGGTATTTGATTTGCTATTTTGTAAGAGAGAGAGAGAGAGAGAGAGAGAGAGCATTGACTCCAGATTTAAAGCATAGATACATCATTCACATATTGTATTAGTATGTTTTAGGACTAATGAGTTGTCAGTATATATGAGGCAGTTGCTACATTGCCCCAGGATGCCGATGTCTATCAGGCTGGTTGGAGAAATGGTGGGAAACTCTCTGTCCATTATGTCAAGTTTGTTCTGTAGTAAGTAGTGGGAAGAGGGATAGATGGAACTGGTTCTACTATGGGATTAATAGAATCAACTAAACTATGGAGGTTTGGGAGTAGGTTCCAGCATCAATGTCTAAAATATGTTCTGCTAAGTTGCCCTCCGTGCAACAATGTGCAACTGTGTAGCACATAGAGAAACAGGGAAGCCTAGAAAGGTTCACAAGCAGGTATCTAGGGAAACGTTGACTTTCTAAGTCTTTGCATCTATAACAGGGCAATACTAACATCTGTTGCACTATGTGTAAACTTGATGCTTAAATACAAGCTAAGTTAAGCAATTTTCCAACAAGTTGGCCAATAGAAATGCTCAATACTGAGCCTTATTCCAACAATCTCCAACTCAGAAAGCTCCTTGGCAACACTCTACTTCCACAAGGGTGCAGTGGACCCTCTTAATGTAAGGTGGCTGGTTTTAGTGCTCAGATAATACCAAATAGTCTAGATTTAGAAAATCTGAATCTAGCCTATGATATAAAATACACAAGTAATAGAAAAATAGTAGTGCAGGAAAAACACTCTCAAACAGCAAACATTTGAAACAGATAAAAGTAGTTGGCAATTCAGTAACACACAGTTTAAAAGTGCAATGCAGTGAATAAAGTATTTATTTATTTATTTATTTTTATTTATTTATTTTTTTGTAGATTTCAAATGATGTGTTGGATTTCATTTGAATTTATTACAGAGATCAGAAAGAACACACCAGTCCTAAAGCAGCTTCTGTAATTTATCATAAATTTTGTAGATTTCTGGTAAATCACTGAGGATTGAAGTGACTAAATAATGACATACATTTCAGTTACAGACTTCATATCCTGCAGAAAAAGAATTCTAACATCTTATTCTAGCAATGTTCTACGTTTGTGAGTATAATATTCAACAAATCTCTCCCTATTTTGGGGCCTTTGCCCCTCCATTATTTTAGGCTTTCTTGTGCTAAGAGGTTGAGAGCTATGTTTACAAAGCATTTTTGTTTATAACACTGGTATACATATTATTTGTACACACTCTCACAGACACAGACACACACACACACACATATATATATATATATATATATATATATATATATATATATATATATATATATATATATATATATATATATATATATATATATATATATATATATATATATATATATATATATATATATATATATATATATATATATATATATATATATATATATATATATATATATATATATATATATATATATAGGTTTACCTTGAGAACAACGAACACAAATATGTCAAATGTTCAGAATAGTGAGAAATAATGTCGCGGAATGAAGCGTCAGCTATTCTGAACATCAGCAGTTGACACGTTGAAATCCGATGCCACCCAACCACCTACTGGACCTGCACCCCCCCCCCCTTGGGACCCATGGTAGCACTAGTTCCTGGGTCCAAAGCGGTAGGGAATTCCACTGCGTTTCAGTGCTATATGTGTTATGAAGGTAAGTTTGATACTATGTGTTCATGGGGTTGTATGTCACTGTTGTGAGTGTGTACTTTTTAGTGTTCGACAATTCGTTGGTCGCTCATACACCCTGCGACTATTTATAGATAAACCATATATATATATGTATATATATATATATATATATATATATATATATATATATATATGTGTATATATATTTTTTTTATTTTATTTATTTTAAAATAAATTAAATTAAAATAAATAAAAATATATATATATATATATATATATATATATATATATATATATACATACATATGTATGATTTTGGGCCAGTTAAACTCTTCCTACAATGAGAACACCGCACTATGTTGCAAAGACCACCCTGAAGTGTAACCTTTAATTTCATACCTACTGGATGGCCTATAAGCCTTTGATTGACCATCTGCATTGTGGTAAGATGGGCAAGATCAATGGTTTAGACTGAAACTAAATTGCTTATCACTAAAGATTAATATGACCATCTTGTTGCTTGACCAAAGGACGTTATTTAAGAAGGGTCATACTTTTCATAGGGTTTCAAATCTGGTAGAAAAGTTCAATTTCTTAGTAACATCATTTTGGACAAGGGAATTAGAGTGATGAAACCAGATAAGGATGGAGGCATTCTTGTCATGGATTCTAACAATTATATTAATACGATGTTTTCCATTCTATATATTAATACAAATGAGGAAGTTTAAAAAAATGAGCAAAAGATCACTTATTGTAACACTGATTTAATGTTGGAAGAACTGTTATTAAATGGACAAACTTCTGTTGAGGAGCATGATTTCTTTAAGGTACTCCACTCTTGCATTCCTACCATGTTCAGAATCCCAAAACTACGTAAAAGAATGGAACCCTTCTACGCCCCATAGTGGATGCCAAAGCATCAAAAACATTTACTATTGCCAAGTTTATAGATCAGAAGGTGAAGGGTGTTTTAGATAAATGTCCTTATTTATATCATGATTCTTGGGACTTTATATCCAAGGCATCCAGTTAAGTGTATAGAGATCATTTAATCAAGGTCACAATTGATGTGTGTGACTTATTTCCAGTTATCCCTCATCAGGAGGGTATAGCATGGTATTATGACTTTTTATGTGAAAAATCAGACTTGGACCACACAAGTATACTTACCATCAGGACACTTAAGGAGATAGTACTTGACAATATTTTATTAATTTTTGAGAATCAACTATTTAAGCAAGCCAAGGGTGTAGCTATGGGGGCGGTTTGTGCCCCCATATTTGATAGGTTTGTATTAGCCCAGTGGGAAGATCTTTTTGCTTTTCCTTCTCAATACCAGGATTGTTGAGTTTACTACAGATGCTACCTTGATGATACTGTAATTTTTTGGAAGGATGGCCCTGAGAAGTTGAGTGATTTTTATAAATATTTGAACTCAACTACTCAGTTTTTAAAATTTACTATGATGGTTAATATGGGCTAGTTTAATTATTTTGACGTATTTCTAAAAACTACTGTACCTAGCAGTTTCAGTCCTCCCTATATAGGAATTCAACCTACTCAAATTCTTTACTACATTTTCCCAGTTGGCATCAGTTACATCAGAAAAAAATCTTTATGTGAGGTTGGCTAGGATGGTATCTGAAGACCTGTGTTTTGGGATGAAAAATTGAAACTTCTACAGATGCTTGTACAAAGAGGCTATCCCAAAACTTTTGTTCAGGACATCTTGCCTGAGGTTAAAACAAAAAGACAAGCCAGTTTTTTTTTACATCATTGTTAGGGAAAAGTCTAAGTGCTTGTGATCATGTTACTCATGTTACTCATGTTACTGATGGAGGTTTTCAGATAGCTTTGATCCTTCCATTTCATTTGAATTTATTTGGATATACAGGACATCATACAGAGAAATTTGAACATTTTTAGGTTAGATCATAAAAACGTTGCTATAGTTGGAGGAAAATCCTAGAACTGTATAGGAAGGATGTGAGTATTAAAATGTTCCTTGAAAGGTCACATTCTGGACTAGAGAAGAAATGTGGGCACTGTACCCAATGCAAATATATATTTAAAGGTGTTTGTATAAAGGGTTTTGGTTAGGTAAAGTCTACGTATAAATATTATTGTCTTACTAAAGGTGTAATCTATATTGCTGTATGCCAGTTTTTTGGAAAGTTTTTATGTAGGAAAAACTAAGAAAGCTTTGAGAAACAGAGTATATCAACATTTATATCATATTAAGACCAAAGTTGAAACAAATGTGTTATACAAACATTAAGAAATCCCAGCAGCATTATTTTAAATTCTTTGTAGTTGATCATGTGGACCAGGGACTGGGGGAACCTGTTGACACATGGACTATATACAGGTTAAATGATAGATTAGAACTAATGCCTCTGAACCCCCTGGGCTTAATTAACAGGTGTCTCTGAGGTCTGTGCTTAGATTAAAAGCTGATTATTTTATATAGATGATTTTTAGTAGTTTTTTTGGTTTTAATTGTGACAGTTTATTAGGTTCATAGGTAAGTACTAGGCTATCTGCCCGAAGGCATTTATAATCCTAGCCAAAATGTGTTGGCTTTCGCCACCCCCTTAGATTAGTTCCCTGTGCCTCTGTCCAGCAGAGCCATTGAAGTGATCCCCAGGGTAAACTATCTATTTCCCATCCACTCATCAAAGTTTCTCTTGAAGAGTGTTAGCAAGGAGCTCTGTCTAATGTAGATTGGAATCTTGTTCCAAAGCATGGGAAGTCTCTGTGACATGAATCTATCCCTCCAGCACATCCTATTTATTGTTGTAGTGAGGTTTAGATTCCTAGAGCATGTTTCTCGAGGGGATATGGTTTTTTTTAGGTGGAGCATGTCCATCAATTCTGGGATGGACATGGCCTTGTATTTCAGGCAGATATCACCTCTGAGTAGGCAGTATGGAAACGAGTACAGCTGGAGTTTCTTCAGTCAAGCTGCATAGGGCATCTGTTTGAGGCCAGTGATCTTCTTGGTGAGGTACTTCTGTGGTCTTTCCAGCTGTTGCGGGTGTCTTGTAAGGTACATCCCAAATGGGGCATTGTACTCTATAAAGGGTCTGATGAGTGAAACATAGAGGGGTACAATGATCTCTTTTGATCTGGATGCAAACCCTTTTGTGATTAGGTGGGCCACATAGAAGGATTTTCTAACCACTTTGGCAATGTGATTATCAAAGGAGAGATTACTATCTACTTGTTTCCCCAGATCCCTTATTACATCTTCCGTACTTAGGGGACTACCACCTATTTGGTAGTCTGTGGGTAGTTTGCTTTTTCCAAAGGGGATAACTATGTATGTTTTGGCATTTAGCTTGAGGCCATGGTTTTGACACCAGGTATCTGTCTCAGGGAGACCCTTTTGGAGGATGTCTGTGTCAGCCAGAGAGTCAATTATAGCCCCTAGTTTGCAGTTGTCTGCAAACTTGGTCAGCCATAGTCCTCCTGTGCTTGTCTGTAGCTCTGAGAAGTATATGCTGAACAGGAGGGGTCCTAGGACTGACCCCTGGGGAATGCCACTTGTAACCAGTTTAGAATCAGACCTAGCTCCCGCAACTCTTACCATGTGGGTTCTGTCCATGAGCCAGTTGTCAACCCATCTCATGACGTGGGGGTTTATGTTCAGGCTGGTGAGCTTGTCTATAATACCAGAATGGGGAATGGTGTTGAATGCCTTTGCGAGGTTTAGGTAGGCTGTGTGGACCACCTTTCTCTCATCTATAGCCTTGGTAACTGTCTCAAAGAACTCCACCAGGTTTAGGAGGCATGATCTGTCCTTATCAAAGCTGAACTGGTTAGGGTCCAGTGTTGGGAGGTTCCCAATGTCTCTGTTAATGAGATCCATGATGATGCTCTCCATAGCCTTGCAGACCAACGTAGTCAGGCTTATAGGATGATAGTTCCTGGGGTCTGTTGTGGCTCCACCTTTGTGGAGTGGAATAACTGCTGCTGTGTGCCACTCTGTGGGCACATAGCCTGTGGAGAGGCTGAGTTTGAAAAGTGTGTTTAGGTGAGGGGTTAGTTCATCTTTGAGCCCATGTAGGATGCAGCCTGGGATACTGTCTGGTCCCATTGATGCTTTGTCTTTGGAGAGGGCTGTTTAACCTAATTGTCTGTGATTTCAGGGGCACTACATTCTTCTGGAATGGTAATGGGCCCTTTTGGGGGTGAGAGGGGGGTGAAGTTTGCACTGAACCTGTCTGCCAGGATGTTGGCGATATCGGTCGGTTCAGTGTATTTTATGCCATTCGGCACTAACTCCAAGCAGATCTGAGAATTGCCACTTAGATTCTTGACATAGCTAAAGAATGCCATGTGGTTATCTTTGGAGTTCTTGGCAATTTTTCTTTCGAAGCTAGCCTTGGATGATTTTATGAGGGATCATAGTTTCTTGCTGATACTGATCAGGGATGTCTTACCTTCTTGGGATTTTACTCTTTTCTATACTAGTTTCATCCTTCTATTGTATAGCTTGTTTATGGCAGAGGTCCACCAGACTGGTTTCATTTTCTTGGAGGAGTGTATCTTGGTTTTGCTTGGGATAGCACAATCCATGCATTCTTGTAGGTGCCCATAGAGTGCATTAGTAAAGGATTTTGCAGTTTGGGCAGCATTATCCTTTAGCATGGGGGCTTTGAAACTTTCCACCTTGGTCTTAAGTAATGTGAAGTTTGCTTTTGAAAAGTTTTTCACGGTAGTTTCTTTGACCAGGTGTATGGGTGGAATGTGGATATCCAGAGTGATTAGTTTCTGGTCAGATCGAACCAGCAAAGGGTTGACCTCTGGTGTGGAACACCGGTCACCCATGTTGGTGATGACCAGGTCCAATATGTTGTCCCCTCTGGTGGGGTGTTGACCAGTTGATCCAGGGCGTTTGAGTTTATAAATTCTAGGAAATGTTGGGCAAGGGATTTAGTACTTGAGTAGTTCTCCCAGTTAATGTTTGGGTAATTGAAATCACCCATTATCAGCATGTTTGATAGGACCTTTATGTTTTCCAGTATTTCCAGAAATGTGGAACAGGGGTCCTGGGACATGGTGGGTGATCTGTAGCAAGCTACAATTTGAATTGCAGTTTTGCCCATTGTTAGTTGCACATGGATGATCATGCTGTGCCACTAACCTGGAGGTGTGGGTATCATTGATAGATATGGATACGCCCCCACCTTTTGTATTTTGGTCCAGGTTTTGTGGCCAAAATGTATGGTATGAGTTGTAGCCTGGTAGTGCTGGGGTACTCTCAGGAGTCTTAAACCAGGTTTCTGTTACTGCACATATATCGATTTTCTCCATACGGAGGAGTGCCTCGAGTGCATGCATTTTGAGGTTTAGACTTCTGGCATTGAGCAGCATTACCCTCAGTTTTTTGTTACTTGTGCTATTTAGGTGGTGGGTTTGTCTTTTGAGCCTTGCCTAAAAAAGGCACTATGGGGGTGGCAAGAGCCTTGGTCAGTATTCAAAAGCCTAAGGGTGACAGGTGCAAGCCTTATTCTTATTAGATTACATATATAACAGTGTGTGTGGGGGGGTAATTTAAAGTGTTCTATCTTTTTAAGAAATGCTTAATATTAATTGATTATGTGATTGTTAATTATTGTTAATGGTGGACTTGTATAAAAGAATGGATTGCTTGTGTCTTTGATATTCTGATGAAGTCCGTTGTACCAGGATGAAAGCACTTAATTTAATGTCTTATTAAATATGAAAATGCAATTTTACCTCATCTCCTGATGTGCATTTTATACATTTTATAATATAATTTCCTGGGATGCACCATTTTCATGAGTATTCCCTTCTCTTTGGTTCTTCTTGTTTCTTTATCTCCCTGCTTTGCAAAATTTGCAGGCTGCAATAACACTTCTACTTCCTACATTGCAAGACTTCCAAGGCTTCAACATTTTAATATACAAATCCCTTCATTCAACTGACTCTGTTAAGTCTGCATTTTTGCATGTCTCTTTCACTGATGTAGGTTCTTCCTCTTTTTGTATCCTTAGCCAAATGTTTCAACATGTATGGCTTGTTAGGGTTATACCTTGTTTAAATGCATTTGATGGTTATTTTCTTCTTTTTCTGGTTTAGTAAGAGACACAAGCTTATTCATTTTTTTGTTTCACCACCCCACAATGTTTCAGTGGTCTGCCAAAAGAACTAATTTCTTCTTGTTGCTTATATAATTTCTTTAAGGGAGAAAATATTTTTCTGTTATCATAAAATATGTTGAACTTGGAATTACAGCAGTAGGTAGGCTATCTTTCCAAACCCCAGTTTGTATTTCTGAGTATTAAAGTTCACTTTCTTATCATATAGAATGCATATTACTTCTAGTGCTTTGTTAGTAAGTTATTCTCTCGCATACATACTGCCCATTAGAAGTGCAACCATATAGGGTGAGACTACATTCCTTTTCTGTCTTAAGACATTCTACTTACTGACTTAGCAGTTCCAGAGGTACAGATGTAGTCTAAATCATTCTAGCAGATACTTTATCATACTTTTCAGGTATAATATAGGTATAATATCATTAAACAAACAAGCAGTATTAAGAGCAGGGAACACTCAACAAAAAGGTGTATTCTTACATGTCACTGTAGGTTTAGACTGCATAGTTTTTTTTTATTTCTGTGCATTCTTTCTTGGCATATCTTTCTTTCTACTAGCACAACAATACTTTCAAAGTCACTAGTTTCAGTTTGATAGAACCACTTTCTTGAAGCAGTAGGTAAAGTTCTTTTTAATTTGTCAGTCGATATCATTTTTTGTTGTTGTTATTTTCTTTAGTCTCAGGATCTACTGACAAATTAATAACATGACTTAAATTGGATAATTGTGGCTGTACAATTTTTTTTTTAAATCAGAAAATATGCAACTATCATATCAAAGATGGTGGCAATTCTGTAAGCACTGCTATTCCTAGGTCTCTTTTCAGCTAACCCAGAGGAACTAAATCAACAAAAGAATAGGAGAAATTCACCTAAGAAACATTACTGCAACAAAAAAAAAGCCAAAATGAAAAAGAGGAAAATACAAAAATTAGAAGGATTAACTAAGATTTAAAAATAAAGCTGATGATATCTAGTACCGAGGCCCTGCTGAGTCACTGAACTACTGCATTCTACCTAAATACCAAATACCAAGGGAAGAAAACACCATGGAAACCTCTACAACAAAAACTAAATACTCAGTACTGGCTTCACCTGAAAAGGATACAACACCTAAAAGACAGAAGACTACAAAACCATTGCATACTTCAAAAGCTCAGAATAAAAATAAATCTGATCAGTCAGCCAGCCTAGATGACATAAAAGATGCATTTCTGCCTATACAGCAAGCAATTCAAGACCTTTCCTTACAGTTTAAAACATTTGGAGAATCCTTTAACCAAATACCTAATAGAGAAAAATATAAAATTCCAAATTAAATATTCAGACTCCCTCCTTTTCCAAGTTCAGGATGAAAAATACAAGGTGGATAATCCAAAGGAGGTTAAAGCAACCTTCCAAACAGTTTTTAAAGAAATTCCCTCTTTGGAATCAAAATGAAGAAAGATTCTCAGTAAAATGAGCTCTGGATGCTTTTCTGACTGCCTGAGAGTCACTTTAGTCCAGGACCTTCTAATTTAAGCTGGCACCAGCTTTTCTAGGTCTCTAAAATGCTGTGGCTGACCACAAGGTGAGCAGGGAACTAAAGATATTGCTTTAGGAACTGAAATTACATTTTTTGTTCACTGGGGGGACCAATTTAAAGGTTACCACCTCCTAGGACTCTACAATGAATTGTCTTCCCCCTACAAAGTAACTCAAGGCCATAAACATCAGGAATAAGCAAGGTCTGCTAACAAAAACTTCAGTATGAAGAAATGAAGCTTTGCAGGTCCAGAGAAGTAGTATTTCAGCAGGATTATAACAGTTAAAATGTTTGGACATGATTCCCAGCTTTTATGAACATCATGAGGTACTGAATTAAAAATCAGTTTGAATAAGTTTATTCTGTATCTAACAGCCTTTTGCTGATTGTGAGGAAAGAGTGTAAAGTAACACTTGACACTAGCTTGAAAGCTTGAAAAGTAATTTACTAAATATAAACTAATGTATACATTTTTAACACACTTTGCTGTACCTGAATTAGCAATATTTCACAAACATCAGAGAAAGAGTGTTAAATGGTGTATCTCATATTGTAGGTTTAATTGTTGAGAAACCTCTCAGATGATATAACTTTAGAAGTGTTGTTTTATTTCTCTCTTTATTTCAATAACAAAAGAAGCTTCCTCAGGAGGCTGCTCTATTAAATCTGACTGTGTTATAAAAGTGTAACAATCAGGGAGAGAGGTTAACTAATAATCTGTTTATAATGGGAACCTTTGAAAAGAAAAAAAAAAACTGCTCAAGCTTTACCTGTCAGGCTGCTGGACAAGCCTTATAGTATAAAGTTGCAAATTACCAGCAGGAGCACTAATTTAACCTCTCAGTAGTCTTATGTTATTTTCATACATAATAGCAAGCGTGTACTGCTCAAATATTAGTCTTGGATATGGGCTAACAATGGAAACAGGAGTCATGTAGACTGTTCCGAAGACTACGAGTGTTAAATATTTACTAACTAATGTATCTCTGGGTACTAAATATGTTGATTGTGTCCAATACTGCGAAACATCTGTCAAACTAAAGAAAATCAGATATGGAGTTATGGCAAAAAGTATGTTAGACATCTATTAGAATATAATATTGTATTAATGACATGTTAAAATTCCAAAGTACTAAAGACTGATTCCCTTAATCGTCTGCTTATACTCAAAAAATACTAGGTAAGTATAAAGAGGTTTAAACAGTTGTATTGTTTATAAATATATTAGTTGACTGTTTATGTAAAATTGTTGTCACAAGTATCTTGCAGATGAAGAGAATAGGAAATAGTACTAAGTAGAGCTATTTTTAGAACTGTTATGTTAGGCTTTCTCTACAATGTTGTTATTATTGTCTGTAAGGGGAATCATACGGAAATTACAATGGATAAAGCATACTCCCTTATACATTCAAATGGAAAATATTGTTTGTACACTTAAAATATACTTCTTTCCCCTCATTATTCTTGGTCCAGGGAAGTAATGATTAGGCATTGGTTTGGGTCAAGAATAGGCAGGTGCCCAGATCAAATACACAAAAAATGAGCTTACCTGAATATTCATACGCACACTATCCAAAAATGTTTTATGACATCAAGGACACTACTGAGATAAATGTGGGAACTAGAAACATGGAATGTTAAAGGCCTACAATTAAAAAGCAAAATAAATCTTTTCTTGCATTGTACATTTAAAACCAAAGCAAAAACAATATTAATTCAAGAATCTCATCTTACAAATAAACAATGGACAGACATAGAAAATAAAAAATGGATAAGACAAATCACAGCTTTAGAGGAAATATAGTTTACACCAACCCTGCCATTTCAAAACCAGTACTAGTGCTAAACATCTATTCTCCATGCAATAACCAACAGCACTTTATCATGTCACTATATGCTTTATTAACAAAATGTAAAGATAACTTTATAATTATTGGGGGGTGACTGGTATTCTTATCAGAATCCAGATAAAGATAGATCTAAAGCAAATAAAGTATATAACAAACAGGCCACATTAGCAATAAGGGAACTGAAACAAGATTTTAAACAATTTGATCTCTTTAAATATACTGGGAGAGACAATAAAACAGAAAACTTCACCTTCTATTCACAATGCCACAAAATGTGGTGGAGGACTGATTTCTTTCTAATCTGTGAAATATTCCTTAACATGAAAGGTACAATCCATACACATACCAGATTCTTTTCCGACCACTCAGACGTCACACTTCTTATTGAATGGGATAATAAACAACAACAATCTAACAGAAGCTACAATTGGACATTGAATTCCAATCCCTTAACTAAACAAGATGTGGTGGAAGGCATAACTACACTACTAAACTTCCTAACTTTAAACATAGTCAATTCACAACTACCACTAGACATTGAATAGGCTTCAACAAAAGCTCAAATTAGAGGCTTTTTGATTAACAAAGCAACGCACTATAAAAAATTATTCTCCAAGGAAGAATCTATGTTAAATGAAAAATAAAGCAATTAGAATTGGAACTAATGTCAGGTTCTAATGGAAACACTGAAGACCTCTTAAGAAAAGCACAAAAAAACTATATTTAAAAGAGGTAAGAAACTTATCATTTAATGAAATGAAAAACTTGGCCAAATATGCAGAAACTACCCAAATGCCATCCAGGGCCTTAGCAAGACTAACTACTTTATACAAATCCACACCAATTATAACAGACATTTACCACCAGAACAAATCGTATATAAATATCCAGACAATGATAAACCTCTTTGAACAAATTATACTCATATTTATTGAGAACAATCTTTTTCATCTTCAGAAATGAACAGGGAAGCTTTCCGTCAAGATATAATTGTCCTGCAACTAGATGTGAACCAACAAAATAACCTAACAAACCCAACATCAATAAAAAGAAATCATCAACACAATTAAAAAATATAAAATCAAATAAAGCTTCAGGTCCGGATGGCCTCACACCAGAATTTTACAAGTACTTCACAGCACTAATTGCTAAAAGATTACAACAGGTACTAAATTACATAATAAACAACAAAATAAATTATTTATACTTTAATGCCTCAGAAACCATTCTTATTTTGAAAAAACAATCAATTCCTAAAGACCCTAGTACCTACAGACCAGATGTCCATAAAGTATTTGATAGAGTGAATATCACTTTTTTACTTCAACTATTACCTTATTTTTGGTTCCCTAGCAAATTTATACACATAATTAAAATACTGTATGAAAACCCTTATACTAACCTATATATTAACAAAACCTTATCAAACAGAATAAAGATTAAAAACAGGATGAGACAAGGATGCTCTTTATCCCCCTTCTTATTCAATCTATACCTTGAATCACTGTCCTATAGCTTAAACAGAAAGTATATCACAACCCAGCATCTCTCTTCAACTCTAAAATATTTTACACAGTTTTCACAGAGGATTTAAACAGTTATTTCACCACCCCAGCATTGACATACCCAAATTATTAAAAGCAATTGACTATTTCTCAGGCATATCCAATTATAAACTTAACTTAAAAAAAAAACAATATTTTCCCCTTAAATCCTCCCAAACTATTATTGCTAATCCCATTTTTAGACACAATTAAAAGAAAAGACTCAACCAAATATCTTGGGATTATGTTTTTCCAAAACAAAAAATAATTTTATCAAAATAATATTTTGAATAAATGGAATATGACAGTGCTAGACTGCAACAGATGGAACAATCTTAAAATACCATTCCTATCCAAGGTCTCGATGATTAAAATGAATATTCTTCCCAGAGTTATTTATAAATTTATAAGCACACAAGTGGTAATGCATAACAAATGCTTTAAACAAATACACACATTTCTGGTTAAGTTCATTTGGGAGCCTAAAAAACATGAATATCATACCAAAAACGATATCTACCAAAACTAAAAGGGGGTTTAAATTTACCATATTTTAAACTATATTATACCATTATCAATAGTAGTAGAATACTAAAGATAGCAGAATTTACCCCTTCAGCCAACAAATTGTCACCTATTTGTCTGAAAATATATCATAGCTGTATCAAATCTCTAGAAATTAATTCTAGAGCTCTTATTTTTCTAATCAAAAAAAGATATAACAGCTTATAAGATTATTGACCCTATAAAACACTTCATTATTATACTTCAAAACTTGTTCATTTCCCTTGAGCTTTGGCCAGCAATGGGCATATTTCAACCAATCCATAATAACCCAAACTTAAAAATTAATAACTCAATGATAAATCTCAACAACTGCCCTTTATTAAAAAACATGAGAATTCAAGATCTCTACTCTTGCCACAACTTTACATTTACAGACCTAAGATCTCAACTTAATTTCTCAAAATTGTACACAATTATCTTGAGACAAATTAGAGAAGTATGTTCCAAACACATTCAAAACCCCAAATTAATCAAGTTGGATATAAACAATTGTAAAACTCTTTGAAACACAATGTTATCCAGGAAATAAATGATATCAAACACGTACAAATTAATAGCGAATGATCAAATTCCAAGATAATATATTTATTTCTAACTATTGGTTTAAAAGGAACTCATCAGTAACTGAACAACAATTAAACCATTCTTTGACATTAACACATAAAGCTTTACCATTGAAAAAATTAACTTACACATAACCCATGATCAACAACAATTCATATCTTACCCCCTCAGTACTACACAAATTTAACTCTTCTAATTCACCAAATTGTCCATATTGTAGATCACAGGAAGCAGATCTAACTCATATGTGTTAGAGCTGCAAATGTGTATTTCAACTATGGAACTCATTAAAAATCCAACTACAAAAGCAAGGCTATGAAAAAAGAAACTCTTACATGGGAATACACACTACTTCACATTCCTCCCCCAGGAATATCCCATAAGCAAGTGACCATACATATCACATTATTTCTACTAATGAAGCTATACATAGCATCCTAATGGGGGGAACAGAATGAATATCAATTGGGGTGAATTCAAAAAGATGGCAATTAAACACATGCTAACTCATAAATGGGTAATTGATGCAAAAAATAGTGTTAAAAAACTAAAAATATGGAAACAGATATTTAACATATTGCTAGCTTAATTCACACACATTATCATAAAGACACAGGCATTTATGTGTAAAGACCTTCAACACACATTTTGATAGGTAATGACAAGATTTCTCCATAACAGGATAAGCTTGATAAATGGAAGTAATAAAATAATTGATGGCACTTTTGTACAGTTGTAAATATTGATGTTTCATGTTGATGAAAATCAATAAACCTCACCAAGAGGATTACTGGCCTCAAACAAATGTCCTATGCAGCCCGACTGAAAAAACTCCAGCTGTACTCAGTTGCATATCGCTTACTCAGAGGTGATCTCTGCCTGACTTATAAAGCCATGTCCAACTCAGAATTGATGGACATGCTCCACCTAAAGAAATCCAAGTCACTGTGAGCCATGTGCTCTAATGAGCTAAACCTTGCCACAACAATAAATAGAACATGCTGGAGGGATAGATTTCTGTCAGACTCCCCATGCTTTGGAACAAAATTCCTAACTACATTAGGCAGAGCCCCTCACTAACACTTTTCAAGTAAAGCCTTAACGAGTGGATGGGTAACAGAAAATACACCCCTGGGATCACTTCATTGGCTCTGCTTGACAGAGGCTCAGTTAATTAATCAATGGGGCGGCAAAAGCTGACACACTCTGGCTAGGCTTAAAAATGCCCTCATGCAGATAGCCTAGTACCTACCTATGAACCTATGAACCTATGTTTAGATACTGCTCACCGTTAAATATGTACCCAGTGTATTAGTACGTTGTTGTTGTTTGATCTTTCAAATATCTGAATCAAAAAAACAGCTTCAGGATAGAGGTGCCTGGATGAATATCTTACAAATAAATCTCCTTTGGCAAACCATCAAGAAACACCACGGCTTTAAAATCATCAATCTTTTATTCCAGCAATATTAGAGAAATGTCATAAGTGCTTTCGGGTATAAACCATACCCTTCTTCAGACATATAACTACTAACTTCTATTAACCATTTAAATAGCAAAAAAGGTACCAAATTTAATTACATTAATACTAAGGTTCTATATAAAAATCCCTTAGTCCACCGTTAGATGGCAGTAAAAGTGCATTTTATCAAAAGACTCTCCTAAAACTTGAAATTTAGTGGATGTACATATTTAGACACACACACACATATATATATATATATATATATATATATATATATATATATATATACATATATATATATATACATATATATATATATATATATATAGTATCAAAAATAATAACAAATAAAAATAAAAACATAATAATAACCTACTACTATATCTGCATTCACATCTAATATATAGTCATAGCCTAACCTAGTTCATGCTGCGATCTTTAAACATTTAAAACTATATAAATTCCATCGTAGACTTATGCTCTTCCTGAATGACAAAATATATCAGGAGACATATTAATGTTTCAAGGGTCTATCTCTAAGAAAGAGTTTGATGGAGACGCTATCATTCAGGCCTTTTCCCTTATCTGACTGCATTCTAATGATCCATCTAGTTTCCTCTTTCTTTTGAGGATTTTGAGAACAGAAAAATGAAATTTCTTAGCTCATCATGTAGAGGTACTGTATTAGGTTATTGCAGTTACATGGACCTCACCCCAACCCCAGCCCCGGCACCAGTGATGTTGAGAATAATACTTTTCATGCAGACATGAATGGATATTTCTGTACTCTCATTGTAACCATTAGGAAAAGAACTAATACTCAGTCAAAGTAGGGGAAGCTACCTCTAGTAGTAGATCCGTAATGAGCGGTGTACCTCAAGGATCAGTCTTGGGGCCTCTACTGTTTGGGATATACTTTTCTGAGGTGCAAGCCAAAACCACTGGTCTGTGCCTGACCAAGTTTGAAGATGACTGCAAGCTGGGCACGGTCTTAAATCCCTCTACTGATGTGAACATCCTCCAAGAGGGCCTTATTCAAACTAATGACTGGTGCCAGAAGCATGGCCTCAAACTGAATGCTAAAAAATGCATCCTTATCCCCTTTGGGGAAAATGTCATCCCACTAATTATCATATTAATAACAATGTACTAAGCATGCAATCAGTCGTGAGGGACTTGGGCACCCAGGTTGATAGCAACTGACTTTTGACCACCACATTGCCTCTGTTGTACAGAAATCTTTCTACATGGCCCACCTCATAAATAAAGGTATTTCATCCAGGAACAAGGAGGTCATAACATCCCTGTACTCCTCCCTTATCAGACCCATTATCGAGTACAATGCCCCCTTCAGCATGCATCTTGCCAAACACATGCAGCAGTTGGGAACCATAGAGGTTCCTGACCAGGAAAATCCAGGGTCTCAAGCACCTATCCTATACAGATAGGCTAAAAGCCCTGTCCCTCTCTACTCAGTCTCATACATACTGCTCAGAGATGACCTGTGTTTGGCATACAAAGCCATTTCAGACCTAGCCTTGATGGAGTTGCTGCATATCCGTAAGACAAACTCCGCTCATGCAACCTGCACACAAGGCCTTAATCTGGTCTGTGACATTAATAGAACTTGTTGGTAGGATAGATTTGTGTCCCAGAGACTCCCCCATATGTGGAATAAAATCTCTCTCCATGTCAAGCAGCATACATCTCTAGCCCTCTTTAAGAGGAACCTGGACAATTGGATGGGAAACAGAAAATATACCCCTGGGATCCCACCTGTGTCCCTGTTGGACAGGGGAAACAGGTGCTGACTTTGAGGGAACATGGGCAAAATTCTTGGTTAGGCTTATAAGGGCCTCCGGGTCAATAGCCTAGTATCATCCTATGAATCTATGAATACTTTTAATGTATACATTTAAAATATTAAATGCTGCCTTTAGAAAAAAATGACTTACCGGATGTATTGGAAATCTCACCATCTGAACAAGAGATACAATTAAAGCAACATGCTGGCTGTCCTTGTTGCACAATTTTTCTATATCCAGGATTGCAGGCTTCACTACACACAGAGGTTGGTATCTGAATAAGACATTTAAAAATAATGAAATTAGCATTAGCATATTTTAATGCATAACCAGCTTTCTATCCTAAGTTTAAATCCATTAATTATTTGATTAAATCAAGAAAAAGATACTACACACATGTTAGTGTGTGTTTAATTGTTAGATACCATTGCAGATATTAATTATCTGTTTCTGTTAGCTATACTGTTGTGAACTCAAGCACAGAACCCATTAATCACAGTTGTGCAAGAGCTCTGTAACATTAATTTAAACAGTATGTCTATCACAGGTAGAATATTAATTTTTCACCATAGCTAAGCATCAACATTTCTCATGTAACAGGTAGTGAACCAGCACCAGGCTTTCCATATTGGCTCTACAATATCATCATCATCCCCTTTTCCCCATCTCTTGATTCACAGGCAGTCTACCTTCTTTGCCTTCATACCCTTCTGCTGCACATTCTCCCATGCAGTTCATCCATCTCTTGGCGCAGGGAAACAGGGGCAGCTGTCCTGGGCATGAGGTGTTAGGTGGTATGATCAGTTCCTTTCTCTGTTACTCACTCTGAAACAAAACTTTAGGTTTAATTTTAATGAGGAAAACCTTGTTTGTCCAAAACACACGAGAAGGGCTTTTTTGTGTTCCTCAACTCGTCAACATACAGATTGGGGTGCCAGACTGGAGAACTGCACAGGGTTCTAGTCATGGCTCTAGATATCTATATTTATCACAGGGTTCTAGGTTCATAGGTTCAGAAATGTACACAAGGCTAACAGCCACCGGGCCTTTATAAGCCTGGCCATGCAACTGAAATGTATCCCACACATTATTGTGACATAGACATTATTTTTATTGGTTTGATATAAGCTAGGTCAAGATTTACAGGCTCTCTCTGTCTATTAGAGAGGGGAGTTCTCATGGATATGTACCTTTCCCCTAATGTGGCCTATTTATTTCACAAGCAAAGGTTAAAGCCTTAAATCAAGTAATTTTGAAGCTATTTGTTTTAAGGATATTTTATTTTATTTATTTACCTTTTGATGACTGGATTAGTCCCACTAGGCTAGTAGCCCTTTTTCTGGGGAGAAATTAAAGTGACATTTATATTTCCAGGTGAAATTTGGTCAAGCATTAGGGAAGTATGGCTAGTAGACATTTTTCAAGAAGACCTGGGGTGGCATTTACATTACCAGGTGAGATTTGATCAAGGTATCAGAAGACTTCACCTACTTCATTACAGCATGTGTAGTGCATACAACTAATGAGTATGAGTGTCTATTCTGTTCCTAGAGTAGAAGTGGCTGGGAGAATGGTGCACAAAGATGGCAACAGAAGGAAGTGGAGCTGAGGCAAATGCCGATTCTGCTGGGATGTTTTCTTCTATGAGAGAGGAAAATATAGTTCAATTTATTGAAAAAAGAGATTGGATGAAAAATTCTGAGGAAATCTTCCAAAGGAACATTTTGAAGGATCAAAGAGTGATGGTGAAATTGTAATTACAACCCTCTAGTCAGGCGGGTTGCTAGAGTGAACCAGAGGCGGTAAAGGAAGTTTCATGGGGCAAAATAATGGAGAAGTTGTCCAGCAGAAAATAAAGGAAGAAGAAAAGAAATAATTTGCAGAGATAGTAGGGACACAAAAGCAGCTGAAAATGAGATTAAAAAATGGAAAAAGTTGAAAAGAGTGGAAAAGAAAAAGTATGTTGTGAGAATTCAATGTAAAAAAGAAATTGAGTTGGAGAAGTATGAGCTTTGGAACAAGATAGTTGTGCCCTTAAGCATAAAGACACAAGAAGTAAGAGCATTTATTCTTATAAATAAAGAGGCATTGTGACATTTTCTTTAAGACTGCTGACGTTTTAGAATTTTTTTCAAAAAAGTATGGAGGAAAAAATACAAAATCAACATTCAGTTTTGAGCAGAGACCAAAAGAGGGACTGTTAAAAATATTTACTTAAGAACTTTTGTAATGAAATAAAAGATATTTCAAAACTTTTTCATAACAGAGGACATTAGACTGTAATGTGATTTTGGAAATAGAGAATTGTAAAATTGTACATGTTCTAAATACAGTTTATGTTGATGGGAATAGAGGTGTTGTATTGGGGGAACCAAAGATGTTTTTTTTCTGTGGGAAAGAGGGAAATTTTGTAAATGATTGTAAAAAAAAGATGTTATTTATGTGGGGAAATGAAACATAATGTGAAAAACTGAACAAATGTGTTATAAATGTAAGCAAACAAAAAATGTATGGATGAACTGTGAGAAGGAGAGGAGGGCAGAATATGAAACTGAACAAGAAAATAGAAATGAAAAAATATTACTGTTAGAGGAACAATAAACAGAGGAATGAGAAAGTAGTGAGGAACATGAAGAAAGTTTAGATAATATGCAAGAAGAGGAAGGAGAAAAGGAAAGTGTTACAGAGATCAGTAATGAAGAAGATATAAACTGGAAAGAGGTTAGAAAAATACAATTGGGAAAAGAGTTAAAGATAGGAAAATAAAATTTCAGGAGTTGGGAATAAAAGCAGAAAATAAAGGAAATGGATAAGTATAGGGCAGGATTCACAAAGCCTCTGTGTAAGAGTTAGCAAGTCTTACATGGAGGCTGCAGTTAAATGGGGTGATGTCAGCATGCCATGCATATTCATGAGGGCATGCTGAATCACACCCTAGGCTAACACGGTCCGTGTAGCAAAGTGGGGGGCGTGTCCGCACAGCGAGTCCTGCAAAGGGACATGCCCCCAGAAGAATCACAGCCCCGAAAGGAAACTCCCACGAGTGAGTCCGCGGAAATGTCAAGAAACACAACACCACACATGCCCCCACAGACTATAAACCCAACTAAAATGTAAAACATAAAAATTAACAGTTTAATTTTTTTTTATAATTTCAAAAATGTTTTCCCATAATGGCACTCATTTGTGCGGGTGTGCCCTTCGCTCAGCCACAGTTAGCAGTCATTGAAAAAGCATATAAGATCTAAATATGCAAATTAAGCCAAGTAGCAATAGTGTAGCAGTAGAGACGTCGGCCAAAGAGGAGGTAGTCACGGTTCGAGCCCTAACAACATCATTTTTATTTTTAGTGAAATAAGCACAAAACAATCCCGACATATGTATAGATATATATATATATATATATATATATATATATATATATATATATATATATAAAACTATAATTTAAGTAAAATGTAATGAAATGGTCCATGTTTTTTGAAGAAATCTGACACAATAAAAAAAAAATATTTTATAAGTGCCCATAGCTGAGCAGCGCTCTAAAGCTGAGTATGATTGCCCGTAGGTGACCAGTGGTTTAATAGGTGTAATATGAGTTCCCGGAGTTAAGCAGTGCTTTAACACGCTGAAACTGTGTGCCCATAGTTGTGCAACATTTCTTATAGCGTAATATGCGTGCTCATAGCCAAATAACATGTTAACCAGCGTAACCCATTTGCGCGGTGCTGTGCAGCGCGCCAACCGGCTTACCGGCGGGCAACGTTGAACAACCTGTATCAAAGCCGCCTTTAAACAGACACACCACCTAGCCTGTCTAGACAGTAGTAAAATAAAAAAAAGCAATGCCCAGGATACTGTGCAACATAGTCAAAGTACTGAACCACTAAGCCATGACAGCTGTACTGAAAAATGCAGTATTAGCATATATATAGGAATGAATGGAAATAGAAGCATGACAAAACAGGTTTTTTTAAGCTGATACAATTCCAAAATGGCCAATCACAGATATGTACGGGAAAAACGGCATATATAAGCCCCATAGGTGGGAATACACAGCATAACTGGTTGTGGAACCTATTTGCAGTCAGGATGGCAAGTGTAGGAGAGGGTAGTCACTTCTGAGCACAGAGGTGGGGTGCTGAGGAGTCCAAATACATGGTTTGGCTCCTAGTCCACGGTCATGAGGCTCAACTCATGCAGGGCCAGGTTCTGTGGGGAGCATACAAGGCAGAGGTGTGGAACCGGTTGGCACATGATCTCACCAGTGCCACAGGCATACCAAGGACTGGTGAACAGGTCCGTCACCACCATGCAGACCTGAAGAGACGAAAGCAGGGCCAACTGAACCATTGGATCCAGGAGGCCCGCCAAATGTCCAATGCCCCACTACTGAGTAAGTATCCATGTAATTATGTATGTAAGGAATTATCCTAACTGATATTATGGAGATGTATGTTCCAATATTAATATTACTTCATTTATATTACAGCTGCAGGTGTGCGTTCTGCGAATCGGCGAGCCTATGGTGATAGGCTGGAGCGGTTGCGCCACCAAGCAGGTTAGTAATTATTTTTCTGTAATTGTTATACAATATAAGTGAGACAGCTTGTAAAAGAGTTCAGTGTAGTTACATATTAATAAAGTTCAAATAACACTAGAAGAAAGAGTCTGCTAGTGCTGTATGATTAGATAAGTGATGCAGCCTGTAATCCAGAAATAAAAATTAAACAAGTCTGAAATAGAGATTTCCCACCTGTATTGTAATATCAGATATCCTGCTGCAGCCTGAAAATTAGTGGTAAACAAGCTAAAGACAATAGACATGTGTCAAATACATCCCCATTGAAAATCTGCCATATGAAACAAGTGAGTCTGTTGGAAAGGATTGTTGTAACCAAATATGACATGGTAATAACACCTAGAATAAAGTATCATCTTGAATTGTAAAAATAAAACAAGTGAGAGTGTGAGAAAGAGGTATGAATCGACCAAGAAAGCTGTTATAACTTCTGAATAAAGTATACTGCAGTCAGTACATAATGAAATGAATGAGACAGCCACAACCAAACAGTGAAATGTTTGTAATAAAGTACTGAAGCTGGAATGTGTCTGTCCCACAATTTGGATATGTTGCTGTACCCTTGCAATATGGAGATATTATGGTTGTATGAAATAATGAACATCTACAGTTGTCTAGAGCCATATAAATCAAATGTAGCAGGATGCTGTACCTGAACACAGCCAGATATGAATGTATATGAATAAAAATGCAATGTATATTAATGTAGCATAACAGTCCCATCACCAACATTCCTAAGGTTACATATAGTAAACTGTACTAAGACCTGTGGGGTATATATATCTGCAGCTACTAGATATGTACAGCATATGTATAGGTAGTTGAAGTTGTTAATGAAATATTTCTTCACCCTACCCTATATTCACAAATAATGCCATTCCACAACAAACTGGGTATGTGTATTCACAATTAATTCCTATGGACATTTGTCCTGTTGGTTCAAATATATTTGCATGTATGTTGCTGCATGTGCCCTGTTCACATATCCAAACCTGATGGCCTGTTGCCATCAATCAACCCTGCATGCTGTTGGATTGTGTACTGTTGTTCAAAATATGCATGTGTTATGCTTGTTGTTCAATGTTTGGAATTCATGGGTGTTTGGTTAATGGGAATACTGATGCATGCTGTTACAACTAATTTTGAATGGTATTGTTTGTTACTAACCCAAAATGTCATAAAATATTGCTAAACATTGGACAACAGGGAAGGCGGGTTCTAGCGGACCCACCTCTCCCACCTCAGCTGGCGAGTGCACCTTGCACTAGTGCCCAGGCCGGAACCTCCTCCAGTGGCCCTGTGCCACCTTCAGGTGGAAGTGCTGCAGGGGATGGGGTTCATCCCTCCTCTGCAAGCGTGGCTGGAGGAGACCGTCCACTCACCCTCCAAAGTGTCTGGTCTGTGGTGCGCAACAAGATCAGGCAATCTGTGCTTGAACCCCTATGCCAGCTTGAGGCTTGGGTGGCGCGACTCATGGGTGTGCCTGCTGCCCGTCCTACACAGCCCCCAGCACAGCCTCATCCTGGGCTGGGAAGGCACAGTGGCAACTGCCCATGGGTGGGGATCTCAGTTCCACTGTTGCCATCTGTGGGCTCATGGGCTGGCGATATCCAAACATCCATCCCCGTCAATTGTGTTTCCCCCCCACATGTCATACTCCGCCCCTGTATGCGTCTTGTTTGTCTTGTCTGTTAACCTCCCCTACCTACCTCCCCAAATATACCTACTTCCTGTACCTCACATTCCACTCTCACCTGAAAAAAAAAATAAAAAAATGGCACTCTGTTCCCACAAAAAAATTATGCCCCATACATAGCTGCCCATTTTGCAGACATGTCTGCTGGACATGTGAACTGGTAATTACAATTGGCTGTACAACATATTTTGTTTTCCTCACCCCTCTCTCAGGGATGGAAGGTTTCAAATTTCACACCAAATTACAGACATATGCACAGCTGTTGCTGATAAAGAAATGGGCAGCTATGGGCCTTTCCTACATCCTTCCTGCAAATCCCGAGTTTGTTTTCCTACTGTCCTACCCTCTTTGTGCCCCCTTTTTCACCACTTTCCTATTTCCCCATTTTCTTTTCTTTCAAAGAAATTAGCACAGGTGTGCACGAGAGTAAGCATTTTTAAGCAGTTGAAAGCATGTGTGCACTTGTGTGCGCTTAGCTAAGTGTGTGTGCGCGAAGCTAAGTGACAGTGCGCATGCATGAGCACCGCGCAAACCAGCACTAACCTGCTTGCAACTGCTTAAAAGTACCTTAGTCACTCTGAATGACAAGGCCTATAGTCTGCTCAGCAGCAAAATAAATTCCTCTGTCAGTCTCGAACCCAGGACCTTGGAAACACTAGTCTGCATGACTTAACACTAAGCCATGACTGATACACAAGAACTTTGTGCTGAAAGCAATGTATCAAGAAATAGTAGAACTGAATGTAAAGGGAATATAAGAAGGCTATTAAACAAAGCTTTTCTTGTATCTTTACTGGCAATTCTTGTGGATTTGTATAACTTTTGTGTGAGAAGAGAAACAGTCATGCTAGTCGGTAGCTAGTAGCTAATAATGTGACAGTAGCACCTTGCAAATCACACACACTATCAGAGCAGGATAAACACTGCCATATTTGAATAGGTAAGAGGCCAGACCTCACAACTGTGACTGATTTACAGGGATGTCCCTGATTTGAAAACAAATGTTAACTGTGCCCCACTGACTCCCTGTGAAATGTACTAACAGTAGGCAGAAATGTGTTTTATCCTACGTAATGGTAACTGTCAATTACTGAAAGTATGCACTACTTGCATGTCAGAAATGGTGTAGTAATACATATGCTCAAAATACCCCACAGTCACAACTGCAGAATATCTGAAATATATCACAGGTGTATCCCACTGATATGTACCATTCCCTGAGCCTGATAAAAGATACACCTGAGAGTATCTGAGGCATGCAAGTGTCACAAACTCACATATCATTCTGTCTGCTGTCACACACTCTGTGAATAGCTGTAGAATAGCTTCCACAAGCACACCCACATGTAGGTGTACAATCCATCAAATATCAAAGGATGTAGCCAACTAATAAAATAAGGACAGTATAGCAGTTTACAAGTGCTGCATGTGCCTGCTATCTATAACTGTTAGTACAAAGTACAAGGCCCCACTACTGCTCAGCAGCAAAATAAAATACCCTTGTAGGTGTCAAGCCCCACATCTTGGCCAGACCAGACTGCATGCAGTACCATCAAACCACAACAAACATATAAGGAATTGCTGCTGAAAGAAATATAGCAAGCATTACAAGGAGTGAATGTAAATGGAAAATAGGAAAGCCATAGCAACACATTCCAGTAAAGACACCTAGTAGGCATTCAAGGAGTGAATGTAAAGGCCAAATAGTGAAGCCATAGCAACAAATTGCAAGAGCCACTGCTGTATGCCAGTTACTCCACAAGTTCCACAGGAAAGCACATACTCCCATTTAAACAGTATTAGTATTATTAGGTGTCAGTTAACATACACACTGAGAAGAATAAACTGGAGGAAGCAATAGTCAGGTTTCAGTACAACATGCATTTCAGTGAGTACAACACAGCCTGAAATATTGAGAGACATACCAACCTTTACACTCACAGAACAGTGTCCACAGCATACCAGCATGGTCCCCACCTTGAAAATCTGAAAGGGCTATGCCTACCTAACCTAACATTTTATAGCACTGTCCTGAAATCACAGTGAGAACTGCAATTACCACACAGCAGGCTGCATGCAATTAGTAAATGCTGGCTAACAATTGGTGCAGAGGCCATCACATGCACATGTGCATATACCTACAAAAGCAGCCTGTACTCCCAGTCCACACATGCAATACTTTCATTGCAACATCCGGAGGAGAGAGAGAGAGAGAGAGAGAGAGAGAGAGAGAGAGAGAGAGAAAACAAAAAACAAAAAAGAGAAAAGAGACACGGAGAGAGGCACCAAAAAAAAAAAAACAATAAAAACCAGCAAGCTAACCAGCAGCAGGCCACCAAGCAGCAAGCCATCACAAACAGCAGTGACAAACAAAGGTAATGTAAACTAATAATCTAATAGTCTACATACTGTGAACCCTCCATATGTGTTAGCAGTCTGTATCTATATATATATGAAGATGTGCATAGGGCAGGGGACATACTGCAACTGTTAGTGAAGGCTGGACATACATATGTATTTGAAGGTTGCTATGTGCACATATCAATGTAGGTTGTAGTACAACGTACAATGTAGGTTGTACAGTAATGGATGTTTAGCAGTATGTTAGTGTGTGTATTCATATGTGTAAATAAAAGGTATATATATATATATATATATATATATATATATATATATATATATATATATATATATATATATATATATATATATATATATATATATATATATATGTATGTATATTTATATATATATATATATATATATATATATATATATATATATATATATAATATGCATATATGTATACATAGAGATGGATGTATAAATAGATAGACATAGATAGATAGATAGATAGATAGATAGATAGATAGATAGATAGATAGATAGGATATGTATATACATATATATGTAATAGACACGTACATATATAGATATATATAGATACATACACATATGCAGACAGATATGAATGTCTACAGATATGTATGTATATGAATATCGCTCTCTCTCTCTCCCCCTCTCTCTCTCTGTCTCTCTCTGTATGTGTATATATATATATATATATATATATATATATATATATATATATATATATACATACTGAGATAGGCACGTGTGTGCAGATGTATTGCAACAGGTGCCTGGTGACAAAGGCATGGACTGAACACCAGTGTGGATACTGGAGTGCCATACCCCATTCCATAACACTTACACCACTAACCACCACATAGGTGGTGGCCTGCCTACTACTGGATGTGTCAGGAGGGAACATGGGAAACAAGTGTACAATAGCCTCCCCTTTGATATTCACAGTGGCACACTAGTCTTGTAATACCTGTACATGGTACGTGTCAGCAGAAATGGTGTGTCAGCTAGGGAAATGTAGGTCACTGTACCCCTCTACACCTCACAATGTCCTACACGGTATAGGTTCATAGGTTCATAGGTTCATACTAGGCTATCTGCCCTAAGGCATTTATAAGCCTAGCCAGAGTGTATGTGGCTTACACCACCCCTTAGGATGAGAATATTACGCCCTTTTAGGGTTTAGTTTACTATGCCTCTGTCTAGTAGTGACACAGAGATGACCCCGCGGGGTAAACCTACGATCTCCCATCCACTCATCGAGATTTCTCTTGAATAGAGTCAGTGAGGGGCTCTGCCTAACATGGACTGGGATTCTGTTCCAGAGTGTAGGGAGCCTCTGGGTTATGAATCTGTCCCTCCAGCACATCCTATTTATGTCTGTGTTGAGGTTTAAGTCACTTGTTCTCGTGGCTCTGATGGATTTGGATTTTCTGAGGTGGTGCATGTACCTCCCATGACAACTACAGAAAGGGAGAAGGACACAGTCATACCTAACAAACAGTGATAATGCCCTCAAACACATTACCTATGCAGAGTGACTGACAAAACCACAGATAGAGTGCCTTTCATACTACCTACACAGAGGTTACCACTGCTGGATATACATAGTTATGTCACACCCATAACAGTTGTCCAACAACCATGGTAACACCTCACAATATCCCCAGCCTAAATTACCTATGTCTGTCATCCTTGGCACCACAGTAAAGAGCACATGGTGGAGGTACAGGTTCCTACCCACAAATAAGCCATACACTGGAGTAAACCACCCAGCATTAAGAAGCAAGGCTCCCCATTAGTAGATGTCAGACATACCCCTGTTGAATGTTATGCAGATAGGTAATATGCCATATGAGTCACCCTGTGTAACTGTTTGACCGGAGCAAGTACAATCACATTACATGTGTCCCAAGGGGCAGGGTTGCATAACAGTATGCTGCTGTAGGCCCAGGGCCAATAGCATACTACCTACCTATGACACAATGCACACACACATGTACTCATTGCAATACCAACTATGTGAGGTGGAATGAGTGTGCAAGATCTGTAATAGAGTGATTGCTCAGCATGACTTTGTGTCTGTCATGGTAGTGTGTGTCCTTGGTGTGAGGCCAGAGAAAGATGTGTCAGGTATTGGGCTACAAACACACTACATTGTCATATGTTGTGCTGTGGTTCCCTGTATGTGACTGTGGTGTAGTTATTGTTATGGCAACAAAGACTAGGGTGCATTACCAGTGAAATTTTTACTGTGCATTGCATGCATTGCATGGGTTGACAATGTTCCCCATCCATTACCTTGATACAAACCCCCAGTGTGAGGTTGTGCATTGGACCTCAAACAGTGTGTTGACTGCTGTAGTATCCTGGATTGTTGTATGGAGTGTGCCAGGCACTGTCACACAGTTGTTGGCTGAGCACTGATATGTGGCCATTTACATATGTATCCCCCAATAGACAGACAGATGCTATATATGGCAGTTCAGTGATATCACTACAGTAGAGTATTATGTGTGCCATATCACTTGCTCACATATTCTTCTTTTCCTTCCAGGGCGATGGTGCACCAGCGCAACCCCACGTACTCTGCCAGAGCCTGGTGCGGGATTTTGCCATACTCTTTTCCCACACCAGCCAGAACCAGCAGGAGAGGGCTGCACTGTGGCAAGACCTTGTCCGTTGGGTAAATGACATAGGCATGCATAACCGGACATATGAGCAGGTACGCCATCACTGCAGTGATTTAATTAGAAATGTCCATCAGCGTGTGTCTGATATCCACAGGCAACAGCTTGCCACAGGTGGTGGGGTGGCTATACACCCCCCCCTCACCAGACTGGAGGGGCTCCTCCTAAGTGTTGTGGCTCCAGCCCAATAACAACAACATCAGCAGACATGTGTAATGATGGAGGCTGGAGACACCCAGCATGTGGACTTGGAGCGTGCAGGTAAAATGCCATATCTATAGCTGACTGTTCTCTACACTGGTAGTTTATGCATGTGTGAGGTGTGTACTGTATTTGTAGCTGTAATCCTGGTAATTATTGTGCAAGAGTGATATTCTCAATATCAGCAGTAGACCTGTGAAAGCCAACTGTTGTACTACTGAACTGTATCATACTCACAGTATCAATGGCACAGTTGTGCCCACTGACAATAAATGTCTTATTTGTGCAGGTCCCTCTGGTGTAACAGCAAGGCAGCCAATCCATGCTGGTGAGTGTGTAATAACAATACCGTTAATACTAATGATAATAATAGTAATAATACCCTCAAACAGTATTGCTATGTGTTTGATTGCAGGTGTGTTTGTGTCTGTGTGTTTGTATCTCATGTACTGAGGAGTGTGCATGTGTGCATGTGTGCATGTTTGCATGTGTGCATGTGCGCATGTGCGCATGTGTGCATGTGTGCATGTGCGCATGTGTGCATGTGTGCATGTGCCCATGTGCCCATGTGTGCATGTGTGCATGTGCCCATGTGTGCATGTGTGCATGTGTGCATGTGTGCATGTGCCCATGTGCATCTGTGGTAACATTGTGTACACATTGTAAACTGTGTTTCCTGTCTTCCTCTCACAGGTTCTGGTGTTGCTCTGGTGGTGCGCAGCAGGGAACCTGAATCCACTGCTGGGGATAGTGATAATGATGATACCTGTGTAATGGCACAAGGAGGTGTGCCAGGGTCCATTGTTGGTCAGCCAATCGACAGTACACAGTTGTCAACCCCACAATGCGCACAGTCATCCTGCCAATACATCCATTGTCACCAATGTCCCTATGTGATGGAAAACATACAGTGGGCATTGACCAGGGTAATGTGGTATCAGTGGCACATGCCTCCTCTCACAGCAGCCATGGCCAGAGTCCTGACATGGTACCACACAGGCAGATGTCCAGGGGTTCTCATGGGAGCATCCGTGATCATACTGCCCCTGTCAAATATGCCCACAGAGGTCTTTCAACCTCAGCTATGTTCTGGGCTGTAATGCAGGCACAGTCACATATGGAACAGTACACCAGACAGGGTCTGAGGGAGCTGAGAGCATATCACACTGCTATGAATGACACTATGCGTGACGTTGAGGCTGCCATCTGTAATTTCACTGACGTCATTGACAGATGTTGGGGGGACACATTAGATCTGTTCCACAACTACATGTCCATGAGCCAGGGCAATGCAGGACAGCTGAGGTGTCGACGTGGACGTATGCCAGCAACATCAGCAGCTGGCAGTCGTCGCAGACAACAACAAACCCGCAGCCGCTCCCATACTGCCAGTACCAGCCCCAGCAATGCTGGGTCTGTGCTGTCATCAGACCGCCCTAGGAGACCACGTGCACGTGGCTCTGGACAGTTCCAGCAGGGACATGTCTCCAGTCATCAACCAACTGCTTCTGATGACAGTACCCAGTACGGCTTAGTACCTGACAGTGTCCGTAGCACCCCTGCCAAGCACAGGTACCGTGTCCGTGGCCAGAGACAGTGATCTGTATGACCTGGCAGGTACAGTCTGTGGCTGTCCACAAACACCCATATATGGCAGCCACGAGGTGGAACTGTGTGCATGCATACACACATGCATAATGCTAACACCTAGGGCTAACACATACACGCACACACCGCATCAACCTTGCCCCATCTTGTACTGTTGTCCCTCACTAACAAACACACACATACATGTCGATTGGTTGTATCAGTGGCAGACTCAGGCATACCAAGTACACACCCTGTGCATATGATGAAACTGTGCCACCTCCTGCCATCTGTAACATTGATGCAGGAACAGGTTAACATGGTTCTGATGCACAGGGTGACTACATAGAAGTGTAGTAATGTTATCATGTTGTCAACAGTACAGTGTAATGATATCATTGTGGGTATATCCCAGCATGTCTGATGCATTAACAGTACGATTGTCATTGTATTGCTTAGTACACCCCTATTAATTACCATAGTGTAATGTCTGCACATCTTTGCATTCTGGTGATAAGGCTGAAAACAGAATGCCACCTACATAGGTAGCACAGGGGATAAGAAAATGGAAGTAATGATACTCAATGATGGACATGTAAACCGCAAGATGCATGCTTTCCAAACTCTACTCTGCATGGAGAATGTTGATATCTGTGCAGTAATAGACAACAAGTTCAAGACTCTCAAGAGCACCCTAACACTACCAGGTTACACCTCATATCATGCTTGACAGCCCCAAAACAGAGAACTAACTATGACAGGAGGGTGAGTCTCATTAAATGTCAAGGATACTGTGGTGGCAGGACAGGTAGCTTACATCCTACTAAGTTGGGAACTGCTGATTGAGGGCTCAGTGTCTGTTATTCTAAATGGGTATTAGTCCTGGTTTAAGCACTTGGGCTTCAGGCCATTTATTTTACATTACGAAGGTTCATGGTCTGCACTCTTGTGGGAGGAGAGGCTGGACTCTTCCCGTCTGAGCTGGGAATTTCTGGCTAAAGGCTTATAGTGCCTGCATATTTGAACTGTTTCTTACTGAAATTGGTACACCTTGTTTGCTGTAGCATAGAATAGATCCAGGCCTGCTGAATGTAGCTTTATCTGTATGCTTTTTTGCTTGTTATTTCCCTGAAACACTAATTCCACCTGAAACGTAGCTTTACAGTGCCTCTGTGGATCCGTAGTGACATCTGCATTGCTTACTGTACTTATTTCCTTGTTTCACTTGAAAGAAAGTTACTGTTTGTCATTTTTGCATTTAAGTTACCTGTAACACATTGCATTTGAGTTACCTGGCACTTGCTCACTAAAGCATTTATATATGCCAGCACTAACAAATTAAAAGCACTACACCCTCACAAACTCACCTTGAGTACCTTGTTCCCCATTGGCTCTTTTTGTTGTTGTTAATTATAAAGGAATTCCCAATACTATTCTATTCTATACTATTCTATACTAGTCCAAAGGTCAGTTGTCAATCTCCTCTCTGGTCCAGCTGGCAAATCTGGGAATCTTGAGGCAATGTTATAACTGCCTCATGTACACAGACAACCCTCTCCTCCTCCCAACAAATTCCAACACATGTGAGAGATGCAACCATATAGCCAAACTGGAGGCTAAGCTCTCCCAACTCAGTACTGGAAAAACCTGTCAGGTGGAGAAGGAAACCACAGTCACTACAATTCCAGTCTCACATAGACCTACCATGGCAGCAATCCAAGCACATAAACACACGAAAACATACTCAGAGTCTCTAAATAAAAATCTGCCTAAGCAGAAGACACCTCCAAAGCAGACACACAAGCAACCATTACCCCAGAACAGAACACGTGCAACACATAGCTCACAAAGCCAGTGTGCTGAACAGTCACAGCCCTTAAGGCTAAACAACACACCTGATGCACTTGTAATAGGTGCCTCTATCGTGAGGCACACTGATGTCCTGCTCACCAGGCTGAACAAGGAGAAGGTCACGGTGAGATGCCTGTCGGGCGCTATGATCCGCCACATAACACATGCACACAGGTCACTGCAAGGCATGTACAAACATGACTCAGTCATTGTCCATGCCAGTGTGAATGATCTGAGATGTACCTCCATGGACTACATGATAAGAGACATAGAGGAGCTGTCTGAGCATGTGGCCCAGGCTGGTATGACCCTGACCTTGAGTAGCATCTTACCCTCACCAAGAATGATGCCATAATATGAAGACAAGATGATCAATTTCAACAATTGGCTTAAGTTTCAGTGTCATTCAAAGGGGATCCAATGCCTGTCAGCCTGGGATGACATGCTCGACAAGCCACGATGCTTTGCTAGGGACGGCTTGCACCTGTCACCCCTGGGCTTTCGGATATTGGCAAAGGCTCTTGCTACCACCATAGTGCCTTTTTTAGGTAAGGCTCAAAAGACAAAACAACCTCCATAGGTATCACAAGGGATAGGAAACTATTAGTAATGCTACTCAACACCAGCAGTGTAAACCTCAAGATGTATGCACGGGAAACTGTCCTTAGCATGGAGAACATCAATATCTGTGCAGTAACAGAATCCTGGTTCAAGGCTCCCAAGAGCACTGCAGCACTGCCAGGTTATACCTCATACCATGCTTGTCGGCCCCAAAACTTGGACCGAACCAGAACAGGATGGGGAGTATCAATATTCGTCAAAGATACACACACCTCCAGGTTGGTGGCACAGCACAAAGCATCAGAGACTATCCATGTGCAACTAACAGTGGGTAAAACTGCCTTCCAGTTCATAGCCTGGCACACACCACCCTCCCAAACCCAGGAACCCCACTTGGCCTTCCTGAGAACACTGGAAATATGAAGGTCTCTCCAAACACCATTATATTGGTGGACTGCAACTATCCAAACATAGACTGGGAGCATTACTCTAGCTCCAACACCCTAGCTCAAAGGTTCCTAGCATTTATACACTCAAATGCTATGGAACAACTTATTACCACTCCCACAAGAGGGTGAAACATACAGGACCTGTTCATCACCAACATGGGGACTCTATGCTCCAGACCAGAAGTGTACCCCTCACTGGTAAGATCAGACCATAAACTAATCTCACTGGATATTCAAATCCCAACCCCACCCCCTGCCCACAAAACCACAGTGTAAAACTTCTCTACTGCAAATTCCACACCCCTCAAAACCAAGGTGGAATCCTTCAAAGCCCCCGGGCCTGTGGAAAATACGGCCCACACCACAGAATCCTTTATAAACATATTCTATGAACACCTTCAGGAATGCATGTATCATGCAATCCCAAATAAAAACAAGACCCAATCCTACAAAGGCAGACGTCCTGTCTGGTGGACCACAGCCATAAACAAACTATACAATAGAAGGAGGAAGCTACTACATGATAGAGGAAAATCCCAAAAAGGGGAGGCATCTCTGTTCAGTGTTAGCAATATACTACAGGCACTCATAAAATCATCTAAGGCCAGCTTCGAGAGATGAAATGCACAGGACACTAAGGATAATCACAAGTCTTTCTTTAGTTATGTTAGGAACCTGGGTGGGAATTCCAAGATATGCTCAGAATTAGTCCAAAATGACAAAAAACTACACCAAACCCACAGACATTGCCAACATCCTAGCTGACAGGTTCAGTGCAAACTCCCCCCCCTCCCCACCAGAAGAGCAAATATATATCCCAGCAGAGTGCTGCCCCCCTGACATCTCAGATTCTCAGGTAAGAGCCGCCCTCTCGAAAGCAAATAACACAGCATCAATGGGACCAGATGGTGTCCCGGGCTGCATCCTACATGAACTCCAAGATGAGCTAAACCCAAACATAAAACTACTGTTCAATCTCAGCTTTATCACAGGTTATGTACCCAAAGAGTGGCGTACAGCAACAGTGGTCCCTCTCCACAAAGGTGGTGCCTCAACGGATCCTGGAAACTATCGCCCCAAAAGCCTGACTAGCTTGGTCTACAAAGCTATGGAAAGGATCATCATGGACCTCATACATAAAGATATTGGGGACCTACAGACACTGGATCCTACCCAGTGTGACTTTAAGGGCAGATCCTGCCTCTTACACATGGTTGATTTCTTTGAAACAGTCATCAAGGGGAAGGTGGTCCACACAGCCTACCTGGACCTCACAAAAGCCTTCGATACAATACCCCACTCGGGCATTATAGATAAGCTCACCAGCTTAAATATACACCCCTGTGTCACTAGATAGGTTGCAAACTGGCTCAAGGACATAACCCACATGGTTAGAATTGCTAGAGCCATGTCAGACTCCAAACCAGTTAAAAGTGGTGTCCCACAAGGCTCAGTTTTGGGACCTCTCCTGTTCTGTATATATGTCTCGGAGGTACAGGCCAACACGGAAGGACTGTGGCTGACCAAGTTCATGGATGTCTGTAAACTGGGCACTATAATTGACTCTCCAGCTGACACAACCATCCTCCAAAAGCATCTCATAGAAACAGACAACTGGTGCCAGAGCCATGGCCTCAAGCTAAATGCCACAAAGTGTATAGTCATCCCCTTTGGCAAAAACAAAGTGGCCACAAATGACCACATAGGTGGTAATCCATTACGTACGGATGAAGTAATTAGGGACATGGGGACTGAAGTTGATAGCAATCTCTCATTTGATGACCACATGGCCAAAGTGGTTAGAAAAACATTTTATATAGCCCAAGTAATCATGACAGGATTCACATCTAGATCAGGGGAGGTCATCGTGCCTCTTTACTCATCCCTCATCAGGACCATAATTGAGTACAATGCCCCTTTTGGGATTTACCTTACTAGACACCTGCAGCAACTGGAAAGACCACAAAAGTACCTCACCAAGAGGATCAAAGGGCTCAGACAGATGCCGTATGCTGCCCGGTTAACATAACTCCATACTCAGTGGCATACCGCCTGCTCAGAGGCGATCTGTGCCAGACATATAATGTCATGCCCAACCCAGAAGTAATGGACATGCTGCACCTCAGAAAATCAAACTCCCATTGAGCTTTGCACTCAAGACACTTGAACCTCAGCACTGACATCAATAGGACATGCTGGAGGGACAGATTCATAACCCAAAGGCTCCCTTCACTCTGGAATAAAATTCCAGTCCAGGTTAGGCAGAGTCCCTCATTGACTCTCTTCAAGAGGAATCATTATGAGTGGATGTGAGATCATAGGTGTACCCCGGTATCACTTCTGTGTCAATGTTAGACAGAGGCACAGTATACTAACCTCAGAAAAGGGCATAGCAACATTAATCTAAAATGGGTGGCGAAAGCCAAACACACTCTGGCTTGGCTTATAAATGTCCTAGGGCAGATAGCCTAGTATGAACCTATGAACTTATGAACCTATGTACCTATACCCCCACCCCCAGGTTGTTGCCACAGTGTGATGCATCACAAACTATCCACATGCAACTAACAGTGGGTTAAACTGACTTCCAGTTCATAGCCTGCTACGGTAACCCACTTGGCCTACTTATGAATACATGAATATCTTCAGCTGTCTCCAAACAACAATATATTGGGCAGCTTCATTTACCCACACATAGACTGGGAGCATTACTGTAGCTCCAACACTCTAGGTGTAAGGTTCCTAGAATCCATACACTCAATTGCTATGGAACAACTTGTTACCACTCCCACAAGAGGGGAAAACATGCTGCACCTGATCATCACCAACATGTGGACTATATGCTCCAGACCAGAAGTGTATCCCTCGCTGGTAAGATGACACCATAGACTACTCTCACTGTATATTCACATACCAAATGCAGCCCCTGCACAGAAAACCACAGTCATAAAGTTGTGTAATGCAAATTCCATGTATTCACATGAGGCAGGCTTCAGACATGGGAACTATTTAAGGTCACAGGTACATATGTCTATGTGGCACACATACCTCATGTGTGCATTGACATTACTGATATAATCTATGTCATACAACACATCTGACACAGATATCCTTCAGAAGGGCCTCACAGAAACGGATAACTGGTGCCAGAGCCATGGCCTAAAGTTAAACTCCAAGAAATGCATAGTCATACCCTTCGGGAAAAACAAGGTTACCCCTAGCTACCATATAGGTGGCAATCCACTGAGCACAGAAGAAGTCATCAGGGATCTGGGGACCCAGGTTGACAGTAGCCTTTCGTTTGACACTCATGTTGCTAAAGTAGCTAGGAAAACCTTCTACATTGCCCACCTGATCATGAAGGGATTCACATCTAGATCAAGGGAGGTCATCGTCCCCCTGTACTCATCACTCATTAGACCTATGATTGAGTACAATGCCCCATTCGGAATGTATCTGACCCGACACCTGCAGCAGCTGGAAAGCCCCAAAAGTTCCTCACCAAAAGGATAAAGGGTCTCAAAAATATGTCTTATGCTGCCCGAATGAAAGAACTCCAGCTCTATTCAGTCTCATACTGCTTGCTCAGAGGTGACCTGTGCCTGACATATAAGGCCATGTCAAACCCAGATTTGATGAATATGCTTCACCTCAAAAAATCTAGATCCCTCAGAACCACAAGGGTGGGAGACTTAAACCTTGACACGGTTATTAATAGAACGTGCTGGAGGGACAGATTCATCACCCAGAGACTCCCTATGCTGTGGAACAAAATCCCGGTACATGTGAGGCAGAGCACCTCGCTGGCCTTGTTCAAGAGGAATCTTGACCAATGGATGGGAGATCGCAGATATACCCCAGGGATTACTTCAGTGTCACTGCTTGACAGAGGCACAGCAAAATAATAGGCATAGTTTTATTCAAACTAAGGGTGCAAAGCCACATAACTATGGGCTAGGCTTATAAATGCCCTTGGGCAGATAGCCTAGTATGAACCTATGAACCTATGAACCTAAGAGCAACACCCCACACACATGGACAAACTGTGTGACAAAAACACATGTAATTTATTGGATTCAAACCCCTACCTAACTATATTATGACACTTGAGAGAGACGTATTAGCAGAGTGCGCTATTCGCATTACTGATAGTTTTTTTTCTCCTGCTATACTTATAGGGTGCTGACATCATCAGTGTTTAGAAAGAGGAATGTGCATCATGTAGTGTGTTCTTCTAATTGCCAAAAGGGACATTTTTTTCACACAGAATTGCACACACACTAACCCCCCCCTCACCAAAATACACACTCAGCATTTGCAGGATTCAAACCCCTACCTAACTATATTATGACACTTGAGAGAGACACATTAGCGGAGCACACTATTCGAATGGCTGGGTATCTGTTCTTCTCCTGCATTATTTATAGGGTGCTGACATCATTATTTATAAAGAGGTATGTACATCTATTACTATCTGTCAGTTAGGGGGATAGCATACATATGCATTAACAGCCGCTTACTTCGGGGTCAGATATGCACATCAGCACTGCCAGGTTATGTTTTATACCATGCTTTGTGACCACAGGACCTGTAACACACAACACAACCAGTTCAGACCTCCCCTCCCATATCCAGGAAACACAATTTGCTTCCCTGGGAACAGTGTAGGATATGAAGGTGTTCACATATACCATTACAGTGGTTAACTTCAGGTACAGGTATATTGTGTGGGGGAACTACTCAGGCCTCAACAACATCACCCTACAGCCACTACAATTTGTGAATCCATGTGCTATGGCAGGACCACTCACCACAGCCACAAGGGGGAATACATATTGGACCTGACCATTTGCAACATGGGGACTCTATGTTCCACACCAAAGGTAGACCACCATTGTTAATATCTGACCATACCCAACTTTCCCTGGACATCCATATCCCATCCCCACCCCCAGGCAAGGAAGTCACTGCAAACAAAGTATTTATCAAAAGCAGACTTTGCACTTGTGAAGACTGGGGTGGAAGACTTCAAAGGACCCATGCTGGGGGATTATACAGGCCACTTTGCATAATCCTTGACAATTGCATTCTATGAGCATCTGGAAGGTTTGCATTGATCATGCTATCCCAAATAAACCCAAGACTCCTCCACAACAGGAGACCTGTCTGGTGTACACCAGCCATATTTTTTTATTTTTATTATTTAACATTTGTTAACGGGCTAGTGGCTAGTCTGGGCATTCCATTTTCAGCAGAGGCCCGGAGAAAAAACTCCACCCACAACAAACAGATTATAACATAAAAATGATAAGAACAAAGTTTGATTGGATGAACAAGTATAATGCAACAAATAGGGATTAAATCTAATATATAAGCTGTACAATAGAATGATGGAGCTAATACATTACAGAGCAATATCCCACAGAGGGAGGACATCTCTGAACAGTATTGGCACGACACTTCAATCCCTCAAAATCATCATGTCAAAGTTTTGACAGTGAAATTGTCCAGACACTGCAGATAAGGCTCCCCTCAGTCTGTAGTTGACGTCCAATTACTGTTATAAGTCCTCACCAACCCTCTTCCAGCAAACACCAGCCACATGGATGTGACATTGCAAATTCAACCCCTGGGATCTCCACTGTGTCCCTGCTTGACGGAGGCACAGCACACTAGCCTTAAACGGTGCCTTCTGTGACCTACTTTACAGAGGCACAGTAGCCTACTTTACTGGGGAAGCAGACGCCAAGCACACTCTGGCTAAGCTTGTACTCCCTAGAGCAAACAGCCTAGTATTGACCTCTACACCCATATGTTTAATTTTCAGATGCACAATATTTGTCGCTGATAAACTGTTTGCAGGTCTTTATTGCCATAGCTTTCCCTGTTTCTATAACAACTTGTGTATCTGTGGAAGATGCTTGAATATGAGAGGGATCTACTATTTAACTTATGTCTCTGTAGTCATTTAACTGTGTGCACTGGGCAGATTGCTGTATTGTGGGAGGTTCCTGGATTAACACATAGAAATACCAGATATGTGTGGCCAACTGCTAAACTGAGACATGGCCTAAGTGTGTGAGCATGCCCAGTTCAGGCTTTCCATGGCTTGTTGCCTGACATATGTCTCATTTATCAAAGTGTGCGAGCATGCCCAGTGTGAGCTTTCCATATGTTGAAATCTGCAGTCTACCACATTTGTGGTTGTGTGTGAACTTCAACAATATTTCACATTTATAGTTGTGTGTTGGGAGTCATGTTGTGTACTTACTGCCTGACTGCTTTGTGTCCCAACCCAACAGGGATTATACTGTGCCTGCAGGGTTTCCATGGGATAGTTTGCATACAGTTGTCAACATCCTTTCATACTGACCAAACACTGTAATATCGTATAGTGTACTGGTTCAGTACTTTCACTGTGGTGGACAGTATCCTGTGTTTCAGTCCTACCACTGCTTTAAATATTCATAGTGAGCACACCAGACTGGTTAAGGGCCAGTTGTGCACATATGACTATGTTACATTTTGTTCAAATATGGACTACTTAAACCAGGCTTTTCCAACATTGGCAGTGTATTCCGCAACTTGGGTGGACATTGACAAACACTAGCTATGTGCCTAGGCCATTTCTAATGCTAGTCAGAGAGTGTGCTTGTCCTGCAACACACATTGTAACTGGAGTTTGCCATGACATATGTCATGGTTAGTATACTGTGCCTCTGTCTACCCGTGACATAACAGTGATACCCAGGGTAAACCTACCATCTCCCATCCACTCATCAAGATTCCTCTTGAGGAGAGTCAATGAGGGACTCTCTGGCTAACCTGTACTGGAAGCTTACTCAAGAGTGGAGGGAGCTTCTGGGTTATGGATCAATCACTACAGCATGTCCTATGTATGTCAGTGCTGGGGTTCAGGTCTCTCATGTGCATAGCTCACTGGCATTCAGATTGTACAAGGTGCAGCATGTTCATTGATTCCAGCTTGGACATGGCTTTATACATCAGGCAGAGATTGCCTCTGGGCAGGCAGTATGGCACTGTGTGGAGCTGCAGTTTGTTTAATCAGGCAACACATGGCATCTGTTTGAGCTCTTTGATCCTCCTGGTGAGATACTTTTGGGGTCTTTCCAGTTGATGGAGGTGTCTGCTGAGGTACATCCCACAGGGGCCATTGTACTCAATTGTGAGGCTGATGAAGGATGACTGAAGAGGCACGATGACCTCCCCTGATCTAGATCTGACTACCTTCATGATTAGGTGGGTATATGGTATGTTTCTGTAACCACTACAGCCACATGGTTGTCAAATGCAAGATATCTATCAACTTGTGTCCCCAGGTCTCTTATTACATCTAAAGTACTTAATGGGTTAACACATATGTGGTAATTGGTGGGCACTTACTGTTTATCCACAGGGGATGACTATACACTTTTCTGCAATTAGCTTGATGACATGGCTCTGGCACCAGTGTCTGTTTCTATGTGGCCCTTTTGTAGGATGCTTGTGTCAGCTGGAGGGTCAGATATGGTGCCCAGTTTGTAGTCCTCTGCAAACTTGTTCAGAAACAGTCCTTCCATGTTGGCCTGTACCTATGGGAAATATATACCAAACAAGGGAGGTCCCAGGACCGACCCTTGTGGGATGACAGTTGTAGCTGGTTTGCAGTCTGACATGGCTGCAGCATTTCTGACCATGTCAGCTCTGTCCTTGGGCTGGTTTGCAACCCATCTACTGACATAGGGGTTTATATTTAAGCTGGTGAGCTTATCTATAATGAAAACATGGGGTATTGTATGGAAGGCTTTTGCAAGGTCCAGATAGGCTGTGTGGACCACATTCCCCTCATCAATGGCCTTGATGACTGTTTCAAATGAGTCAAACATGTTTAAGAGGCAGGATCTGCCCTTAAGAAAGCCACGCTGGGTAGGATCCAGTGTCTGTAGGTCCCCAATATCTTTATTTCTGAGGTCCATGATGATCCTTTCCATAGCTTTGCAGACCAAGCTTGTCAGGATTCTGGGGTGATAGTTTGCAGTATCCATTCAGGCACCACCTTTGTGGAGAGGGACCACTGTTGCTGTACACTGCTCTTTGGGTTCATATCCTGTGGTAAGGCTGAAATTGAGCAGTAGTGTTATTTGGCGTTCCATTCTTCTTGGAGTTCATGTTGGACACAACCCAGGACACCATCTCGTACCATTGATGCTGTGTGTTTTGCTTTGAAGATGCTGGCTGTTACCTCAGCATCTGCAATGTCAGGGGGCCAGCACTCTGCTGGGATAGATATTTGGCATTTTGGGGTGGGGGGAGTTTGCACTGAACCTGTCAGGTTGGATGTTGGCAATGTGTGTGGGTTTGGTGTATTGTTTGTAATATTTGAGTAATTCAGAGCATATCTGTGAATTCCCACCAAGGTTCCTACCATCAGTTAAGAAAGTCCTGTGATTATACTTAGGTTCCTGTACAATTTGTATCTTCATAGGTTCATAGGTTCATACTAGGCTATCTGCCCTAGGGCATTTATAAGCCTAGCCAGAGTGTGTGTGGCTTTCGCCACCCCTTGCTATGTGAATATTATTCCAATTTAGGGTTTACTTTACTGTACCTCTGTCTAGACGTGACACAGTGATGACCCCCAGTGTAAATCTACGATCTCCCATCCACTTGGCAAGATTCCTGTTGAAGAGAGTCAATGAGGGGCTCTGCCTAACATGGACTGGGATTCTGTTCCAGAGTGTAGGGAGCCTCTGGGTTATGAATCTGTCCCTTCAGCACATCCTATTTATTTATGTGTTGAGGTTGACATCTCTTGCTCTCGTGGCTCTGATGGATTTGGATTTTCTAAGGTGGAGCATGTCCATTAATTCTGTATTGGACATGGCCTTGTACATCAGGCATACATCACCTCTGAGTAGGCAGTATGTGACTGCATACAGCTGGGGTGTCTTCAGCCTGGCAGCATATGACAAATGTTTGAAACCCTTTATCCTCTTGGTGAGGTACTTTTGAGGTCTTTCTAACTGCTGCAGGTGTCGGGTAATGTCATCCCAAATGGGGCATTGTACTCAATTATGGGCATGATAAGAGAAGAGTATAGGGGCACAATGACCTCTCTTGATGTAGATGTGAATCCTTTCATGATAAGGTGGCCAATATAGAAGGTCTTCCTAGCCACATTGGCAATGTGAGTGTCACATGAGAGGTTACTGTCCACTTGTGTCCCTAGGTCCCTGATTACTTCTTCCATACGTAATGGATTACCACCTATGTGGTAATTTGTGAGTACCTTGTTTGGTATTTGGAGAGACATTCATACTCTCCAGTGTCTTCAGGAAGGCTGAGTGGGGTTCCTGAGTTTGAGAGGGTGGTCTGTAGCATGCTACAAACTGTACAGCAGTTTTGCCTACAGCTAGTTGCACATGGATGGTCTCCAATGCTTCGTGCATTGTCAGTAACCTGGACATGTGGGTATCTTTGCTGAATATGGATACTCCCCCTCCTTTTGTGGTTTGGTCCAGGTTTTGGGGCCAAAAAGCATGATATGAGGTATAACCTGGTAGTGCTGGGGTGCTCTCAGGAGCCTTGATGCAGGTTTCCATCACTGCACAGACGTCGATGTTCTCCATACTGGGGAGGGCCTCAAGAGCATGCATTTTGAGGTTTAGACTTCTGGCATTGAGCAGCATTACCCTTATGTTTTTTCCACTTATGTTTTCTAGGGAGGTGGGTTTGTCTTTTCAGTCTTGCCAACAAAAGGCACTATAGAGGTGGCAAGAGCCTTAGCCAATATCCAGATGCCAAGGGGTGACAGGTGCAAGCTATCCCTGGCAAAGCAGCGTGGCTTGTCAAGCATGTCATCCCAAGCAGACAGACATTGGATCCCCTTGGAATGACACCAGTAATTGAGCCAATTGTTAAAGCTGATCATTCTGTGTTTGTACTGCGGCATCATTCTTGGTGAGGGTAGGATGCTGCTCAGGGTCAGAGTCATACCGGCCTGGCCTACATAATCGGAGAGGTCCTCTATGTCTCTTTTCATATAGTCCAGGGAGGTACGTCTCAGGTCATTCACACCAGCATGGACAATGACTGAGTCATATTTGTACTTGCTTTGGAGTGACCTGCGTGCTTGTGTTATGTGGCGGATTGTAGCAACCTACAGGCAGCTTACTGTACCCTTTTCCTTGTTCAGTCTGGTGAGCAGGACATCAGTGTGTCTGACTATGGAGTCACCTACTACAAGTGTATCAGGCATGTTGTTTGTCCTTACGGGCTGTGACTGCTTGGCACACCGACTTTGTGTACTATGTGTTGCATGTGCTAGGTTCGGAGGTAGTGGTTGCTTGGGTGTCCACTTTGGAGGCCTCTGTTGATTTGGTGGATTTTTAATTAGAGCCTCCGGGAATGTTTGTGTGTTTATGTCTTTGGTTTGCAGTTGTGATAGGTCTATGTGAGACTGGGTTTGTGGTGTGTGTGTGGTTACCTTCTCCTCCTGACTAGTTTTGACAGTACTGAATTGAGACAGCTCAGCCTCCAGTTTGGATAAATGGTTGCATCTCTCACATATATTTGTATTTCTTGGGAGAGGAAGGGGTTGTCTGTGTACATGGGGCAGGTGTAACATTGCCTCAAGATTCACAGATTCAACATGTTGTAGCTGGCCTTAGTGAATTTTATGAGGGGCCATATTTTATTGCCATAATACTGATCAGAGATTACTTCCCTTTTTGGGATTGCTCTATCATTCAGTAGCGTTCTCATTCTCTTGCATGATTTGGTAATGGCTGGGGTCCACCATGCCAAATGCCTGCGTGTATGGAACTGGGTATTGGTTTTATTTGGGATTGCATAATCCATGCATTCCTGAAAGTGTTCATAGAATGCATTTATAAAGGGTTCTGAGGTATGGCTCATATTTTCCACAGGCACAGGGCCTTTAATGGATTCCACATCAGTTTGGAGGAGTGTGGTTTTCTGGCCAGGGACTGTGGTCAGGATGTGAATATCCAGTGTGATTACTCTATGGTCTGATCTTACCAGTGAGGGATGCACTTCTCATCTGGCCATAGAGTACCCATGTTGCTGATTATCACATCCAGTATGCTTACACCTCTTGTGGGAGTGGTACATTGTTCCTGAGCACTTTGGTTTATGGATTCTAGGAACCCTCTGGCCTAGGGTGTTGGAGCTAGAATAATGCTCCCAGTCTATGTGTTAGTATTTTCAGTCACCCAATATAATGTTGTTTGGAGAGCTTGATATTTTCATGTGTTCCAACGTAGGCCAAGTGCAGTTCCTGGCATTAGGAGAGTAGTCTGTAGCAGGCTATAAACTAGGATGCAGTTTTAGCCACTGTTACTTGACCATGGATAGTCCATGCTGCTTCTTGTTGTGGCACCAACATGGGGGTGTGGTTATCCTCGACAATTATTGGTAGTCACCCTCCTTTTGTAGTTTGTTCCATGTTTTGTGGCTGTAAAGCATGGTATGAGGTGTAACCTGGGTTCTACCTGACATGGCTGACAGCTCATATGATTGAAAGCTCACATGGTCGACAGTTCATTTGATTGACATGAATTTTCCCCCCTCCCCAATGTTGTGCGACCTTGGAGTTGATATATATAGTTAGGGGGGGCGAAGCCCCCCACCTAAAATTCATGTCAATCAAATGAACTGTCGACCATGTGAGCTTTCAGTCATATGAGCTGTCAGCCATGTCAGGTAGAACCGTAACCTGGTAGTGTTAGGGTGCTCTTGTGAGCCTTGACCCAGTTTTCTGTTACAGAACAGATATCAACATTCTCCATGCTGAGGGGAGTTTAGACTGCATGCATCTTGTAGTTTAGACTTCTGGCATTGCGTAGCATTACGTCTAGGTTCTTATCCCTTGTGATACCTATGGAGGTGGGTTGTGTTTTGAGCCTTACCTATTCAAGGCACGGTGGGGGTGACAACAGCCTTTGCCAGTATCCAAAAGGCCAGGACTGATAGGTGCACACCATCCCTAGCAGGTGGAGCATCATGTCTTGCTCAGCATGTCATCCCAGGCTGGCATGCATTGGATCCCCTTTGACTAACAGCAATACTTAAGCAAATTATTGTAGTTGATCATCTCGTCTTCATATTGTGGCATCATGCTTGGTGAGGGTAAGATGTTAGTCAGGGTCATCAAGTTTGCATATACTACATGGTGTTACATTGCTTAACACATGGCAATCATGCCTCAGGTGGTGCTGCAGGGCTGTCTATGTTGGATGCACATACTACACTCCATGTACATGTTTGAAAGCAGGTTGTGTCAACTTAGGCATCCCTTTTACTATATGTGTCAGTCAGAGAGAGGTATCATTTCCAGGGTTCCTACTGAGCCAGTGTATATGCTATGCGTTGCCACTTTGCCAAGGCCAAGGCATACTGGGCACGCCTCCTTCTGCCTACTGGGGCAGGCTCAGGTTGTTCCTCCTCTGAGTCACGCTCTGCCTGTGATTGGCTTGGCAATGGTGGGGGGCTGTTTGGCCCAGCCCTATGCTGGTCCTGCTGCAGCTGTTTTCGCAGAATCATATTATGTAGCATAGCACATACCATGACAATTTGCGTACATGTAGTTGGTGAGTACTGCAAGGCTCCACCAGATGTGTCAAGGCACCGGAATTGTGACTTGAGCAGCCCAAACACACGCTCAATTACATTTCGTGTTTGTGCGCATGCCTCATTATGGCATTCTTGTTCAGGTGTGTGTGCATTTCTGATGGGTGTCATCAGCCATGGCTCCAGTGCGTAGCCAGCATCCCCCACTAAGTGACCATGTGGGATGTCCCCATTGGAAAATGTCTGGTACAGCTGCATCAGATGCCAGATATGGGAATCATGGTAGCTTCCATGGCAGCCAGCACACACATTCATTATTATGCCCTGGGCATCACACATGACCTGGCAGTTGATGGAGGGGAAGCCCTTGCAGTTAATGTAGGCCCTACCCCGCTCACCGGCTGGTGCTTTGATGCGTATATGTGTGCAGTTTATTGCACCCACTACCTCAGGGTATTCTGCTATTTGCTGGAAAAGGAGCATATTGCTGGCCAATACCTCATGGGAACTGGGGAAATATACATGATCACCGACATGTGCTGACATGGCAAACAGGAACTGGTGCAGTACCCTGGATGCTGATGCCTGTGATATCCCCATCATATCACCAGTTGGTCTCTGGAAGGTACCTGTTGCTAGTATTCTTAGGCCAACACATACCTTGGTTTCCACTGGGATGGGTTCCCCTCTCTTGGTTCTGTGTGTGAGGTGTGGCCTACCCAGCTCAACAATTTGCTGCAGGAGGTCTCTGTCCACTCTATAGCGCTCCACTATCTCCAGCTCATGTAACCCCTGGTAGGTGACCCTGGGCCTGTACACTCTTCTCCGTCTCCTCACTGTGGGTTGTCCAGCAGCATTTGCATAGTCACTGCTCTCAACAAGTTGCATATGTCTCCTTATAACAGCTATGGCAGCCCCTAGCATTTTTGGTCTGAGTGAAGCTTTTTCAGTTTTCACTTCTAATAGCTTACTCCTCTGTTGTAATGTCTCTTGAGGGAAACATTCTGCACTGTTGTTTGCAGAGTTTTAAGTGCTGGACTGGGCTACTGTTCTGCCTGTGTAATTGCCTTCTTCTGATTGTTTTCACATGCTATTTCTGCCAGTAATCCCTGCTAGCTTCCTACTATTTCCCATGCTTCCTTTTTCCCTTCTGTTTCCTCAGGGGGGGAGCGACACGCATACCAGCGAAAACACGCTCACAGTGGCTAACACGCGCGCACACATGCTTAGACGGACTAGAATCTGCTTATTCAGGTTAAAATGCGCACACACCAGTGCAAAGAAGCTTACAGGTGTTTAAACAGGCTCCTACATGCTTATTCTGCCTTAAACGCGTCCACTCACACTTACATGCGTGCACTCTAGCTTACTCGTGCCTACCAGCATGCACACGCGCACATGCACACCCTGCAAGAAACTTTGGTGTTATCCATAGTGTACACCTTCCATTTCTTGGCTTTCCCATGCCTACTTGTTGACACTCCTCTTTCCATGATGTGTGACTGACAGCTTTCACATGCCACTGTGCTCCAATGAGCTGCATTCCTTTCAAACATTCCCCCCTGTGATGTCACCTATCTCCTACTCTGTTACTCCCCCTTATCCTACTCCTACATGGCACGGATTGTGCTCATTTCCAATGTAACAGTACGATTCACTATCCTACCACTCATTTACATAGGATTGCCTACTAATGCTTAGTTACATGTCTTACACTCAGCTTCCCCCCTTAGCAACCCCTACTCGGTGGCCATGTTGTTTTAGCCTGCTATTCCCTTCCATTGTAAATTCATGCTTTGCATAAACCCAAGTTTGTGGGTTTAATTTTTTTAATTTTTCTGTTTTTTTATAGCGCAGCCCATTTGCACGATGCTGCGCTATGTTTAAACATCGAAAAAAAAACACATTTTTATTTTATGTTTGCATCAGGGTACGTTGCCAGTGGCCACCTATTTGGCCATTGGCATGCTGCCTGGGACATTTGCAACCTTTATTTGGAGCTGACAAGGCTCCAACTGAGTACATTTCTGCAGATAACACGGCTCTTACACGGGCAGGTTTCTGCTTCCTGGATCGTGAAATTACCTCATTTGCATGCCTTTCGGCTGCAAGTGAGGTAATTAGCATATCCACGCCCTGTGCATGTAGGAGCCGTTTTAGGTGCTCTCTTACATGCACATACAGTCTGTTCCTGGATCACGATGGCTGCATGGAGTCTTACACTACTCTTAGACTCCTTGCAAGCCATCATGAATCCTGCCCATAATAATTTCTAGCATATTAGAAAAAAGAGCAAAAAATAAGAAACTATTGATTAATGTTAATATTATTAAAATATAGTTAGGAGAATTGGAATAATAGAATGGTGTAATAAGTGTGACATGGATATAATACTACTAGAACATATTACGATTTTAAATAAAGAAGAAAGAGAACAAACAGAAACACTATGGTTGGGAGATATAATATGGAATTTGGGACATGAAAGTTGTTCAGGAATTGTATTATATAGAAATTTAATAAAAATACTCGATTATACTTTAGTTAAATTAGGTGATGGTAGTAGATTTTAGATGGAAAAATAACATGTATAGCACAATAACAATATATGCACGTGTTATATAAAGAAAGGGAGAAATTATTTTCTGATATATTAAATTATTTGATAGTAATTATGGATATTATAATCATCATCTTCTTTAGTCTGTTTCCATTAGGCTTCTTGATCTGTCACACCAACTACCTGCATGTCCTCTCTCACCACATCCATAAACCTTATCTTAGGCCTTCCTCTTTTCCTGTTACCTGGTAGCTTCATCCTTAGCATCTTTCTCCCAATATATTCAGCATCCCTCCTCATCACATGTCCAAACTAATGTAATCTTGCCTCTCTGGCTTTGTCTCCAAACCTTCCAACCTGGGCTGACCCTCTAATATACTTATTCCTAATCCTGTCTACCCTCATCACACCCAGTGCAAATCTTAACATCTTTAACTCTGCCACGTCCAGCTCCAACTCCTGCCTTTTTGTCAATGCCACTGTCTCCAACCCATATAACATAGCTGGTCTCACTACCCTCTTGTAGACCTTCTTTTTCACTCTTACTAGTAAATATGGATATTATAATAACAGGAAAAAATATCAAAATAACAAATCTAAACAACATATTACAGTGTTTTAGTAAATATCATGAAAAAAATAATAAAACAGAGACAAACTTAAATAATAATGAACTACTTGATAGTTTTTGAAAGACAATATATATATCATAACTTAACTAATGAACAGAAAAGGAAAACTGATAAGTCTTTTTCTATGAAAGAATTCAATGACCAAATTAAAAGTATCAAAACTAGCAAGTCTCCATGATTAGATGGTATCATTCCAGAATTATATAAACTGCTACCTTACAATATTTTAGAAACCTTATTGAACATCTTTGAAGAAATCAAAATCTCTGCTAATATTCCCCCCTTTTGGAGATACTCTATAATTACACCTATTTTAAAATCAGATAAAGATTGTGTATCATGAGCTTCTTATCACCTGATCACCCTTTGGAATGTAGATCACAAAATTGTTATGTCCATACTAGCAAAAATGTTAAAGCATATACTCCTTGGATTAATAAATGAAGATCAAGCTGGCTTTATAATAGACAGAACAGTACAATCAAGCCCCCCCCCCCACACACACACTAAAAAATAAGAAAAATAAATTATGCCTTAATTCAATTCTTATGGTTCCCTAAAAAATAAAAAAACAAGGATATTTTAAGACTGGCATGTCAGAAGCTAGGAGGAAGGTGGCATTGGGCTTTTAAACATTGAGCTATATACTAATGATGTAATTATTAAAGTATATTATTGTGGTTAGATATTTCATATAACTCTTGTTGGAAATATTTACATGAGAAAATATTACTAGACAACAACAAACTTATCAAAGATTCTTATATGAAACTGGGTATCGATATATTCTACTGGACTCTAAAAGATTTTGTTCTGAATGAAAGACACAAGTTTACTTTTATGCCTTTTATTAACCAAATCCTTTCAATCTTTAAGAGGTTTATAAATTCAAATTACTTAATCAAGGAATTATTAATCATATTATTCCCCATTGCATTCACTAATGGATGCTTAGTATCATTTAATGCAAACAAAATGACAGCACTCAAGAATACTAGCCTTACATAATATTTTGGCATCAGTTTCTTAATGGAAACAAAATACATCCCGGCCAATATTTAATAGCAAGATATAGCATAGAGCAAGGAGTCCGGTTAGCTATACATATCTGTAAATAATATATTCAGGATAAAATAAAAAAAAAAATCACCAGATCTTCAAACAAAACATGTTCCAAAAATCTTGGATCTATTCTCTAATGTTAACATGGGCCACCAAAGGGTAAGTCATATTTATCAATTATATACAAAATTATTAGAACTTTATTTGTTACCCCAGATATGACAATCTGTAACTTCTCAACAAAAATTAACAATGAACACTTTTTCAGAACTAAATAAAGCATTAATCTTAAAATCCATAGGAAAATCAATTCCCTCACTTTATTGGAAAATCTGTATATGGAAATTTCTGCATAGAGTTTTTCTTACACCTCATAATATTACACAAATATACAAAACAGGAAAAATGAAATGCAGGAGGTGTAATGAAGTTTTTAATGCTGGTTGGCTACACATGATAATGGACTGTAAGTTGGCGACTTTCTTTTGGAGTGATTTTAAAAACTTTTCTCAGGCTTTGTGGTCAGACAATTACATTATTACCTAGTCCTTGATACTATTTAATTCTCCAGTTCTAGTAGCTATGCCTACTTCTCAAATACCTCTTCTTTAGGCAATACTTGACATTGCAAGAAAAGCTATAACAAAAAGAGGAAATGTAAAACTGAATTAGCATTTGGTGAATTTGTGTGCCTAGCTAAGACTCTCTGCAAAAATGAGTTGTCAACTATAAGAATGAGAACTTTAAACATAACTCATCAGTATATATCTTTGCAAAAGCTCAGTGATTTACTGGAAAAGTACTAATAGTTAAGAATATATAAATATTCTTGTTATGGACTTTTGTAAATAGTTATTGTTTGTCGTGTTATACATTGTTTTAAAGGTTGATGGACTTGTTGAAATCAAATAAAGAGTTTAAAAAATGAGACACATTAAAATGAATCAGAAGCATAAACTAAGCCTTGTTAGTCTAATAGAGAGTTTGAGAGGTAGTTTGTTTGTCTTCTTCAACATACTAGGGATATGTTATTCCATGGTAGAATTTTTTAGGGTTTTTTATTTGCTTCAAAGGTTTTGTCCATAGTTGATGATTTCATGTTGTTATATATAAAGTATATAATAACTTCTGTATATAAATGCAATTTCATCCTACCTGTGCTTTTTTTTCTCTCTCATCGAAATGTCTGATTTTAAATGCATAATTGTTAATATTAATGGATTGAATAATCAAGTTAAAAGAGGGAGTCTATTCAAATACTTGCAATTGCATAATGCTCAAATAGTACTTTTACAGGAAACACATTTACTTACTAAAAATGTAAATAAACTTTCATTAAAGAATTATTTGGATTTAGCAGGTTCTGGCTTTCAAGCCAAAAGAAGAAACACCCTCATATTATTGAAGAACTCAGTGGTAATTCCTAAAGTAAAAAATATCTATGTTGATAAAAATGGTATATTAAGCATTGTTATAACTGAGTGGAACAGAAAACTATATACATTGGTGAACTCTTATTGGATTACAGGGATTGCACCTAAAGATGCAAAGAATTATTTAGATACTACAGCCTACTGCATGAAAGTTGAAGTCGTACTGGCTGATGATTTTAAATGTGTTTTATCAGATAAAGATTCCACTGCAGACAGAAAGCTGAGAATCACATCTTCAGCCAAACACTTAACATTTTTTTTAAATCTAATATATCTAAAGGATATATATGAGTTAAGAAAAACAAACTCACTTCAATTTATCTACTATATTTTTTGATATACATATGCTTTATGTAAGTATTCAATAGCATATATGTTGATCGTTCTGCTTTAAGATACTAAATTGTATGATTTGTTTTAACATGTGATCAGTATATAAGACAATGAAAGTTTTTTAAAACTTAAGGGTCTGATGAAGCTGTTAGTGAAAGCACTTACCTGGTGCCTCCAAAATAAACTACTGGATTTTTTATATTATCTGAGTATGTTTCTACTACTTAAAAATGCATTTTAATACTGGATAAGCTGCTGCCTTGTGGTTGTTTCTTGGTCATAATTTTCGGAACTTGCTGCATTTTAACATTATTTGGCCAGGAAGCATTTGCTCTTTTGAGTGCAGCTATATTTATTTGTTCAATTTATCTACTATTTATATAGATATGGAACACAAGCAAATATTGATAACATTTTTTTCTCAAATAATCTGTTAACACTATCTGAGAAATTTCAATAGTTTTATGTCTATTATCAGACCACAATGCTATAATCTTTAATATTATTTTAAAAACTGATAATCTAATACATCACAGGAGATTACCAGTGTACATTATTAAAATAAAATGATTCAATGATTGGTATGTTAAATACAACAAAAATTCCCCAGAAATAAACATAAATAGTGAAGTAACTGACACTGTCCTCTAGGATTCACTAAAGGCTTTCTGAAATGGAAGAGTTACCAGCGGGTATATTAGTAAAACAAGAGAATGGGACAAAAAATTGAATACACTACAGGCTAAAATAGACACAATAAAGTTAAATCTAAAACCAAATGACATTATTAGTCAGTCTGAACTTAAAAACTTTAATACAAAATATGTTTTATTCTAAATCATAAAGTTTCAATAAACCTGGAAAAACTTAAATTTTAGGTGTACTCAGTAAACCCTTTAAGCTTGCATAAACTTGCTTTTAGATCAAAGAAAATGAATAAACTAAATTATATCAAATAAATTATAACACACATAAATAATAACAAAGAAAGTAGAATAGATACTAAAGGCATTCTTGAAGGCTTTAAAATATGTTATGAAAAGTTAAATAATAATACAAATAACCTAGATAATGATGATAAACTTTTTAAGAGAAAAATATAAATACATTATCCAGTGAACAAATAAAAAATGATAACCAATCAACTTTAAAAGAAATAGATAAAACAAAAAAGTTTAAAATTAATAAGGCACCAGGCTTAGGTAGTCTTATACCAGAACTATATAAAATATTACCAGTTGACGCAGGTAAAATATTACATAAGGTCTATGGAGGAATAAAAACAACTGCTGAAGTCTCCTATCATAGAAATATTCCCTTTTATCACCTATTTGAAAACAAGATAAGGATCCTACAAAGTGCTCATCATACAGACCCATTTCACTTATAAATGTAGACCATAAGATGTTCATGTCCATTTTAGCTAACAGAATTGCTCTACTTATACATATAATTAACAGTGATCAAACTGGGTTTATTTTAAATAGATAAGTGCACAACAGTATAATAAGAATGCGTACATTAATAGACTATGCAAATAAAAATAAAAAAGAACTTTCTAGCATTATTCTTGATTTAGATAAAGCTTTTGACTCAGTTAATTGGTTGCATGTCTTTAAACACTTAAAATGTATAATTTCTCACCTGAGCTAATTGCAATAATCTCTAAGTTATATAATAATTATTGTGTTTATGTTAAAATAGATTATTTTCTTTCTAATTCATTTAAAGTACAAAAGGGTAGAAAACAAGGCTGCCCATTATCGCCTTTGCTTTTTACATTAGCTATGGAACCCTTTGCTAATAGTGTTAGATCCAATAAGAGCATTGATTGTATCAAACTAAAAGAGCATGTTGAACTAAAGATTCAGCTATTTGGTGATGATGTTTTACTAACAACAGGAAGTATAGAAAATTCATTACAGCATATAATTAGTTATATAAGTCAGTTTGAAGAAATTGCAAACTTAAGATTTAATAATAATAAAAAAGTACATTACTAATTAATAAAACATTTAAAAATTCATACAAATGTATTCTAATTTCAATTGGAATAGCAATCAAATGAAATACCTTAGTATAAGCATTATGTCTAATCCTAAAGAAATGATAAAAACTTTCAGCGGGTTGTTAATAAAAATTTGTTTAGTCACAAATTGGAACAAATTCTTCTTTTCCATGGAAGAAAAATTAATGCTTGTTAAGATCGTAATTCTTTCTAAAATATTGTTTGTCTTACAATCTTTAGTACTATCTCCACTAAATAAATGATGAAGAAGATAAATAGTATTCTACTTAAATTTTATTTTGGCATCCTACTAAACCAGGACTTTCCTTTGATTGGCGCAGAAAATGTTGGGATAATGGTGGAATAGGATGCCTGTTATTTAATTGTATGCTACTTTAACAATTGTAAACGTTATAGTGCTATGGATAAATTCAACTTAACCTTTAAAATGGAAAGAAATACATCAATAAATATGACTAGTTAATAAAAATTTATCACAACCAGTCATAAAGAAATAGTACCTAATAGTTTTATTTGGTTATTAAAAGATTTTTCTGTAAATGGAATTGCACCCTCTTCTCAAAGTCCCTATTTCAATAATATTATTTCCTCTTTTACAAAGTTCACATATTCTAACCATTGTATTAAACACTTAATATTTATGTTTCCAATTGCATAACAAATGACTGCATAGAAATTTATAACTTCAACAAAATGCTAGTATTGAAATAAAGTAATTTAATTTATTGGTATCAGTTCTTAAATATTACTGATATATATATATATATATATATATATATATATATATATATATATATATATATAGTGTTGGAATTTTAAGGGATAAATACAATCAGGATTTTGAAAATTGGTTAATTTTACAAATATTTAGAGACTTTGTTAACACAAAGGTAAATAAGATATTTAACATAGAAAATAAATTGTTCCCAAAATTACTGGAATTCTTAATACATTTCAGTAATGATGCAATGGAAAATAAATCATATTTGTCACAAATTTACAACATTTTTAAGTTAGATTTCACATAATTAGACAGTTCCTACTGGAGCTACTCCTCAAAAATTAATAATGAAGGTTTATCTAAGTAATGCAACAAATTAATCTTAAACTCTACAGATAAAGCTACATCTTTATATACTTGAACTTTTCACTTGGAAATTTTTACACAGAGCTTTTGTCACTCCTAACAAAATTACAATTATGTATAAATCAAATAGAATTAAATGCTGGAGATATGATTCTGAAATAATAGCTGATTGGACGCAGATGGTATATTTCTGGAAAGAAATTAATAACATTATTCAAGATCAATTGTTAGAGGGATGTAATATTTCTAAATCTTTAGTTTTATTTAATGTTTTGATTCCTGTGATAATTAAAAAAAAAAACATCAAATGCCTCTTCTTTGGTCTATTCTTGCTATAGTCAGAAAAGTAATTACTAAAATTGGAAAAGTAAAGTTATCCCCTCTATGATTGAATATGTTATTATGGAAAAAAATGTTTGCAGCAGTGAATTGCATACTGTAAAGATCAAAACGTTTAATATTACACAGCCATATAAATCTTGGCTTAAACTTAAATGCTTGCTTCACTCAATGGGATTCACTTTGTGCGAAGTCTTAAATACAAACATTGAAAATGTCAAATACTAATATGTCCGACTGACAAATCTTGCCCACTTCTTGACCCATATTAATGCTTGATACTAAGTCCAGAGTGGTAGGGAGTTTTAAATTCGGGACTTATTTCAGGCATACCGGAATTTTTCATTGAAGCACTGTGATTATGAAACCACACTATGGAGTGCAAAAAGGGAAAATGAATGTAAACCATTACTGATTCATGACTTTGATGTATTGATCAGCTTTGAACTTATGTAAATAGTTATTTTTTTGTTTTGTAATTATTTTATCTATTGTTTTAAAACCAAATAAAAAAATAAAAAAATGAATAAAATAGAAAAGGAATGGAAACTAAAGAAATAAGACTGTACCAGGATAAAATACAAATGAGGAAATTAAGAATAGATAAAATTGATGAAAATAGGAAATGTTGTTTTAATAATATTTTGAGACAAAATTATTGTGTGAATCCTTGGGAACATTTAGCAGAAAAAAAATTAAAGCTATGAAACAAAGGAATACATAGTCCATGTAAAAAGTAGTTTATCAAGATTTTTATGGAGATCACAGATTTATAAGTTACATGTTAAAGGATATATGTCTTATAAAAAGTTGATGAGAGTGTCTGTTTGCAATGTGGGGAATTGGAGACAATGGAACTTTTTTTATTAACATAAAAGAGTTAAACAATTATGGAAAAAATAACAGAAAATAAAATAGTTAAGGAATTGCAGGATTACAAAAAAATAAACACGAACAATCAAAGTATGGTTTATATAGACAACATAGTAAAGAATATGTTAAGAATGTGGATAAAAAATATTTGGTAAAATTTGAATGATTTGGAATGAAAGCATAAATGAGGTTATGTTTAATGTTAAATGAATTTTGCCAAACATTACAAATAAAATCAAATGGTGGTTATGGAAAAAAGAGCGGGGGGGGGTGTTATGAAATGTGATTTTTTTTTTTTTTTTTTGCCAATTAATGGACAGTTAAAGTATATGTTATTTCTTTTTTGTAAATATCTAAATTTATGTAATGCAAATAAGGTGTAAATAAACATCCCTTGCACGTTTCCATAGAAGCGGTGATTTTTTACATCCACTCAGGCATGTAACATGTCATCTAAAGGATGGCACACTCAGGAGTGCAGCACTTCCCCTCATGCTGCACTGCAGAAGCAACAATTAATTTCCCTGGTTTGGGAATAAAACCCATAACCTTCTGCACCAAAGGTGAGTGAGGTACATGTTGTGCCACTGACACTGCTATATGTCAGTATGGATATGTAAAAGGTCTATCAGAGTGGGGCATGGACTGCTTTTCAGCAGTCTGGAGGAAAAAGAATATACAGCTAGTACTTTGAGATGATCTGCATAGGACATGCCTGTATTCTTTTTGTGAGGAACCTCTGTCGACATTCCAGATGTTGCATGTACCTTGTCAGGTACCTACCAGAGGGGTTTAGTACTCAATGATGGACCTGATGAGGACCAAAAACAGTGGAATGATGACTTCCATGGACCTAGATACCATGCCATTGCTTATAAGTTGAGCAACATAGAATGACTTCCTTACTACCTTAAACACATGTTGGCCAAAAGCAAGAATCCTGTTTTCAGTGGAGACCAAGGGAGAAAAGCTCCATAAGAATAGTGCAAAAAGATTACAACATTGCTTACAAAGATTTACAAAAAAATATTTAAAAAGTTTAATAGTTGCCTGCAATCACAGTTTACTTTCGGATATTGGCAAAGGCTCTTGCTACCCCCATAGTGCCTTTTTTAGGCAAGGCTCAAAAGACAAACCCACCTCCATAGGTATCACAAGGGATAAGAAACTAAGAGTAATGCTACTCAATGCCAGAAGTCTAAACCTCAAGATGCATGCACTCGAAACTCTCCTTAGCATGGAGAACATCGATATCTGTGCAGTAACAAAAACCTGGTTCAAGGTTCTCGAGAGCACCCCAGCACTACCAGGTTATACCTCATACCATGCTTTTCGGCCCCAAAACTTGGACCGAACCAGAAAAGGAGGGGGAGTATCAATATTTATCAAAGATACCCACACCTCCAGGTTGGTGGCACAGCACGAAGCATCAGAGACTATCCATGTGCAACTAACAGTGGGTAAAACTGCCTTCCAGTTTATAGCCTGCTACAGACCACCCTCCCAAACACAGGAACCCCACTCGGCCTTCCTGAGAACACTAGAAAATATGAAGGTCTCTCCAAACACCATTATATTGGGCGACTTCAACTACCCAAACATAGACTGGGAGCATTACTCTAGCTCCAACACCCTAGCTCAAAGGTTCCTAGAATTTATAAACTCAAATGCTATGGAACAACTTGTTACCACTCCCACAAGAGGGGACTCTATGCTCCAGACCAGAAGTGTATCCCTCACTGGTAAGATCAGACCATAAACTAATCTCACTGGATATTCATATCCCGACCCCACCCCCTGCCCAGAAAACCACAGTGAAAAACTTCTCTAAAGCAAATTTCACACTCCTCAAAACCGAGGTGGAATCCTTCAAAGCCCCCGGGCCTGTAGAAAATATGGTCCAGACTGCAGAATCCTTTATAAACGCATTCTATGAACACCTTCAGGAATGCATGGATCATGCAATCCCAAATAAAACCAAGACCCAATCCTCCAAAGGCTGACGTCCTGTCTGGTGGACCCCAGCCATAAACAAACTATACAATAGAAGGAGGAATCTATTACATGATAGAGCAAAATCCCAAAAAGGGAAGGCATCTCTGATCAGTGTTAGCAAAAAACTATGGGCACTCATAAAATCGTCTAAGGCCAGCTTCGAGAGAAAAATTGCACAGGACACTAAGGATAATCACAAGGCTTTCTTTAGTTATGTTAGGAACCTGGGTGGGAATTCCCAGATATGCTCAGAATTAGTCCAAAATGACAAAAAATACACCCAACCCACAGACATTGCCAACCTCCTAGCTGACAGGTTCAGTGCAAACTTCTCCCCTCCCTCCCCACCAAAAGGGCAAATATCTATCCCAGCAGAGTGCTGCCCCCCTGACATCTCAGATGCTCAGGTAAGAGCTGCCCTCTCCAAAGCAAAAAAACACAGCAACAGTGGGACCAGACGGTGTCCCGGGCGGCATCCTACATGAACTCCAAGAAGAGCTAAACCCAAACATAAAACTACTGTTCAATCTCAGCCTTACCACAGGATATGTAACCAAAGAGTGGCCTACAGCAACAATGGTCCCTCTCCACAAAGGTGGTGCCTCAATGGATCCTGGAAACTATCGCCCCATAAGCCTGACTAGCTTGGTCTGCAAAGCTATGGAAAGGATCATCATGGACCTCATAAAAAAAGATATTGAGGACCTACAGACACTGGATCCTACCCAGTTTGGCTTTGTTAAGGGCAGATCCTGCCTCTTAAACCTGGTTGATTTCTTTGAAAGAGTCACCAAGGCCATTGACGAGGGGAAGGTGATCCACGCAGCCTACCTGGACCTCGCAAAAGCCTTCGATACAATACCCCACTCAGGCATTATAGATAAGCTCACCAGCTTAAATATAAACCCCTATGTCACTGGATGGGTTGCAAACTGGCTCAAGGACAGAACCCACATGGTTAGAATTGCTGGAGCCATGTCAGACTTCAAACCAGGCGTCCCACAAGGCTCAGTCCTGGGACCTCTCCTGTTCGGTATATATTTCTCGGAGGTACAGGCCAACACGGAAGGACTGTGGCTGACCAAGTTTGCAGATGACTGCAAACTGGGTGCTATAATCGACTCTCCAGCCGACACAAGCATCCTCCAAAAGGGCCTCATAGAAACAGACAACTGGTGCCAGAGCCATGGTCTCAAGCTAAATGCCAAAAAGTGTATAGTCATCCCCTTTGGCAAAAACAAAGTGCCCACAAATTACCACATAGGTGGTAATCCATTAAGTACAGAAGAAGTAATTAGGGACCTGGGGACCCAAGTTGATAGCAATCTCTCATTTGACAGCCACGTGGCCAAAGTGGTTAGAAAAACATTTTATATAGCCCACCTAATCATGAAGGGATTCACATCTAGATCAGGGGAGGTCATCGTGCCTCTTTACTCATCCCTCATCAGGCCCATAATTGAGTACAATGCCCCTTTTGGGATGTACCTTACCAGACACCTGCAGCAACTGGAAAGACCCCAAAAGTACCTCACCAAGAGGATCAAAGGGCTCAAACAGATGCCATATGCTGCCCGGTTAAAGAAACTCCAGCTCTACTCAGTGGCATACTGCCTGCTCAGAGGCGATCTATGCCTGACGTATAAAGCCATGTCCAACCCGGAATTAATGGACATGCTGCACCTCAGAAAATCCAAATCCCATCGAGCTACGCACTCGAGAGACTTGAACCTCAGCACTGAAATAAGTAGGACATACTGGAGAGACAAATTCATAACCCAGAGGCTCCCTTCACTCTGGAATAAAATCCCAGTCCAGGTTAGGCAGAGTCCCTCATTGACTCTCTTCAAGAGGAATCTTGATGAGTGGATGGGGAATCGTAGGTTTACCCCGGGTATCACTTCTGTGTCACTGTTAGACAGAGGCACAGTATACTAACCTCAAAAAAGGGCATAGCAAAATTAATTAAAAATGGGTAGTGAAAGCCAAACACACTCTGGCTAGGCTTATAAATGCCCTAGGGCAGATAGCCTAGTATGAACCTATGAACCTATAAACCTATTAAACAGAAAGCATTACATTTCCTAAGGTATACTACAGACAATAACATGAAACTCTCAATATATATATATATATATATATATATATATATATATATATATATATATATATAACTAAAATAAACCATTGTGGTATTATCATTTGGTAAAAGTAAGACAAGGAGAAAAATAGCAGAAAAGAAACATTTGATTGATGGGATGAGAAACTTGCCAGGAGTATTACAGGAGCATAGCCATTGTTGAGTAAGGTATTCATTTAGGAGTTGTTTGAGGCTATGACTGTCTGTGCTTTTTATTTGTCTGTATTAGTCCTTCTTGTAGGATGTTAGTGCCTTGGGAGGATTCCATAACGGCTCCTTGCTTGAAATCATCTGCACATTTGGTCAGCCTGAGGCCCATCATACTGGTCTAGACTTCTAAGAAGTAGATGCCAAAAAGGAGCAGACTCAGCACAGAGGGACTCGACTAGTGATCAGCTTCCTTGTGGAGGTGGTCTCCCCTGTCCTTACTTCCTGTGTCCTATCTGAGAGCCAGCTGGCTCTCCAGCATGTATTTATGAGGAATAGACTATAAATATGAGGTAATAATCTGGACATTGTGCAAAAATCTGGATAGTTGAGTGGAATGGAACATACATTTTAGGAATGCTCACACTTAAAGGAGTTTTAGTCACAAGTAAAGAACATCTTGCACTCAAGCTGATGAGATAAGACGAGTATCTCAGGCTACCAGATGCCAATATGCCTAGTATTAGTTTGATAAAGTAATTATATCTGCCATGTATCAAAATGTTACTTTTGTATCCTAATGTGTGTGTAATGAACCTGCTTGTCACTTGTCTTAAGTAACTGCCTGTGAACACCTGTGTTAGCTAAATTGTTCTGTAGGTACTCTTAAGTAAACCCAGGATCTAGCTGTAAAGCAACTGGTGACCAGATGTCTGAATTAGTAAACAGATAGACAGATAAACAAGTAAACAAATAAATATCAGTACCATGAAATCCTTAATTTTTTCTCTATTCAAGTAATGTAGTGAGTATATCGATCCCAATTTCATTTCTTATAATTATTATGGGGCAGCAAGGACATATATCACATGGTACTGAAACTGCCTCAGTCTGCGGAATTTTTCTCACATGTACTCTTCTAGATACAGTCCTTTATTTGATAGATCAGCTATAAAATAAAAATGAGAACTACATAGTTGCTGTGTTAAAACTGGTCTTTTTCTTGTAAGACTAGATAATTGACTGTAAAAAAATGTATGTCATGGCATATTACATCCTGGATAAATAGATCTAGATAAACGAAGATCAGTTTTCACCATTCTAGTATAATTAGTACTTCTAAGTCCACTTATATGGATTCTGTAGTGGAACATCTCTAACCTGTGGTGCAGTAAATCAGTTTATTTTTGCTAATAATCATAGGTTTGACTCGGACAGGTACTGCCTCCTCTATGAGGCTATGAATGTGGCTGTATAGTGTTTTTGTATACAGCACATCAGTCAGCTGGGTTTGGAGGGGCTTGGAAGTTTAATAACTTGTCATTTAGTTTGAAGTAATTGGCATTAACAAAGTTCTTAACTGGTTTGGAATTTGATGACGGTTCTAGGTTAGTTTTAATACAAAAGGAGATCATTTTCTGGTCAGATATTTACAGGGAGGAGTTAAGGCATGGGAGGGAGCAGCACCCTCCTCCCCTGTTCATGAGTAGCATGTCTAGGATATTTATATCTCAAGTTGGGGATCTAACTAGTAGCTCCAGGATGTTTGCATTGATGAAATCCAAAATCATCTGATCAAGTGAATTATGGGTCATATAAGTCTCTGAGTTTATGGAGGAATAGTTGATGTCACCCATAAGTATGGTGTTAGGCTGGATGTTAAGAGATTCCAGTAGATTTAGGTAGGAAATGTGGTTTTCCAGGCTCATGTTAAGGGATATGTAGCTAGCAAGGATATTATAGGGACCACACCTATGGTTAGTTGGGTATGGAGCAGCTCAAGAAATTCATGTTGTTGGAACAGTGTAGCAGTGTACTTGTCCTTTATGAACATTGAAACACTCCTCCCTTTATTTTATCCTGAGCTGAGAGGGAGCAAAATGTATGAAAGGCATTGTAGCCTTTGATAGCCAGGCTGCTCTCCACAGGTCTGAACCATGTTTACGTGACTGCACATATGTTTGTGTTCTCCAGGGTGAGGAGTGCTTCCAGTGAGTTCACTTTTTTTATTTAAACTTCTAGCATTGAGCAGCAGTACCTTTAGGTGGCCATGAGTGATTTCTGCTAGGTTGGAGGGTTTGACAACTTGGCATGGCCTAAAAAAGGCACTATGGGGGTAGATAAAGTTTTTAGCAGTATCCAGAAGCCAAGTGGTAACAATGCAATACATCTCTGGCAAATCATCATGGTTTGCCGATCATATCTCCCTAGGCTGACAGATATTTTACCCCCTAGTTGTGACACCAGAAACTAGGCTAAGTAACTATCATCACTGGTGAAGGTAGGATGCTACTCAATGCTAGATTCATACCTGCCTGGGACATATTCAGAGGGCTGAAAGAATTTTCCACAGTTAAGCCCTCAGGCCTGTCAGATAAACATACAATCAGCCTTCCACCAGTAGTTCCCAACTGGGATGGGTTCAATCACCCCTCTGCTTCCACCATGATGCAGAATCAAACCCTATTAATGTAAAATGAACGTGTTTTGAGCTCAAGTGCAGTAACAAATGGTTCACAACAAAAAGGTAGAACTCCTGAAGTATCAGGAATCTTTGGAAATAAGTTCAAAAGTCCAGAGAAATGTTCCCAAATACAGAAAAAAATAGTGTTATGACTATAAGCACAACTATTTCCAACTGTAGAAAAACTAGTTGTGGTGACAAAATTAATAGAGATTAACATAACTGAAATTTATTTTGACTCGTGAAACCGCTTGTAGTCTAATGTCTAATCTTTAGTGCCTTCTGCCTCTTCTCTAATCATTAAAAATATCCATGGCTTTTTATGGTATATATATTATTCTCAAGGATTCTAGGCCCAATAAAATGGATTAAAAGACACAATCAAACAAATTAAACAATTACAATGATTTGATTACAAATGTAAAGATGGGAAAATTCAAACCTCAGTCTGGCCTCCACTCCACATGATGGCACTATTATTAACATAGAAATAAAGTCCCAGCTGAGAATATGGTTTATACTGTCCCACAGTAACAACTTTCATGCTACTATTTGCTGTTAACTGCCAGTTAATAATATTTGACTGGGAAATTACATCACCATTGTCATCAAAAAATAAGTCTTCTCCATCTACATCTTTGAAGTGTACTTTCCTTAAGTGGTACAGAACCTTGAAATAATTAAAAAGGAATAAAATAAGTTTATAATAAAAGCTCATATTATTTCAATATAGCAGTATGTGAAATAACTACATTAAAAAGGAAAATGGAGCAAATACTACATTTCTCATATAAGGCACAAATGTGATAATCTTGAAGCAGAAAAAAATCCCAGAGATGTTAATGCAGCATGCTAGGATATCCTCATTTTACAAAATGAGCACCAAACAACAGTGTGAAAAGGTCACACAGACAAACCATTCAATAAAAACTACAATAAAGACACAGCCAAGCTAGTCTTCACTGTGTAATACTGTAAATCTCCTGTAGGGTTTGCACACTCAGAAATTTGCATACCAAGTTAGGTATCTGACAACCACTTCTGTCATGGTGTCTATAAACGTTATTACTTATTGGTACAACTAATTTTAGGGCAACATTGCACTCATTGATACTTGAGTCCATATCTACCATGTGCCTCTCCTGATGCAGCTCCTGATTTCCTTCAGTCTCTGCAGGGGTTAGACATATTGAAAGAGAGCACTGATGAAATGATTGGTGCCATGTCATGGTAATGCTTTGAATGAAGATATGGTGATACGGTGATATACTTGAAATACCAAGGTGTTTAGCTGACCCTATAATCTTCCTCCCACTGGGAGAGGAGGAGGATAGCTTTCTGCTATTTCAAGTCACTATAGTGGTGATGACTCTGCTCCACCATGTGTGGGATGCCAGTAGCAAAGGGGACAGCCTTGGTCAAACTATTGTATGCTGTACTGAGACCTGGTATAGCCCCTCTCCAGTAACCCTCAGTAGTAGTTTTTCTCAAGGAAGTTTAAAAAATGTTGGACTCCTCACATTTCATCAATACTGTAAATGAAGCAATCAATACCCTTATCCTCTCCAGACTTCTCTCTTCTTCGGAGATCTCAGGAAAAATGGCAGGGAATTGGTGCGCAAACCAGATCTCACTTACTCCATCTGCTGTACGAAAATGGTCACAACAGAGAACCAACGTTGAGCAAAGAATGTCAGAAATGCAGAACACAAGTACTGTATTTGGTATGGCTCCAATGTCAATTTAAGGTGTAAAACATGGCACCACTAATTCTCCATGTGTGATGCTGATATGTATATATGCCCTATAGAGACCACAGCTCATGTTGGGTAACACTAATATCTCAAGTCTGTTTCGCTTGACATTTCTCTAGTTCTTGGTATGCACACAGGGATGGGATATCAAATTCATGGGTTTAACAGTCTTACCTAGAAATACATATTTCCCTAACTAAGTTTGGTGTTTCTGTGAATTATCCTAATGTAATTCTTTAATGGGAATAAAAGTTTCCTTGATGACAAGGAAGAAAACATTTTTATAAAAGATGAGATAGAACATATTAGAATCAATCCCCTTGAAGCAAAATACATCACTTACCGAACTCTGCATTACCTGGCAACACCACAGATGAACTGACATTCCATGCCTGTGAGGTTAAAGCTACAAAAATGTGAATGAATGGGAAAGAATGTGTATTACATATGCTACAGCATTATCAGAATAAGAGATGGTGCATGTAGTCTCAAACTGTACATCTGGCATCATGTACATTATTTTTCAGCCCTTTTGTGGCATGTCTGTGATCTGATTGTCTTTTGCCTAAAAGCAGTACCCATTCTATAGTAAAACATGTTGATAGCATTACAATACTTGATGCATGTGAGGGGATTTGAATCCATGAGTATGCATGTGAGGGGAATTGAACCAATGAATGTTCCACTCATATGAAAAGGAAAATAATTTAGCCAAGAATGCCACTGCACCTGCAAGACATGTGTATCAAAATATACAGTGCAATGTGCCACGGCCACAGACTGACATGATACTTGTTAAATAAATCAACTTCACTGTAATCAAACTCTGTACCTATTGCAATGTAAGGAAAGTACTTTATTCATTACTACCACAAGCCACATAAGCATTTGTAGAAACAGATTTTCTATGAAATACTTCCCTTAATGTCCAAACTGCTAACTGATGCATGATTATGCCATGTGTGTACAATGGCATAGTATTTGCACATAAGTAGAAATTTTTTATGTTTTTGTTATGGACCAAGAGATTCTATTCCCTTATGGTCATCACTGACCACTGATACCAGCCATCCTGCAAAGAACGACACAGAAATGGAATTTTTATTTTATGACATATTTTTGTGCATGTGTGTGATGTGACCGTGTTTGAAATAACACCATTATTTAGTGAAAAGGCAATATAGGAAACATTAACATAGATATTACACTTGAGTAAATGTGAATCTATGCATGTTCCAAGCTGTTTTGTGTGTATATGTGTCTGCGTGTGTGTGTGTGTCTATTTATTAAAATCGCTCTCTCTATATGTATGTATAGATACATAGATAGACAGACAGATAGATAGATAGATATATGTGTGTGTATCTCTCTATATATACAGATAGATAGATGTGAGTGTATCCTTTTTTTTACATATTCAAATATATGTTTACTTAGAGGGTTTGTGTTTTGTGTTAATTAATCTTCTACAGTATGCACACACAAATTTTATCTTCAAATCACTGAAATGAACACTGTGACACTTACTTAATTTAGAATATCATGGTTATTATCCACATAAGTGAATTGCAATTTTGACATCACATAATGACTGACTGAGAGAGTACAAGCTATTAGACTTTAATGTGAGACTTGTATATTGTCTGTTAAATACTTTTCCACATATGCATTGATGTCTGTTATATGTCTGTTGTAGGAGTAAAGCAGTGCATCATTGTTATTACAATGGAACTTTATTAACAAAGTGTACAGACTGCAGTGCTCATGCTGACATCATCGCTTATAGAGGAAATATGTTAGTCGAGGAGTAAATAGTGCAGGTAGTACTCGAATCCATGCAAGATAAAATCAAGTTCTTGACATGGGAATGTACTTGTAACCCCACCAATGTACTTGTGTCACAACTGTCGTTGTGCAACCATGTGAAATGAAAGTGGTATGAGTGTTTACTTACAGAGATACAGATACGTCATTGTGCAACCATGTGAAATGAAAGTGGTATGTTTGCTTACAGAGATACAGATATGTAACAAGTAATATGACAAAAAAGGGGATCCAATCAGTAAAACTAGTAACACTGTGCCATGAAAAGTTTTATAGTTGAAATGAAAGAGTTCTATTTTGTCGAAGGAGTTTGCCAAGCAGTAATGTAGAAACGAAGTATTATGAAATGATTACAGGTATAACAGCAAAGGAAAAAGTTAAAGTAATAGCAATCCATAGGTGGGTCCACACCTAGCACCTGTTACACTGTAATGGAGCAGACACCTCATTGTCATTTTGAACCATTAAGTAAGTTACAAGAAATTAGATTTGTTTATGTCCCATATGCTAATCGATAATCAGTGATGCCACACTTGATTACAGGAATGACAGCTGACTCTTTGAGCATGCTTAGGTATTTAGGTATATAAGCTATCATTTCACAAGACACATTGATGACCACTAACAGTACTCAGTGCCAACCATATTGCAACATTTGAAAAAGAAATCCATTAAACATTGCTTTTTCTTAACTCTTTTGGGTCAAAAGTTATAGGTCAATGGGCAGGTAAGAGAAGGAAGTACAAGACGATAGACAGAAGGTATCACCATGATGTTCAGTAATGTCAGTAATGTCAGAAATCTAGGATGCAAGTTGGTTGATATAGAAGCACTTGCAGTAGAAAATGATGTGAATTTGCATTGGTTAACAGCAATATAGACCAATGATAGGAGGGATTTAGGACTTTGAGATGCATAGCACTAGGAATCCTGGGTGTCTAATATTAGGAGTTTTCCCCATCTAATTGAAAGCATGGTATACTTGTTCATATTCGTAAAAAAATATAATTTGAAATGTTCAGTCTAGAGAATAACAAGACCGGCTCTAAATTGTCTTCAGTCTGTAAGGTTGTGGAAAACATGGTTTATGCTCATTTTGAATATCACTTCATTTCTCTTGACCAATTTAATACTCTTCAGCTGATGACAGAAAAGGACACAGTACTGAGACTGTACTCATCTGAGTTGCTATTGATATTCTGGTTATTAGAAGTCAATAATTTTATTGTAGAATTCTTTAATATTACTGCCACATAATGTGCAGACACTGCCAGAATGTGTCTGATTATATGTACAACTTGTATTAGTTTGATACAGTGCTTCAGATTACCCATTACCACTAAAATTGCTTTGATATGTATCAGGGAATTTATAAATGATTTGGTTATATCATGTAGTCTTAGGACTGAGAAGCACCATAATTTCTTATAGATTTAAACTCATCATAACATCTCATTCATTAGAAAAGTAAGATTTACCTTTTATAAATATTTGTATTCTGGTGATATCGTAGGCAGTGCTGGTGAAGGTGCATGCTTTCTAGTGAAGTGAGGCATTCAGGGATCCAGGGTCATGGTTTTGCTCCTGGTAAAAAAAATGAACCTAGGCTGCTGCAGGGCCACATCCAGGGCTTGGAGTGTAAGGCAGAGGCCTGGGACTTGTTGAACAGGGAACTCACCACTGTTACTGATATCCCCCACTCATGGGAGCAGTGTCACCACCATTATGATGACCTGAAAAGGAGAAAGAGGGAAACATTGGATACCTGGGCCCAAGAAGCTCAAGCAGGGAATGCCCCACAAATATGTAAGTAATTTTACCTCTGTTTTACCAATATGCAAGCTGAATGTCTGCAAAACTGGTATGCGTAATTAATAGTGGGCTTCTCTCCCAACAGCTGCAGATGAAAGGGCTCACAATATTTAGTCCCATGCCAGGCACCTGGCCAGGTTATGCTGTAAGTGTGGTAAGTATGGATTTATTATGCTAACTGTAGTTCAATAAGCAAGAAAGAGTAAAGCATTTAATGCACTAAAGTATACACAAGAAAAAGTGTAGTGCAATAAATGGGCACATACAACTATAATGCAATAAATGGGCAATTAGAACTGCAGTGCAATAAATGAACAATACAAGAACAACAACTGTACTACAAGAAACAATAAACAATACCAATAACAGCAAGCAGAATGGTGTACAGCAGGATTGTGTTGTCATAACCTCTGCAGTAGTGCTGTATGCATTGATTGTCTATGGTAAGGTTGCTGCAGTCAAGTATAACACTGTAATAGCTGTAGAATGCAAAACTAATGGCCTGCAAACTGTATTGCTTAACTCACAGTACTGTCCAAGACTGTGTCCAGGCCAATATCAGTCAGGTAAAGCTCTCTGTTCCCCCTACTTCAGGTAATAAAGATATAAGGGTTGGGAGGGTGGCCTAATGGTTAAGGTGTTTGCCTTACAAACACAAGGTGCAGGGTTGTAGTCTCACAAGGGATAATTGGCTAAGCTTAAAATGGCTCACAAGGGCAGTTAGCCTAGTACTAATCTATGAATCTATAAATCTATGAAGAATGTCTTTGGCTAACAAAATTCTCAGATGACTGCAGACTAGGAGTCATAATTGAAACTCCTAACAATGTGGACATCCTACAAAAGGACCTCACTGAGACCAATGCCTGGTGTCAAAGTCATGGCATCAAGCTTAATGCCAAAAAGTGCATTGTCATCCCCTTTGGTAAAAACTCTGTACCCTTGAGCTACCACATAGGTGGTAGTCTACTTAACACCAAAAGTGTGATAAGAGACTTTGGGATACAGGTGGGCAGTAGTCTCTTCTTTGATAATCACATCACCACAGTAGTCAGGAAAGCCTTCTACGTGGCACATCTCATTACAAAAGATTTCTCATCCAGGAAAGAAGAGATCATTGTTCCCCTCTACTCCTCACTCATTAGACCCATTATAACGTACAACACCCCTTTTGGTATGTACATCACAAGACATCTACAACAACTGAAAAGGCCACAGAAATACCTCACATAGAGGATTACTAGCCTCAAACAGATGTCCTATGCAGACTGTCTCAAAAAACTCCAGCTTTACTCCATCGCATATCGCTTACTCAGAGGTGATCTCTGCCTAACATACAAAGCTATGTCAAACCCAGAGCTGTTGGACATGCTCTCTTAAAGAAATCCCAATCCCTCTGAGCTACATGCTCTAGGGACCTAACCCTTGTCACCACAATAAACAGAACATGCTTGAGGGATAGATTCCTGCCCCAGAGACTTCCCATACTGTGGAACAAACTACCTATCTATATCAAACAAAGCTCCTCATTAGCATTCTTCAAGAAAAATCTTGATGATTGGATGGGAAATAGGAAATTCACCCCAGGGATCACCTCTGTGACTCTGTTCGACAGGGGCACAGGAAAATAATTTTCTTGGGTGGCGAAAGCCAGGGTACCTTTTTGGCTAGGCTTATATAGGCCCTAGGGCCAATAGCCTAGTACCTACCTATGTACCTATGAACCTATGGCTGAAGCAACCCACTCCATGAGCAGATATTGTGTGTGGACTTCACAGCTATTGTAAAGCAATAGCAATAAAAAGTGTTTACCAGCATTGCTGATTCTAAAATAAAGCTCTTTTTATATATGCAGTGCAGTTGTATTCCATGCATGTCTATTCTACTGTCACTGCAGTCAATTATAACACTGCAGAATGCAGAAGTATGTTCTGTAACTTGTACTGCTCAGCTCACAATATGGTTCCAGGTTATCTCTAGTCCAGTCTCAGTCACTCAGTAGTCAGCTGTGAGTCAGTACCTCAGTCTGTTAAATTCCTTGTATACAGTACATGTTTCCACACACAGTCCTGTGTTCGAATCCAGGTATGTAGCACTAAATTTTCAGTATCAGTCACGTAATGCTCACATTTTCTCTCTCCCCAGGAACAAAAGCTGTATGGGTGAGGTAGCCCATATTATGAGCAGATATTGTGTTTAGATTTCACAGATGTTTAAAATCAATAGCAATAAAGTGTTCACCAGCATTGCTGATTCATGAATAAATCTGTTTATTTGCAGTATGGTTGCATTCCTCGCATGTCTGTACTAAGTTGCTGCAGTTAATTATTACATTATTTGCAGATGTCCCCTGCCGTCACAACTATTGGGTTCTATCCCCATGCCAGCTGTCTAGTTTATGTACTGTACACAAACACGCCTCTCAAGTGTCATGATATCTCGTAATGTAATTAAAACTGCCTAATTTATCTGTCACAGGATTACCAGAGACAAACTACCTGGAATGCAATGTATTACCAAATCCACTTACAGAGCATCTTGGCAGTTATAGACGTCCACATTATGTGAAACTGTTCTCTGTAGTTGTGTACCTGCATTTCTCATTGCTTGGCCCATACTGACCCATGAGAGGTATGTACATGTTACATCAGCTATAGAAGAATTGTAGTCACTGTACCAAAACTGATACGACACACCTGTAGAGTAGTTATTATCAGTGTTTTCAGGGATATAATCTGCAATGCCACTAATGGAATGTTTCTCTCTCTCTCTCTCTCCCCACCCCTTATCTTCATTTATTTATTATTGTTATTTATTATTATGATTTAATATTAGCATACAGAGTTTAACTATATGATAGCAAAATGTGATGTAATATTGTTATGTGTTATGATCTACCATTAACATACTATGTTAAACTATTTTATTGCCCTTATGACTTACTTATTACTGGTATGCTGTTATCTTACTGACTGTTATGTTACTTACTGTTGTGTTATGCATACTATACATTAATATGTATTTGTATGAATTAAAATGATGGTCCATTCTGTTAGTACTAACAATGGTTTGGTTATTACTAACCTTAACCTACTGCTATACCTCTATCACCACAGCACATCCAGGTAGGCCAGTTCTGGCTCATCCCCCTACCTTGCCTCAACCAGCTGTGGTAACAGGTTCCAGCACATTTGGGACCCAGACCAGTGGTGCCCCCTCTGTAGCCCCTGTCCAACCTGCGGCATCAGGTGCACAGGATAGTCTACCATGGGTTTGACCACTGCCTGCATTGGACTGAGGGAATGCTGGCTGACCTTGTGGGCAGCCTTGCCCTGGTTCCCAGCATCCAGCACTGCCACCCTTGGGGCAATGAAGGAGCAGTGCCAACAGTCCCATGGGTTGGGATGTGAGTCACAATGCTGCTGTTTGGAGGCACATGGGAATTGGATTCCACAACACCCTCCCTAGCCAAGGTGTTCACCCCCTCATGTATCACACACCACCCCTGACTGCTGTCTTGTCTGTCTTGTCTGTCTGCAAATGCATCCTCACATATCCAACTTACCTCCCCCACATGTACATTTCACCCTTCCCCAACATTCCACTCTCATCTTAAAAAAATAGTAAATGAGCACCTGTCCCAAAAAAGAATATTGTCCCATACATAACTCTCCATTTCTCATGTGTCCACTGGACACAAGTAATTTGGTACAATTGGCTTGACAATGAAGTTATGTTGTCCTCACCTCTCTCTCTGTGAGTGAGAGTTCAAATCCATGTACATATTCTATCAAAGTGCAGAGTTGTTGCTGTACAAGAAATGGGTAGCTATGGTTCTTTCCTATACCCTTCCTGCATATCCCTACCTGCCTTTCACTATGTTTTTCCCCTTGTTTGCATCCCACTTCACCACTTTCCTATCGCCACATTTTTCTTTTTTTTTTTTTTTTATATTTTTTAGCATGATGCAGGGCGGTGCTCCACATTGCACAGCTTTACTAAGCTTGGCTAAATAGAGCTATATTGATTATATGTGTCCTTAAACTTCTATTACACATTTACAAAATAAACACCTGTCCCATGTTTCAAATCCAAGACCATTGCACCTGGAGACCAGTGCATTAACCCACCGTGCAGCACAACTCTTACTTAAACCATGTGCTTTAAAAAACATAGTAATTTCCAGTTACAGTTATTAAGCATGTTTCAGTGGAGCTACACATTGTGCCATGCTGCACAAACTTGAATAAAACTTAATGGAAAATATGTGAGTGTTCCTGGGACTCTGGTGCAATAGTACACCACTACAAAACCAAAGACAGAATAATGGATGTAAGTGAGGCCTCTGATAGCAGGTAAATGTGCCCATTTATCAGCAACATAAAGAAAGATACCTGCTAAGGCATTAATGGCAAAATACATGTGCAACAGGGACCCTGGTGTAGAAATACATCCATGTAAAGCTTTGCACATACTGATAGATGTAGAAAATGGTTGTCACAACCTGTAGGTGTGCACATATGTCTTGCAAATACAACTGTATCAGCAGTAACTCAGTCTGTTAAATGCCTTATAAATACTACATTTTTGCCACTCACAGTCCTGGGTTCAAATCCAGTGGTGTGTAGCACTGAATTTTCAGTATTGTGAAGCCAGCAATTAATGACAGAGTCATGCACTCTTTATCCACACAATGCATGTCAAATTAACTGACTGCTTTTAACTGATGGAAGGCACAGGCCTGCAGGGAGGAACACACTTCATGTATCCCTATAGCAAATGTATATGTGTATAAATTGTCACATCTTGCAGTAATATGCATTCATAGACAACTTCAGTTCTGGTACTACTAATGATGGCCACTAATACCAGCATGCACCACACAATCCTATCCAAGTCTCAGTGCAGATTACCACAGCTGAACAACCAACATGCACAGTACAAGGACTGCCCACTGCAAATTACTACCACACTGTAATACATGGCGTGGCAGATGACCAAATGGTGGTCCTATTCACATATATAAAAAAAAAAAGATATATATATATATATATATATATATATATATATATATATATATATATGTGTCCACGTTGTAAATTCGAAATTCTGAAATCTCGAACTGCAGTATTTCAAACTTACAAAGCCACAGACTAGCATTCTCGAAACTGGCAGAAGCACGAAATTCAAAATATCGAAGCACAGATATTTTGAATTTCTGCTTCCGTTGGTACAGTGTTTGGATGTTTAGGTTTAATTTTGGTAAGTTTGTGCTTGTGAGTATCTTGGTTTGGGGTTTAGTGTGTGTAAGTGTGTGTTGTGAGTGTTAAAGTGTGTGTGTTTGAGGGACTGTAAGATGTGTGTGTGTGAGTTTCATTTGTGTTTCTGTTTGTGCGATCTTGGAATTAGAATATATAAGTAGGGGGAGTGTGGGTGCAGGTGGGCTTTCCCCCCTGCTTATACGTAGTTTAGATGACTTTGTTTGATTGTGGGGGGGAGTTGTGTGTATGTTTATGTGTGTACTGTATGTGTAGCATAATTATGAGATTTTGAACATCGCGGTTGTGTGTTTTCGAAGTTGCGAGATGCGGTTGGGTTTTTGGCTTTGTGGTTTTGAAATACTGAATTTCAAGATTTCAGTATTTCAAAATTACAAAGTGGACCCATATATAAATATATATATATATATATATATATATATATATATATATATATATATATATATATACTCACCTCATCTTGCTCAATGACACAGCAAATGTTACTTAGTACTCTGTTATTGATACAATTGCCTAACATACTTACCTTAAACATATGCCTTCATTGGAGTGCAGAGGGTACTCTCACTCTGGGCCTGGCTCTACAACAAGGCTGACACAGCTCACATAGTTACTCCTACAGTTTTTTGTTCTCCAAAGTCTTCACACTCTCTGCCTATGTTTATTACCTGCAGCAGTAGCTGCAGCCTGTAGCACACTTAACTCTATGTAAAGGTGTCAGCTACAAACCTACCCTCTGCAATGATGTAGTTGCCTCACCCCAATAATGTGCAGCACAACATATCAGAAAGGGGCCCTAATCTACATGAAGGCCTTATATATTCTACAATGGTTGCATGACATTGACTGTTGATAGTGCAAAACAGCTGTGTTGCCTGCAATTAGCATTTCATAACCACAGATTGGTTTAAAGGTTGTGAAATTCTGAAAGGCTGCCAGCCAAGGCAGATCGAATCTTGTAAATAATTCTATGTGATTTGTAAATATTAATATAATCCACAGGCTGGTTTTACAAATGTAAACGAGAACTATATGCTATGATTAAACTATATGTTGTACTGAGCTTCCAAAATGTAACAACAGTGCACTCTGCTGGAAGAAAGCTGATAAGTCAAGCATTGTATGACTGATTGATCTCAAACTTGGAGAGATAATGTCTGAGCCCTAGACATTCCTTCTATTGATCTGAGACCAAAGTTAATTGCTAGATTTCACATGTATAATCCCTGGGATTCAGTAAACTCAGTGCAAGAATACTGTTATTCTTGCACAGATTGGTTTTGTGTCCATGTGGGACAGCAGCGTGCCTTGTATTTTCATGAAGGCATGCTGCTGTGTATCCTAGATGGACACAAAACAGGAACAAGTGCAGGGGGAGTATCCAAGCAGTGCTCACACAGTAAACAAGCCCCCTGCACTCCAGAAGTGCCATATGGCACATTGAAAGCAAAAAAGTGTCCACAGACACTGTTATGAAAGAATAACAATGTCAGCAGATGTAATGTAAAGAAAACAAACAGGCACACACCCCCAACAATAGGCCAGCACAGAGAATGTCCAGATTTGTATGCCAGTGTACACGCTGGCATACAAAATAAGTAATCATGTTCCTGAGAGGAACTATAAAAAAAGAGACCCCAGTTGTGGCCCGATTCCCCCAAATGTATGATGTAGTAGTCCAGATGTCCTGCCCTAACATGCTGAAAGCAATGTGCATACCCCTAAAGTAAATAAAATTAAAATACAATTTTTAGGGTTTTTTCTGTCCCCAATAAAGTTTAAGCATAGCTGAGTGGGTGTGCGCATCATGCAACTGTGCTCAGCCTAGCTTACACAAGGAGCTAAATTGAAATTTGCAGCTAAAATACCCAAAGTGAGATAGTGTAGTGGTTAGAGCTTCCACTTTGCGTGCAGTCATTTACAGTATGATCCACAATGAAATACATTCACTTTTATATCTGAAAGCAGCACTAACATTTCTTTTTGTATAATTAGGTAGTAAATAATATAGCTTTGTCAACCAGAGTAGTGTAGCAGGTCCAAATGTGAGGTGTCAGTCTAATAAAGTTGTGAAACCCTCATATAAACATAGGTGTCCCATACAGTATAGTCACACAAGAATACAATGTAATAAAAGCACATAGGGGGATGTTATGGAAGGTAAACATTCATATCATAATATGTTATTAATGAGGAATCAACCCCACAATTCTGATAGTTCATGAAATGAAAGCTGGACAATGCTAAGTTGTGCTCAGCTTAGCTAGTGTAAGCTTTGCTTAAATGTAAATGTTAAGCAATATTTAGCCCAGCTAAGCGGATTTGCGCACTGGTAAGCAGTACTTAACATCTACCCCTTTAAGCAATGCTGACCTTAGATGAGCGGGTTTGTGCATTGGTTAGCTTAGCTCAGCATATTCAAAATTGCCCAATCATGGCAAAGTGTGGGAATTCAGCCCTATTTAAACCTCGCAGGTGGGGAATACAACCATAACCAGTTGTAGCTGATCACTGCAAGCACTATGGCTGGCGTTAGTGTGGGTATGGGCTTTTGGGTGCAGCTTTGGGGCATTCAGGAGTCCAGGGTCATGGTTGGACTCCTTCTGAAAGACCATGAAGGGAGATTGCTGCAGGACCAGTACCAGGACTTACAATACAAAGCAGAGGCCAGGGATCGTCTCACGTGATTTCACCAGTGCTACTGACATCCCTCGAACTGGTGAGCAGGTCCAGCACCATTATTCTGACCACAAGCATAGGAAGAGAGAGCTGTTGAACCAGTGGACCCAAGACGCATAGGCACAGAATGCCCCAGAAGTGTGTAAGTATCAGTATCACTTATTGTTCCCCAAAGTCCAGCCTGAGTATGTGATTGATAGGTATGCATAAATATTTCTTTATCTCTTGTACAACTGCAGATGAGAGGGCTGTGAACATGGACACACTAACAGGCTGCTAAGGCTGTTCCAGGAGGCTGGTGAGTGCAAATTTAGCTTGCAGTATTCATGACAAATAAAAAGAAAGAAGTAGAATGTCAACTACCAGTTGGTAAAGTGTGTACTCTGTGTAATTAATAAATGCCCATTAGCAGATTAATAGTGATGTACAGGATATTTAACAATAAAGGTCTCCATAACTTTCAATAAAAGCAAAAACCCCAGACTATTGTGTTTACTTTGTTATGTTGTGGTAGGAATATACATTTGTACAGGTTCCGCACAGCAACCATGGCTCTGACAGCAAGAATGACGTGAAGCTCATCTTACAAAGATAGTGGAGCTGTAAAACAGGTGAGCAACTATATGAAATATGCCATGCACCAAGATCTGAACCCTGAATAGTAAGCTGTAAAAATCTAATCTTTTATCCCCTGCAGCAGTGCTTTATGTTAACCATTGGTTTCCAGATTGTAATATGTCAAAGTATGAATACACCGTACAAGAACTATCTGCCATGCATGAATGTCAGAACCACGAGGTCAGATTGTGCAAACCAGAGAGTAGTAGGGAGTAAACAGTCAAGCAAGAGTTAGCAATTCCTCAATAGCACATTGTGATGAAACACAAGTGTTTGGGGGCTCATGTGCATCTGATTCCCAACTACCCTCCCTGTCCAAGGTGTTTACCCCCACATGTGTCATATACCTCCCCTGTCTGCTGTCTTGTCTGTTTTCCTACCCAACTTACCTCCCCAAATGTACCTACTATCCTTCCCCAACATATCACTCTCACCTTAACAAAAAAAGGGCAATATGTTCCAAAAACAATTATGCCCCATACATAGCTGTCCATTACACAAACATGTCCACTGGACACATGTAATCCAGTCCAATTGGCTCAAAAACACATTAATGTTGTCCTCACCTCTCTCTCTCAGCGGCTTCAGTGTCCAAATTCACTTCCAAATTATGTAGACATTCACAGCTGTGACTGTAGAAGAAATGGACAACTATGGACCTTTCCTACACCCATCCTGCACATCACTAGTTACTTTTTATACTGTACTTCCTCTGTGTGCCCCTTTTTTCACCACTTTCCTATCAACCCTTTTAATTTTCTTTCAAAGAAATTAGTGTGGTAAGCGGGAGTAAGTACCACTAAGTGAAGCTAAAATGGAATAATCATGTTTTAACATCGTTTAGCATCATGCAAGCCCACTTACAACTGCTTAAAAGTGCATTAATAACTCTGTATCCAACAGCCCTTGTTCTGCTCAGCAACATAATAATCAGTTCTACTAAGTCCTGAGTCCAGGATGCTGTGTTTTACAGCCACAGCAACATACCACTACACCATTTTAGCTGTAGGAATTATTGCTGCTTTTTCAAATTTATCATGCATCTGGCCATTTAAGATTAATGAAAAAACAATCAGTTCCAAGTCTAGAACCCAGGATCCTGTAGACTAGAGTGAGCGCAATGTGCCACTACACCATCTGGACTGTAGGAATTACTTTTGCTTTTTCAAAGTTATCATGCAATAGAGGCATACAACAATAGTGAGAAAGCTCTGCGGAATCATTCATGTTTTATATATAGACATACACACACACACACACACACACACACACACACACACACACACACACACACACATATCTATATATATATATATGGTTCCCATTCAGAAGCCTGAAACATAATAAGCCTGAAAATCAAAATCCTGAAACCAAAAGCCTGAAAATTCAGAATCCTGAAAACTCAAAATCCTGAAAGCCCAAAATCCTGAAACTCAAAATCCTGAAAACACAAATAATGCTAATATGTCACTATAAAATCACTAATATCTACCAACTGACCCTGACCCTAACCCTAACCCTAAGGTCCGTCACTATCGCACACTCACCTATATATATGTATATATATATATATATATATATATATATATATGTGTGTATATATATATATATATATATATATATATATATATATATATATATGTGTGTGTGTGTGTATTCTGTTGAAACATATATATGAAACATATGATACATAATACACGTATACGTATATAAATATATGAATGAAGGTATATATATATATATATATATATATATATATATATATATATATATATACATTATACATATAAATTTATATATATTTATATATATATTTATATATATATATATATATGTACATACATATACATTATATATATATACATTATATATATATACATTACATATATATACCAAAGCAGACACCCAAACAACTACCACCTCAGAACACAACACCTGCAACACATAGACCTCACAGTCAGAGTGTCAAACAGTCACAGCCCTTAAGGCCAAACACAATGCCAGACACACTAGTCATTGGTGACTCCATAGTCAGACACACTGAAGTCCCGCTCACCAGAATGAGTAAGGAGAGGGTCACAGTAAGCTGCCTGTCGGGCGCTAGAATCCGCCACATAACGCAAGCACTCAGGTCTCTCAACAGCAGGTACAAATACGACTCAGTCATTGTCCACGCTGGTGTAAACGACCTGAGACGTACCTCCTTGGACTACATGAAAAGAGACATTGAGGAGCTCTCTGATTATGTATCCCAGGCAGGTATGACCCTGACCTTGAGCAGTATCCTACCTTCACCAAGAATGATGCCACAATACAGAGATAAGATGATCAGCTTTAACAATTGGCTTAAACTCTGGTGTCATTCAAAGGGGATCCAATGTCTGTCTGCCTGGGATGACATGCTGGACAAGCCACGCTGCCCAAGGGACGGCTTGCACCTGTCACCCTGGGATTCCAGATATTGGCAAAGGCTCTTGCCACGCCCATAGTGCCTTTTTTAGGCAAGGCTCAAATTCTAAACCTACCACCCTAGAACACAAAAATGGAAAAAAGCTAAGGGTAATGCTGTTCAATGCCAGAAGTCTCAATCTCAAAATGCATGCACTCGAGGCCCTTCTCAGTATGGAGAACATCGATGTCTGTGCTGTGACAGAAACCTGGTTCAAGGCTCCTGAGAGCACCCCAGCACTATCAGGTTTTACCTCATACCATGCGTTCCGGCCCCAAAATCCGGACAATACCAAGAAAGGAGGGGGGGTATCCATATTCATCAAGGACACCCACACCTCAAGATTGGTGGCAACGCACGATGCATCAGAGACCATCCAGGTGCAATTAACCATAGGCAAGACTGCTCTGCAAATTGTAGAATGTTACAGGCCACCCTCACAAACTCAGGAACCTCACATGGCTTTCCTGAAAACACTGGAGGGGATAAATGGATCTCCAAACACCATCATACTAGGTGACTTCAATTACCCTAATATAGACTGGGAACACTACTCAAGCCCAAATACCCTAGCCCAAAAGTTCCTGGAATTCATAAACTCAAATGCCATGGAACAACTGGTCACCATCCCCACAAGAGGAGAAAACATACTTGATCTCATCATCACGAACATGGGAGCACAATGTTCAACACCCGAAGTATACCCCTCACTGGTGAGATCAGATCACAAACTAATCTCGCTGGAGGTCCTCATCCCACCCCACCTGAAATAAAAAAGACCACAGTAAAGAACTTCTCGAAAGCCGACTTCACACTTCTAAAGACTAGTGTGGTCTCCTTTAAGGCCCCCGAGCCGGCGGAAAACAGTACCCAAGCCACTGAATCACTTACAAATGCCTTCTACCAGCACCTACAGGACTGCATGGATAAGGCAATCCCAAGCAAAACAAAGACTCTTTGTACCAAAGGTAAGCATCCAGTCTGGTGGACCCCAGCCATAAACAAACTCTACAACAAAAGGAGGAAGCTACTACAAGATAGAGCAAAATCCTTAAAAGGTAGGACACCTTTGATCACTACAAGTAAAAAACTAAGAGCTCTCATAAAATCATCCAAAGCAAACTTTGAGAGAAAATAGCTAAAGACTCAAAAGACAATCATAAGGCCTTCTTCAGCTATGTTAGAAACCTGGGAGGAAACTCCCAGATATGCTCAGAACTAGTTCAAAATGATGTGAAGATTACTGATCCTACAGACATTGCCAACATACTGGCTGACAGGTTCAGTGCAAACTTCTCCCCCCCCTCCCCCCCAAAAGGTGAGATATCTATACCAAACGATTGTAGCCCCCCAAACATCTCTAACGCCCAAGTGAGAACTGCTCTCTCCAAAGCAAAAAACACAGCATCCATGGGACCTGATGGTGTCCCCGGCTGTGTGCTCCACGAACTCAACGAGGAATTAAACCCACAGCTAGGACAGCTGTTTAATCATAGTCTCACCTCTGGATACGTACCCAGGGAGTGGCGCACTGCGACAGTGGTCCCACTTCATAAAGGTGGTGCCTCCACCGACCCAGGAAATTACCGTCCCATTAGCTTGACAAGCCTTATCTGCAAAGCCATGGAGAGGATCATAATGGATCTCATAAACAAAGACATAGGGAATTTGCAGACTTTGGATCCAACCCAGTTTGGCTTTGTCAAAGGCAGATCATGCCTTTTAAACTAGGTTGACTTTTTCGAAACAGTCACCAAAGCCATTGATGAGGAAAAAGCAGTCCATACAGCATACCTCGATCTGGCGAAAGCTTTCCATACAGTACCCCACTCGGGTATCATTGAAAAACTCATCAGCTTAAATGTTAACCCATACATCACAAGATGGGTTGCAAACTGGTTGAGCGACAGAACCCACAGGGTCAGAGTTGCTGGTGCCATGTCAGACTCTAAGCCTGTCACAAGTGGTGTCCCACAGGGCTCAGTCCTGGGCCCACTCTTGTTTGGCATCTACTTCTCCGAAGTACAAGCAAACACAGGAGGGTTATGGCTGACAAAGTTTGCAGATGACTGCAAACTTGGCCGTGAAAACACATCTGACACAGATATCCTTCAGAAAGGTCTCACATAAACAGATAACTGGTGCCAGAGCCATGGCCTAAAGTTAAATGCCAAAAAATGCATAGTCATACCCTTCGGGAAAAACAAGGTTACCCCTAGCTACCACATAGGTGGAAATCCACTGAGCACAGAAGAAGTTATTAGGGACCTGGGGACCCAGGTTGACAGTAGCCTGTCATTCGACACCCATGTAGCTAAAGTAGTTAGGAAGACCTTCTACATTGCCCACCTTATCATGAAGGGATTCACATCTAGATCAAGGGAGGTCATAGTTTCCCTGTACTCATCACTCATCAGACCAATGATTGAGTACAATGCCCCATTCGGAATGTATCTGACCCGACACTTGCAGCAGCTGGAGAGGCCACAAAAGTTCCTCACCAAAAGGATAAAGGGTCTCAAAAATCTGTCCTATGCTGCCCGACTGAAAGAACTTCAGCTCTATTCAGTCGCTTACCGCTTGCTCAGAGGTGACCTGTGCCTGACATACAAGGCCATGTCAAACCCAGATTTGATAAATATGCTTCACCTCAATAAATCTAGATCCATCAGAGCCACAAGGGCGGGAGACTTAAACCTCGACACGGCTATTAATAGGACGTGCTGGAGAGATAGATTCATCACCCAAAGACTCCCTATGCTGTGGAACAAAATCCCAGTATATGTGAGGCAGAGCACCTCGCTGGCCTTGTTCAAGAGAAATCTTGACCAATGGATGGGAGATCACAGATATACCCCAGGGATTACCTCAGTGTTACTGCTCGACAGAGGCACAGCAAAATAATGGGTATAGTTCCCCATACTAAAGGGGTGGCGTAAGCCACAAAACTATGGGCTAGGCTTGTAAATGCCCTCGGGCAGATAGCCTAGTATAAACCTATGAACCTATGAACCTATATATATATATATATATATATATATATATATATATATATATATGTATATATGTATATGTATATATATATATATATATATATATATATATATATATATATATATATATACACATATATGTATATATATATATATATAGAGAGAGAGAGAGAGACAGAGAGAGATAGAGATATAGACATATATTTTGTATTGTACTGTATATTGTAGTTAGGATTTGGTTGTGTGTTTGTTTGTGGGGAGGAAGGTGTGTGCACATGTATGTGTGTGGTGTGTGTTGTATAAAAGTTGCAATTTTGAATTTCGTACTTCTGAGTGTTCGGTGTTTTAGGTTTTCCACTTTATGGGTTTGAGATTCTGAAATTTGATATTTCAGGACATCGAGCACATAAAGTGAATATATATATATATATATATATATATATATATATATATATATATATATATATATATATACACACACATATATATATATATATATATATATATATATATATATATATATATGCATGCATTTATATAACAGTGCAGCCATACCTCATAACCATACCGATAAACCTCTTAGTGCAAGAAACCCGTACAAAGTCTGTACAAAGTGCGGGGGAGATGGGCCACATATTGGGACATATTCTGAATATTGCTGTCATAACCAAACATTTGTACAGCAACAGAGTGTGCTTCAGCAGAAACATCTGAAGGATATGAGGATGGGAACTGACATAGTATATCATTATTCACTGACATACGTCCTTGGATCATCACAGTGATTTCCAGACAAATACAAATTAACTGTGCAACAGAACCAAAGCATGGGCCAAACATCTGGACATTCTGTGAAAAGCTTGGCAGTGGAGAGGTACACTCAGAACCCTTAGTGCAATGAATCTAGACCAAGCCTGACAAAGTGGTGGGACAAAGGCATGACAATAGAGATGTATCCAAAGTACATGAGGATATAAGCTGAGAAAGTTGCTGTACTGACACTATTAGTCCTAACATATATTGACTGAAATATCACAGATCTGGGACTCAATTCCTACTCATTAGTTATTGACCCCAATCCTCACATCATTTCACTGATGCATCAGGAATACACAACAGTTATGGAGACTAGACCAAAGGTATTGGCCAGACAACGTGAATATGTGGACATCACACAAAAGTAGGGAAACTGCACTGAGCTACCAAGCACCGTCCAAACTACAAGCAGGCTCACATAGCACTACCCAAATCCAGCTTTGTGGCTGTACACATGCATTTGCAAATATAACAGGCACTACAGGGATATAACATCAGTGGAAAACAGACACTGGTGAGAAAGTGCATACCCACAAACAATTGCACCACAGTCACAGTGACATACCAGTAAGCAAACTGAACACTGCACTATAATGACAGTGTGAACAAACATATCCTGTTTTCACTCACACATTACCCCTACATATACTGCCCCAAGCCACATTGTAAAGGGAATCTGGAGGTGTTACTGGACATGTCATGGTCTGCCCTTACAAACAAATTACAGCTGATAGGGAGCCAGAAACCAGAGCAGCATGCACAGTCAGATAGAAAAGTGCCATGACACTCACATGTACCCCCTCCTTACACAGCACAAATAAGATGTACACACTACAGTTCTACACAATCCTGACAGTCTGCTAACAATGGCCATTCATACACAGACATCTCAAATGTATGGTTTACCTCATAATGTACAGACTCAGGACTCATATCTATGGCCTCTTCCCCATAATATGTCTGTGGGTCTACCACATCACTGGGATGGTAACAGGAATGAAGGAAATACATAATTATACTAAGTACCTGTGGGCCTCTTAGTGCATGATATCTGGACAAAACCCAACATAATTTGGGGACAGATGCCCAAGCACAGGTGTCTATTGGACATATTTCTGTTATACATTGAGACGGTCGCTGGTGTTTCTGGGTTTGTTGTAATATATCCTTTCTGAGGGATACAAAGTCACTAATAGCAATGGATGTTAGTATTTAATGACTGAATTCTCCAGAGTCCCCTACTGATTTTCCAAGGACAACTACTGTCTGGGGAACAGACCAAATATAACAGGCAATTGTCTAGCCAGTCTGTGGACAGCATGCCAGTTGAGAGGTATGTCAGAGACATATCACTGTCAGACATCAAGTCACTCAGTAAATGCATGTCTAGATGAACTTTGTCAATCTAGCAACTCTCCATGTGTATAACAGCACTCCTGACATACAATCTGTACCCAATTCTGCAGCTTTGTCCCCATGTTGTTGGGCTGTCCACACATGCCCTGTCCTGTGTAGTATTCCCATCTACTGTCTTTGAAGCTGTTGCCCCTACACCTCTGTAATGTCCCTCACACAGGCAAGGAAAAGGTGCAAGGCCCACACGAAGGATATAGGCAACTGACTGCAGACAGGTAACATGTAAACATCACCCCTCTGTCACCCCATAGGTATACATGTGCATGCACAGCACCTGCCCCCCTCATGATCACAAAGCAGGTCTGTAATGTCCTCTCAAAGGCAACACATAGAGGTCTCCATAGGCCTAATACCATTCCTGGCTGCATCCTACATGAACACAGGCATGGCTTTTCAGACACATTCTGCAGTGTAGTCTACCACAGCCTGAGCACTGGTGTCATCCCATCTGCACAGAGGGCATGCAGAAAGAAGACAGAAAACAGGTTATGCATTAGCATGAATGTTCTGAAGGATAAAAGTCTGAAACTGAAATGTATGCCATTATTACATGACAGCAGTCCTCAATGGCATGGCCAAAAAACACAATACTCTACAGTTAATATAATAATATGATATTATTAACCAATAGGAGATACATAAAAAATATATAGGTCAGATTCCCAGACCAGGATGGTGCAGTGCTCAGAGTCCTAACTTTGCATGCAGGGGTGCATGGTTTGAGTACTACAACAGACAATCCAATTATAAATGGAAAAATAGTGTTAAACATACTATTTTAATAGTGAAATATGTGGTAAATGATTTTTGTCAATCAGGGTACTGTAGCTGGATGTAACATGGAAGTGTGAGTGCATATAACATGTGAAAACACCCATGTATACCCAAGTGTCCCATATAGTATAGTCACACCTCTTGCTACTCTAATGACAGCACATAGAGGCATGTTACGTAAAGGAAATCATATATACTTACTAAATGAAGTTAGTACTCTGCTATTTTCTAAGAATGGAATGTAAGCAATGATTACCAATTCTCAGCTATGCTTAACAGGTTTAAGCATGGCTCAAATGTGAATGCTAAGCAGTAGACAGCTCAGCTAAGTGGATCTGAACACTGATAAGTGTCACTAAGTGAAGCCTACATGGGTTAAATGCCTATTAGTTTAACTGTGTGTTGGCATCGTTTAGCATAAGGAAAAACTGTGCACACCCACTTACAACTGCTTAAAAGTGCCTTAATCAATCTGTCTCCATCAGCCTCTGTTCTGCCAAGCAACAAAATAAATAACCCTTGCAGGTCTTGAACCAAAGACCCTATACACCATATTCACAGCAATTTACCACAAGACCATATTCGCTGTTAGATTTTAGGATGTTTTTTTCAAACATATCATGTAGTACAGTCTGTTTACCTTATGGCATGGATACTGTGGAATAAACACATACACACACACACACACACATATATATATATATATATATATATATATATATATATATATATATATATATATGTATGGAGATACATATATATGTATAACAATATATAGATATATTACCAATAAATACTGAGGAGTATATATATATATATGTATGTATGGGGATACAGATATATGTAAGGGAATGCATAAAAAAGAACATGATATATATATATATATATATATATATATATATATATATATATATATATATATATATATTTTTTTTTTGCTAAAATTTTCCTATAACATGCAGCACTGTCATATCTCAAAACACCTTATTACAAGGAGTCTGGACCAAGCCAGACCAAGTGGGGGACCAGGGTATGGAAATAGGGACACACTGCATATAACTGGGTAGCTAAACTGTGTAAGTTGCTGCAGTAACACTGTCTGTTCTAACATATGTTGAATGAAATATCAGATGTTTGAGAAATCAATTGCCTGTCATTATGCAGTGAGCACATTACACACATCATCCTACTGAATTGTCAGAAATACACACCTGTCATGGGGACCAGACCAAATATTTGAGGAAGACAACTGTACATCCTATGAACACCTGGAGGGTTGAGACCTATGAGGACAGCTATGTAACATTAGGGAAACTACACTGAGCTGACAAGCATGACACCAAGTACCATCCAAAATACAGTCAGGACAACACATCACTACCCCAAAGCAGCTTTGTGGAATTATATATGCATTAGCTACTGTAGCATGCACTACAGGGATGGAATTGTACTGACAAACAGACACCAGAGTGAAAGTGCATACACACAAAGAATTGCACCACTGTCACAGCTACATACCAATAAGCCTACCAGCTACTACAGTATAATGGCTGTGTGTACAGATATATCCTCAATGAGAGTCACACAATAACCCTACATATACTGTGCCAGGCCACAGTGTAGCCGGAATTATGAGGTGGTATGGGACGGGTTCCTATCGCGTGATCAAAAATTGTAAACGGCTAATGCATATTGAGAAAACCTGATTGATTGAAACGTCGAAATGTCACGCATGTAACACGGAAATCCCCGTAGGGAATATTTTCCCTTTACTTCAATGCAGTGCGATCTCGGAGTAAAATATTTAAGAAGCAGGGGTGTGGGGGGTGCAGCCGCTCACATGGGAGGGTGCAGGGTGGCTTGCCCCCCTGCCTACAGTATTTAGGTAAGTATAGTTTTTTTATTTTTATTTTTTTTATTATATTTTCAAAATTTCAAACATTGCTCATATGGTGTTGACCATATGGTGTTCGGTGTTTGAAACCTTTGAAAATATAATATAGACCCATATGGGACATAACTCAAAATGCCCATACAAACACATACTGCTGATAGATCACCCATAACTGGAGCAGTATGTACATTTGGATACTAAAGGACCCATGCCACTGACATCTGCCCCCCCTACACAGTCCAACTAATAAGTAAACAGTACACTACTACAAAATCATGATAGGCCATACAGAATGCCCAGACATACACCAACCTCTTAACAAAACAATGTAAATGACTGAAGATAGTAAACAGAAAAACAACTAGCCAGTAATTCACATAAATTTAATATACTCTGATGTCTCGGCCAAAGCCTTCAAGGAGTAAAACATTACAAAAAATACTTGCCTTAAGTACAAGAAGCAATTAACACTTAATTACATAAACACAAATTGTTGTTGACATTTACTGACTGCAATCCCCAGAGTATGCTACTGATTTGTCAAGGACAACAACTCTCTGGGGAAAAGACCAAAGATAACAGGCAGACCTCTGGCCATTCTGTGGATAACTCAACAGTTGAGAGTTATGTCAAACACATAACACTGTGAGGGTTAAAATCATGCAGAAACTCCTGTCCACACAAACCCTGTTAGACTAGCATTAATGCAAATGTATAACAGCAATACGTACATTCTGTCCCTATGTCTGGAACATTCACCCCCATTTTGTTGGCCTGTCTCCACAGTTTGGGTTTTAAGAGGTATTACTACAAAGGCTCACCCAGACTCTGCTACACTTTGCTGTGAGGGAAAGATTAGTTTGCTTTTTATTTGTTGTATTTTGTATTACTTTGTTGCCTTTTTCTGTTTTGAATACTGTGATTTGTTTTTTTTATCTTGTGTTTTACTTGTATTCTGCTTTTAACTGCATATTAAAACTTGAAAAGAGACCACAGCTCTGTCTCTTGTGAGTCAGGCAGAAATAATTTTTCCCACCCAGTTACTGTTGTGTTCTTAAACACCACTGTCTTTCTAGTTGCCTGCACCTTATGTTAATTTGACCATATATCTCATTTCCTCTCTGCTTTTACTGGCTTGTGTGAGTAAGCACACAATTATCATTTTGTGAAATTACTCCCCTTCAACTATTTAAATTTATTGGCAATCCTCCTGTATTCCACAGTACCAGAATACGAAAGTGACCACCCCCTTTCAATCTATCTTGCTGTTTTAAAAATAGTTACTCTCCACTAAAACTTAACTTTTTAGACAGGTAAAACTTAAGTTACCTACTTTCACATCTAATTCCTCTAATGCACTGCAGTGTTTAGGAGAAATATTTTTTTTTTCATCTTACCTTTAAGCATCTATTGCAAAACCACCAGTTATTGGAGAGCCCACATTCTGCCTCTCAGTAGTCATCTTGGGATTGGTGCTTATGTTTTCTCCTGGTGAGAGAAGGAGTGCAATTACATTATTTCCTGGAGACTGCTGATCACCAGAAAGCTTAATAACTGCTTTATAGCTGACAGCTTGGAATCTGTACTTGTATTCTGATCCTGGCGAGAGTAGGAGCAGAGTGCATTGATTCCTGCCTCTTTCTGGTTGGAGTTCCTGTGACAAGCACTCGCTCTAAAACCTGCTGGAAAGAACTAGGAAGCCTTAAACTGATACAAGCACTCAACTCTCCTTGTTAATAAGGAGACATTAATCATAGGCACTAAACAGCATATAATTGCAAAGTACCTTGCCAAGGTAAGGGAAAAAAAAGCACCTAACAAGGCATGTCCAAGGGTCAGCTTCCAGTGATTTCTCCTGTCAACCTGTTGAATCTGGATACTGGGGAAATGCAGCAATTGCCTAATGTACACAGACAACCCTCTCCTCCTACCACACAACACAACAACCTGAGAAAGAGACACTTACATAGCCAAACTGGAAGAAAAGCTCTCTCCAGCCAAGATTGTGCTAGACAATCAAGAGGGTAAGGTTAACACCCACACTACATCTCAAGCAACACATAGTCCTTCAAAACCCTCACCACTAACACCCACACATTGCAACACTAAACACACATATGCAGAGGCCCTTAACATTAACCTGCCCAAGCAACAAGGACCTCCGAAGCTGAAATGCAAACAAACACCAGTCACAACCAAAGTATTACATAGCTCACAACACCAGTGTGCCACCCAACAACAGCCCTTAAGGGAAGACAACGTACCCAACACTTTAGTCATAGGTGACTCTATAGTCAAGCACACTGATGTCCCACTCACCAGGCTGAACAAGGAGAAAATTACAGTGAGCTGCCTGTCTGGTGCCAAGATCCGCCACATAACGCATGCACTCAAGTCACTCCACAACAAGTACAAATACGACTCTGTCATTGTCCATGTTGGAGTGAATGACTTGAGATGTACCTCCCTGGACTACATGAAAAGAGACATGGAAGAGCTCTCAGATCATGTGACCCAGGCAGGTATGACCTTAGCCCTAAAGAGCATCCTGCCTTCACCCAGAATGATACCACAGTATAAAGACAAAATGATTGACTTTAACAACTGGCTAAGCATCTGGTGTCATTCAAAGAGGATCCAGTATCTGTCTGCCTGGGATGACATGATCGACAAACCATGATGCTTTGCCAGAGATGGTCTGCATCTGTCGACCCTGGGAGTCAGGTTACTGTCTAAGGCTCTTGTCACTCCTATAGTGCCTTTTTTAGGCAAGGCTCAAAGGACAAAACTACCACTGTAACAGGTATAAGTATGCAATATATGAAGGTAATGCTACTCAATGCTAGAAGTCTAAACCTCAAAATGCACTCTCTCGAGGCACTCCTAAAAATGGAGAACATCTATATCTGTGCAGTAACTGAGACTTGGCTCAAGGCTCCATAGAGCACCCCTGCAATACCAGGCTACAACTCTTACCACACTTTTCGGCCACAAAACCAAAACCGAAACACTAAAGGAGGAGGAGTGTCCATATTCACCAAGGATATTCATACCTACAGGCTAGTTGCCCAACACAATGCATCCAAAATTCTCCAGGTGCAACTAACACTAGGTAAGACTGCAAAACAAACTGTATCTTGCTACAGGTCCCCCACCATGCTGCAAGATTCTCACCACACCTTTCTAAACATACTGGAAAATATTAAGATACAAGCAAACACCCTAATACTGGGTGATTTCAACCACCCTGCATTAACTGGGAAAACTACTCGTGTACCAACACCTTTGCTCAACAGTTCTTGGAATTCATAAATTCCAACTCGCTGGATCAACTAATCCATAGTCTCACAAGGGGCTCCAATATCCTGGACTTGGTCATTACCAACATGGGAAATCGATGCTCCACACCAGTGGTCACCCCCTCGTTGATTAAGTCTGACCATAAGCTAATCACCTTTGACATCCACATCACACCCCCACCCCCAATAAGGAAACATCCGTAAAAAACTTCTGCAAGGCCAACTTCATGCTACTCAAGTCAGAAGTGACAAACTTCATGACACCCATGCAGACGGGAACTGAAAGTTCGACTGACGAATCCTACAGTAAGGCACTGTATGAGTACATCCACTTGTGCATGAAATGTGCCATCCCAAATAGAACCAAGACGCTCTCCTCCAAAAAAAAGGAAGCCAATCTGATGGTGCCCTGTCATAAACAAGCCATACAACAGAAGGAAGAAACTGCTGCAGAAAAGAGGAAAATCCCAGGATGCAAAAAAACTATCTTACCAGCCTCAGTAAGAAGCTGAGATCCCTCATAAAATCCTCTGAAGCTAGTTACAAAAATAAAATTGCCAAAGATTCCAAAGACAACCACAAGGCATTCTATAGCTATGTCATGAATCTAAATGGCAATGCTCAGATCTGCTCTGAGCTACAACAGAATGGCATTAAATATACTGATCTCAAGGACATTGCCAATATTCTGGCAGATCAATTCAGTGCCAACTTCACCCCCTCTCATCTCCAAAAGGGCCCATCTCAATACCGAAAGATTGCCAAATTGCAGTAATCACGGCCACACACGTAAAAATTGCACTCTCCAAAGCTAAGAATACAGCATCCATGGGACCAGACAACATCCTGGGCTGTGTACTGCATGAACTACAAAATGAACTGGCACCTTACCTAAGTGTCATGTTTAATCATAGCCTCACATCAGGCTTTGTGCCCACTGAGTGGCACACAGCTACAGTTATCACAGTCCACAAGGGGGGGCACACCTTGGGAACTACCATCTCATCAGTCTGACAAGCCTGATCTGCAAGGCCATGGAACATATTATCATGGAACTTGTAAACAAAGACATTGGCAACCTTCAAACACTGGATCCCATCCAGTTTGGGTTTGTGAAGGGCCGATCGTGTCTCCTGAACCTGATTGACTTCTTTGAATCAGCCTCCAGAGCCATGGACGAGGGTAACGCAGTCTACATAGCCTATCTGGAGCTCGCCAAGGCCTTCAACACCATCCCCCATTCTGGAATCACAGATAAACTTACTAAGCTGGGCATAAATCCCTATGTCCCTCGATGGGTTGCCAACTGGCTTATTGACAGAACCCACACTGTAAGAGTAGTCGACTCCAAATTCACCTCCAGAAAAGTGACATGTGGAGTACCTCAGGGTTCAGTCTTGGGAACGCTCTTGTTTGGCATTTACTTCTATGAAGTACAGGCCAACACTAAGGGACTCTGGCTAACAAAGTTCGCAGATGACTGCAAACTGCGTGCCATTATTGAATCCACAAATGATATGGATATTCTACAAAAGGGCCTTACAGAAACATATGCTTAGTGCCAGAGCCATGGGCTCAAGCTTAATGCCAAGAAGTGTATAGTTATCCCCTTTGGGAAAAACCATGTACCATGAATTACCACATAGGTGGCAGTAAACTAAACACCAAAAGTATGATAAGAGACTTAGGAACACAGGTGGACAGTGGTCTCACCTTTGATAACCACATTGCCACAACAGTAAGGAAATCTTTCTATGTGGCACACCTCATCATTAAGGGCTTTTCATCCAGAAAAAAGGAGGTCATTGTCTCACTTTACTCATCCCTCATTAGACCCATCATAGAGTATAACACCCCATTTGGTATGTACCTGACAAGACATCTGCAACAACTGGAAAGGCCACAGAAGCACCTCACTAAAAGAGTCACAGGCCAAAAGCAGATGCCCTACGCTGACCCACTAAAAATACTCCAGCTATACTCTGTCACATATTGTCTACTCAGAGGTGATCTCTGCTTAACATATAAGACCATGTCAAATCCAGAGTTGTTGGACATGCTACACTTAAAGAAATCCCAGTCCGTCAGAGCCACATGCTCCAGGGACCTAAACCTTGTCATCACAATGAACAAAACATGCTGGTGGGATAGGTTGCTGACCCAGAGACTCACCATACTCTGGAATAGACTGCCCATACATGTCAATCAGAGCACCTCCTTGGCCCTCTTCAAAAGGAACCTTGATGACTAGATGGGAGATAGAAAATTTACCCAGGGGATCACATCACTTACCCTGCTAGACAGAGGCCCAGGGAATTAAATATTGTGGGAAGAAATAGCCAGGGAATTTTTATAGCTAGACTTGTACAGGCCCTAGGGCCAATAGCCTAGCTCCAACCTATGAACCTATGCTCTTTGCGATGCTGTTGTTCACACACCTCCATTAATTTCTCCTCACTGGCAAGGAAAATGGCCAATGCCCACATGAAGTACTCAATTATAAGAGTGTGTTGCCATGCCAATTGCTATATGAATAACAACACAGCTGTTGTGCATGCAATTAGCAACTGGGGACACCAATTGGTGCACAGGCCATCAGCTGCTCATGAACATTACCTACAAAATGCAAGCTGCTGCCTATGCAAAATAGATGTACACCCTACATCCATGATAGAGAGAGAGAGAAACAGTGAAAAGAAAAAGAAAAACAAGCAGGATATAACCACCTACACTTGGAAAAAAAAAACAGGTATGCCAAACAAGTAAGCATGTAATGGACGGGAGTAGGGGGTATGTAAGAATGGGAAATAGGACGTTTAACATATATGTCTCAACAAGACATGCTGTACTGATATATTGCTGATCAGAACCTATGCCTATAGCATCAGTGTCTGTCTGCAGTGACATAGATCATAGGTCAGGCCCCTGAGTCGCCCCAGGAAAGGATGGCTCACGTATGACTACTACTGGAGTGTGTGTTGAACAATACTGACTTTGACAATGTTAGGTCAGCTACTGAGATGTCATACATATCCATATCTTACTTGTGAATACAACTATGATACACTTGTGCATCTCAGAAATGTGAGAGACCTATACATGGTATTTGCATAGTAATGTACTGTTGCAGATATGTGTGTTGAACTGCATGTGATATACTGAGCTCATACCATTTAACTGTCCAGTGTTATGCACACTGACCATATGTGTGCCTCATATTTGTAGTCATTTATTCATACAGTTGTGTTATGTCTAGCAAATCCTTGGCAAATCTGTGAAGACTAATAATACAACATCTCCTTCTTTTTCTTCTGGCTGTTCCCGTTAGGGGCTGCCACAATGGATCATCTGTTGCCATTTCTGCCTGTCCTCTGCATCTAGTTCTGTCACAACAACCACCTGCATGTCCTCTCTCACCACATCCAGAAACCTTATCTGAGGCCTTCCTCTTTCGGGCTTACCTGGCAGCTATATCCTTACCATCCTTTTCCCAATATACTCGGCTTCCCTCCTGCTAATCCTGTACACCCTCGTCACACCCAGTGCAAATCCTAACATCTGTAACTCTGCCATGTCCAGCTCTGACTCCTGCCTTTTTGTCATTGCCACTGTCTCCAACCCTTATAACATAGCTGGTCTCACTATCCTTTTGTAGCCCTTCCCTTTCACTTCTACTGGTACTCGTCTGTCACAAATCACTGCTGACACTCTTCTCCACCCTCTCCATCCTGCCTGCACTCTCTTCTTCACTTGTCCTCCATAGTCATCATTACTCTGAAGTGTTGATCCAAATCATTTAAACACATCCACATTTACCAACTCTACTCCCTGCATCCTAAACATTCCGCTATCCTCCCTCTCATTCACACACAGATATTCTGTCTTAGTCTTGCTGACCTTCATTCCTTTACCCTCTAGAGAATGTACCCACCTCTCCAGGGTCTCTTAAATCTGTTCCCTGCTCTCTACACAGTTCACAACGTCATCTGCAAACATCATTGTCAACAGGGACTCCTGTATGATCTTGTCTGTTAACCTGTCCATCACCAATGCAAATAAGAAAGGGCTCACAGCTGATCCCTGATGTCATCCCGCCTCCACCTTAAATGCATCCATCACTCCCACTGCAGACCTAACCACTATCACACTACCCTTGTACATATCCTGTACCACTCTTACATATATCTCTGCCACTCATGACTTCCACATACAATACCACAACTCCTCTCTAGGCACCCTGTCATATGCTTTCTCAAAGTCCAGAAAGACACAAAGAAACTCCTGACCTCCTCTGTACTTCTCTATCTATGCTCTCAGAGCAAAAATTGCATCTGTAGTGCTCTTTCCTGGAATGACACCATACTGCTGATCACTACTTATCACCTCCTTGCATAACCTAGCTGCCACTACTTTTCCCATAACTTCATGCTGTTACTAATCAGTGTTATCCCTCTGCAGTTACTACAGCTCTGCATATCAACCTTATTCTTAAAAGGTACCCAAAACTTTCTCTCCACTCTTTATGCAACCTCTCACTTTCCAAGATATCATTAAACAATCTAGCTAAAAAAATCACTGCCATTTCCCCTAAGCCCCTTCAGGCTTCTACAGGTATGTCAAGTGGATGAACAGGCTTTCCAGTATTCATCCTCTTTATAGTTATCCTTACTTCCTCCTTGGTAAGCCATTGCATTTTCCGATTCACCATACACACATCATCCAACCTTCTCTCTCTCATTCACTTCATTCATCAGCCTCTCAAAGTACTCTATCCATCTGATCAACACACTCCTCTTACTTGTGAATATGTTTTCCTCATTATCCTTTATCACAGTTATCTGCTGCACATGTTTCCTAGCTAGCTCAGTCCCTCTGTCTAGCCAGTTGGTACAAGTACTTTCATCCCTCCTTAATGTCCAACCTGTCATATGACTCTTCATATGCCTCATCTTTAGCCTTTGCCACCTCTCTCTTTGCCATGCACCTCTTCTCCTTCTACTCTTGTCTACTTTCCTTATCTCTCTCACAGTCCCACTCCTTCTTCCCTGACCTCTTTCTCTGTATACTATCCTGTACTTCCTTAGTCCACCACCAGGTCTCCTTGTAGTCCTTCCTCCATCCACGTCACATCAAGCACATTTCTAGTCATCTCCCTTACTAGCTCTGCTATACTTACCCAGATATTTGGTAAATCTTCACTGCCACCCAGTGCCTGTCTTAACTCTTCCCTGAACTCCACCTCACAGTCACCCTTTTCCAGTTCCCATCATCTGATCCTTGGTGCTGGCCTCACATTCCTCTTCTTGATCACCGTCATCTTGCAGACCAACATTCTGTGCTGCCTAAATACACTTTCTCCTGTCACCACTTTACAGTCTCCAATCTCCTTCAAACTGGCCCTCCTACATTGGATATATTCCACCTGTGTGCCTCTTCCTCCACTCTTGTATGTCACCCTATGCTCCTCCTTCATGTGATAGTACGTATTCACCACGGCCATTTCCATCCTATTTGCAAAATCCACTACCATCTCACCGTCTGCATTCCTTTGCTTAACACCATACATACCCATCACTTCCCCATCCCCTCTGTTCCCTTCACTAACATGCCCATTGAAATCTGCTGCAATCACCACTGTGTCACCCTTGTGTACACTTATCACCACATCATCTAACTGACTTCACATTTCTCTTTCTCATCCATTGCACAAACAACTTGCATAGCATATGCACTAACGACATTCATCATTACACCATCAGTTTCCAACTTCATAAACATCAATCTATCAGACACTCATTTCATCCTCCAAAGACACTCTTGGTATACTGTTTCTTCAGGATAACGCCTATCCCCTTTCTCATCCCATCCACACCATGATAGCACAATTGTGACCTGCCTCCCATACACCTAGCCATACTCCCCTTCCATCTGGTTTCTTGCACACACAATATATCAAACATCCCCTGGCCATCATATCAGCTAGCTCTGTCCCTATACCAGTCATACTGCCAACGTTAAAAGTTCTTACCCTAACTACCACACTCCTAGCCTTTCTCCTCTCTTCCTGCCAATGGAGGGGTCGTCGGTTAAGGTGTTTGCCTGTTGCACACACAAAGCAAGATGATTCAAGTCTCACAAGGGATAATTGGCTAGGCTTAAAATGGCTCACAAAGGCAGTTAGCTTAGTACTAATCTATGAATCTATGATTGTGTGTTGCACATCCTCCAGGGTATGCCTGTCAGTGCAAAGGCTACTGTGCTGTCGAATGACTCAAGTGTGTTACAACAATATTAAGACAGTTTCACTAATTTTGTCCCATTTCCCATCATGTATCTGTGGCCTCCTACAGATGTCCTTCTCTAATGGGTTGAGAGGAATGACTAGGCAACAAGAGGGTGAATACAGTGTGCCATACTGACACAGAACAGAAATGTATATCAGGTATTACCTGTGCACATGTCAGTATGAGCAGGTGTATCTGGCAGCCTCATAACATCAGACATGGGATGCAAAATGTCAAGTAAATAAGCTGTACATGTTGTACATGTGTGTAATCTTAGTTACTGTGCATCCAACAGAGTGACATTTCTACAGCTACTGGTTGTTGCATTGCCCTGACACAGCCATGGGTACTACAATAAGCATGATTATCAGTTTGAAATGGGAGAGGTGTCCAACTGTGTTATGACTTTGTGCCCATGCCTACTACAAACAGCTATATGAATACCTACATAGCTGTATGGACTCAGCAATACCTTACTTGTAAAACCTGCCTCCACCAAAGTAGAGTAATCCCCTTTGCTGGACAGCAGCAATAAACAATCCACAGACTTGGTCCCTATATTGGTTGTACAGGGCAAAGTAGGAGCAGGCACCAACCTGGCATCAAGTCAGCCATTGTCTGAATAAACATATAAGGTCACAGGTGGGTTACTGTAAGGCTAACTATTAGTACAAATTGAAGATATCCACAAAGACCAATCACAAGGCCATTTTCGCATATGTCTGCAAGCTCAGAGGCAACAAACCAACCCAACCTGTAATGGTGGTCAATCAGACCACATACGCACACACCATAGCTATAGCCAACCTGCTGTAGATAGGGTTAGGGCAAGCATCACCCCCCCGGCTCAGCATCACTATAGCTGGATATGCACAGCACCCACACCCCTCTCCTCATCACCAGTTAGCAGGTACACATTGCCTATTGAAAGGCAACAAACATAAGTATCCATGGGACATGATAACATCCCTGTCCGCATCCTACATGAACTCAGGCATGTGGTCCCAGCTCCATTAAACGCTGTAGTCACAGCAAGCCTAGGCACCATCCACACCGCATCTGCATGGAAGATGGCCAATGGCATCCCTCTACACAGATCTGAATAAGGAATAGAGGATTATGCCACTGATTTGCCCTCAAGGGGGGAATATGACACACCAGGACCAGGAGTGCAATGCAAGCTGATACTGTGCTGATAGATTACAGGGGTATGGTGTTGTTGTGAGTGGTGGCTACTGGTATTCAAGGTATGTGTGCAAGTTCTGTACATACTGTTGCCAAATGTATGGGGTCCTGTGATGTGTTTCTATGTTTATGTCTTCCAGGCTCAATATCACATCAGCAAGTGGCTGAGACAACCATAATCATAGAAGCCATACTACAGAACCATGCAATAATGTTTGGCCAGAGCCAGCAATATCTGCGGGAGAGGACCATCCTGTGGGACGACCGTGTCCACAGGGTAAACAATGTCATCCTGCACACACGTACATATGAGCAAGTCTGGCATCGTGCAACCAACCTCATATGCCATGCCTGGCAAAGAGCTGCTGCCATGGCCAGGGACCACACAGCCACAGGTGGGGGCCTAGCCATGCAGCCCCTACTGACACATGAGGAGCTCCTCGCCAACCCTGGGGCACCCATCCCAGGACATCAGGGTACAGACCCCCACATGCTGGAGGTGGGTGGCACCCAGTCAATGGATAAGGCCCCAGTGGAGATTACAAGACTAGTGTAGCAGACATACTTCTATCTGTAGAGTATCTACATGCATGTATCAGGTCAGATTGCAGTTGTGGATGGGGTTTTCTAATGCACAGAAGTGCACATCTATGGTGAAGGATAGCAAATTGTGTAGTATTGGTGGTTGTACTGTGAATGCACAGACATGCTGCATCCATCCTGTACCAATGCCACATGTTAGTCTGCTGACAGTACCTTTCTCCCACAACTATATAGGTCCCGCTGGTCTGCATGTGGGACAGAAGCCTGAAACTGGTGAGTATGGAATTGTTATGTTGTGGTTTGCCAATACCCCAGGTATGTGAAGGGCATGCAATTTACCATGCACACAACTGTCACTCATAGCTCTATTGCTTCATGTGCATGTTCACTTGTGGTGGGGTTAACTGCCTTGCATCACAGTGGTCAGCGCAATGCAACACTTCTGGACAGAGACCAGCAAAATGGAGGGACAAACGGCCTAAGGAAGGGACATGTGTGAAACATTAATCTTATACAGTGGATATAAACAGTGTACACACCCCTGTGAAGATGCCAGATATGTGTGATATATACAAACTGAGACCACAATATGTCAGTCCACACATTTTCCAACCTTTAATGTGACCCATAACATGAGCAATTCACTTGTAAAACCAACCAATCTGTTGGGCACCAGATATGGAGTATACAAACCTTACAATAAGCTGGATGCATACATGTGCACACCCTTCAAATAATATTTTATTGCAGCAGCTTGTGATTTACTGACAGCATTTAGCCTGCTTAGGTACACACCTTCCATCAAGTAAAGGTACTCTGGGTAACAACCAATAACAGTCCACTGTCCAAATAGGATATTCATGACATTTGCTAAGTTTCCTACAATAGCAACACCCATGGCTTTCAGGCAGCTTACAAAGCAAAGGGATCTCATATTTGAAAGGTATCACTCAGGAGTAGGGTGCAACAACATTACCACAGCACTGCATACACCATGGAACACAGTTGAAACAGTCATCAAAAGGTGGATTGAATATGGGACAACAGTGCTGTTGAAAAGAACCTGATGTCCCTCCAAAACTGATGAAAAGACATGTCCAAACCTGGTCAGGAAGGCTGCCAGGAGACATACAGCAACACTGAGGGAGTTGCAGGAATCTCTTGCAAGTAGTGGTGTTGTGTACTAAATGTGAGAACAATCTCCCATATTCTGCATAATTCTGGCCTATGAGACAGGGTCAGAAGATGGAAGCATTTTGCCACAACAAAAAACATCCAGGGTGGATACCACTTGCAATACAGCACATCAAGTCTCCCAAAGGCATGTGTGAAAATGTGTTATGGTGTAATGAGACTATGGATCAACCTCACAGCCACAATACAAAAGGTACTTGTGGTGCACAAGCAACACCTCTCTTTAGCTGAAGATCCCCATCCCCATGGTGAATCATGCTGGTGTCATTGGCCTGCTGTGGGGATGCTGTTCCAAAGCTGGAACTGGGCCTGTAGTCACGGTGGTGGGAATTCTGAACAGTTCAAAATAACACTCCCATCTGGCCCACATCCATCAGGTGTCTGCAAGAAAGCTGAGGATGGGGAGGAGTGTCAGCCTTCAACATGACAAAGACCAGAAGCGTACATCAAAAGCTACCTAAGAATGGCTCCACTTGAGCACACTCATGGTTATGGATTGGCCCAGCCAGAGCCTAGACCGAAACCCAATAGCAAAACCCCAGTGTGACCTGATGAGCGCTGTGCACATGAGCTGCCCTTGCAATCTGACAGAGTTGGGGGACTGTTGCAAGGAAGACTGTCTAAATAATGTCAAGTCAGGATGTGCCATGCTGATAGACACCTTCCTGAGAAGAGTGAATGCTGTAAGTCACTTACAAGGTGCATCAACAAAGTATCATTTTAAGGGTGTGCACACTTCTGAAACTTTATCAATTGGATTGCACAGGTCATATGTGACATGACAGATGGGTAATATATTTCAATTATTGTGGTCTCATTTTATATATTACAAGAACATGGCATGTTAACAGTATTGCATACGCTTATCATATCCACTGTAAGCTTAGAAAGTTGGTGGTATAACAGGAATTATGTGACCATGCATTTACTGCTGGTTTGTAGGTCTGAAACTCAAATGTATGTCATTAATTAGTGACATCACTCCACAGATCATCCCAGTTATATATCAGACAAACACAGGGTTATGAGGAACAGAGAAAACACATGAGCCAGACATCTACACATCCTGCAAGGATCTGTATGGTTGTGAGGTATGTTCTGTAGTACTTGCCACTGTGCTATACAGGTGAACAGCAATGATGTGTACATGGGTGCAGTTTGTGCTGGGGAAGGGCCATAACCTTATAACACTACTCACGTATCCCAGAGTTCTATATTGTTAGTTATATGTAGTAAAACTGGCTGCAATGCATGATGTTGAGGGCCATGTGCCATGCATGTCACCATTTGGGTCATGTGAGGTCTGTGTAACAGATTTGTGCCACCTCACCTGTAAGTGTCTGTGTGTGTGTGTGTGTGTGTGTGTGTGTGTGTGTGTGTGTGTGTGTGTGTGTGTGTGTGTGTGTGTGTGTGTGTGTACCAGCCAACCTCAAAGTGCAGGTATTAATGTACATATGGTGTCTTCCCCTCACAGTGGCAATGGAGTTCGGAGTCCCTCCTGCTTGGAAACTGATGTCATTGTTTCTGCAGACTCTGGCAATGATGATAGGAACAGTGAGGTACAGGTGGGTTTGTCAGGGGCTGAACCTGTGCCATTGGTTGGCATCCCACTCTTCTCCACACCATCCCCCACATACAGTGACAATGCCCCCACATACCCCATCATCAGTGGCCACGGAGGATGTACAGTTGGCAGTTGGTGGCATGGAACAGGCTAGTGTGGTGACTATGGCAGGTGTGAGTGTAGACACTGGCAATAGCCAGAGAGCAGGTGAGGGCCCACACAGGCAGATAGACAGGGGTTCCCGCAGGAGGACTGCTGCTTGTCAAGCCACTGTTGCAAGTCCCACAGCAGGTGTCACAAGATGTATGTTTTGGGCTGTTGTGGATGCACAGGTATGTAGTGAATGCCACACCAGACAAATACTCAGGGTGGTGTAACTCCTCCTGATTTATGTGGTGACATACATGACCTTGTTGAGGCCACATGTCAAAATAATCAGGTCATGAATACACGGTGGGGTGAGACCTTGGCAATCCTCAACAGTGACATGTCTGTGCTAGAGTGTGAGAGTTTATAGAGCCATGCACCTTCATACTCCAATAGTGGCAGTGACAGCAGCACTACCAAAGGGGGGTTGCTGTTCACATCACACTGGAGCAGGCCATGGCATGTGGTCCTAGCTGGTCCCATCAGTGGCACAGATCCATAAGACGTTGCTCGCCATCAGGAAGCAGTACTGCATCTGGCCATGGGCCTGGTGGTACCAGTGATACCTCTGGCAGGACTGTTTCCCATGTCCATGGCTGGAGATGGTGAACTGGACACCCTGCCATGTATGGTACACAGCTGTCCAACATACCCCTGTGTAGGGCAGCCACATGGAGTGACTGTGTGCATACATACACACACACATCTGTATCACAGGCAGGTATCTCCAGACACAAACAGCACCGCTGCACAACCCATCTATTGAATATCCCTCCAAACACACACACATAATGTCAACTGTATGGCCCAGCCTAGGCCTCTGGCAACCCCACACCACACCCTGTGCATATGAGGATACCTGTGCCACATCCCTGTCATCCATAACATTGATGCAGGGACATGCTAATATGGGTCTGATGCACAGGGTGAATATAGTACAGTGTAGCTATGTAATACTATGTAAGGTGCTGTTTGCCTGTATTTGTTATGGGTACACATACAGGTGTATGTACCTTATGAGCCAGGATGCATTATTGCTGTTAGTACCACTGACTGAATGTAGTGTGACATGCTGTATTCTGTTTGTGTTCCAGATGTCTGTGTGTCTGCATGCTGTGGCCCTGCAGACACCCACAAGAGGGAGTATGGCAGAGTGGAAATACACCAACCATGTCATAGGCAAGGTACAGTTTTATATGCAATGTACATGTGTGTATGCATGCAACAGTGTGTGAGGGACACTGTTGTCAGACAGTGCGACCTTAGATAGATACCCCTTGTCACAGACAGGTAGCCTTCAGACATGTCAGCTCAGTGTTGTGTAGTATCACAGGCTCATATATACAGAACAGGTTACTGCAGTACTGTTAGCAAGTCCCTCACAAGTATAGCCATTACATTATTTATTTATTTATTTTTATTTATTTTACATTTGCTAACCGGGGGTGTCTGACTGAGCCGAAAAGGCCCTTTTTCAGCAGAGGCCCAGGGAGAAAAGCTCCACAAAGATAAATTACAGATACATTTAGTTATTTAGATATGATCAGCATACACACAAATTACAAAAGACATGTTTTTACAGTGGTATACGGCACATCAACGGTTACACTGGAGAGAGCAAACAAAAAAATATTAATTTAAAAATAAAAGTAATTAATAGATTTGTGGTGTACAGCTGAAATTTGGAACATAGGTAGAATACATACATAGTACACAGGTACAGTACATACATTGTAGATTAGCCAGTGTGAGTAATATTGAAAAGTATTATCAAGTACTCTAGATTTAGTATGTATACCTCATTCTCTTTCACTAGCCTGGGGAGCAATCATGGCACTGCCAACTTTGCTTGATGTGTTTCCTGATGAGATCTTTAAAAGAGGCTTTGGGTGATGTGTTTTGAATGCTAGTGAGGAGAGAGTTCCATTTTTTAGCCACTGAACTACTATATAGTGCATCTCCAAAGCTATTGTAGCTGTTGGGGACTTCTAGTAGTAGTTTGCTTGATGATCTAAGAAGCCTTTTGGCTGAGTGATGTTGTACGATGTTTTTGAGGGCAGGACACTTATTGGGGAGTAATAGATCGCATGACAGAGACAGAGGTGATTGTAGGTTAGGAGGTTGGGCAGTTCAAGCCAGTGGAGCTGTCTCAAAGCAGTACAGTGATGAGTTCTATATGAGCAATTTGCAGCAAAGTGGGCAATTCTGTTATAGCAGGCTTCCATTTTGCTTAGTTCAGTTTTGATGAGATTAATCAGAATGGGAGATGCATAGAGTAGGGTGGATAGAAGTTGGGAGCAAGCAATGGCTGAGCTTGTGTTGTTGGTAAGAAATGGTTTGATACGGTAGAGTGATCCCAGTTTGGCATGTACTTTTTTAAATTTAAGTTGAGATGACTATCAAATTTTAGGTGGGAGTCTATGATTATTCCCAATAGCTTAGCCTGTGCCACTGGAGCGATTGGAGTAGCATTTGTGGAGTAGATAGTGAATTGACTGTTATCAGTGTTTTTGTTAGAACTGGTTATAATCACAAGCTGAGTATTCTTTGGATTGAGGATAAGTTGGGCTTTGGTAAGGTAGTTTTCAACATTAGAGAATGCTAGTTGAGTTGTTTGTAGGAGGGTGGGAATATTTTGTGCAGCACAGATTAAGGTAATGTCATCTGCATATTGAATGATAGAGGTATGCTGTGTGGAGGTATGGAGGTCATTTGTGAAGACTTTAAATAGTAGTGGTCCTAAGATAGAACCCTGTGGGACTCCTGTAGTTATGGGCAGCTGAGGAGAGATAGAATTTTCCCATTTCACAGCTTGGTACCTGTCAGTTAAGTAGCTTTGGAACCAGGTAAGAGTGAAATTTGATAGGTGATATTGGTTTAGTTTGTTTAGCAAGATTTGGTGTGAGACTGTGTCAAATGCTTTGCCCATATCCAAAAAAAGAGTTGACACCTGCAGGCCTTCATTTTTGAGATGGTTTACTGTGTCTGTGAAGCAGAGGAGGGCTGTAGTGGTACAATGGACAGGTCTGAAACCATGCTGAGTAGGTGACAGGATGTTGCTGTCTAGAAGATAGTTTAGCATCTTGGTATGGATGCATTTTTCTAGGATTTTGGCCAGTGGGGAGAGTAAAGCAATGGGTCTGTAGTGATAAAGGTCAGTAGAGGTTCCGCCTTTATATATGGGTGTAACATAGGATATTTTCCAGAGTTTGTGCACATTGTTTTCAACAATTGATCTCATAAACTCTCTGTTTATGAGAGTGGAAACTGGGATAGCAATAGCATCTGCTGTGAGTTTCAAGAAATAGCTGGGGAGTAGGTCGTCTGCTGTTGATGAGGTTTTTAGTTTGGAGAGCATGCTTTTGATTGAAGTGGTGGAAACTGTTTTGAGGGTAAAGCTTGTATTAGTGTTATTTGTGTTGGGGGGGGGATAGTGAGGAAGGAACTGTCCTGTGATACTAAGGACAGAATTGAGTTCACAAAGTGGGAGTTGAATTGTGTTTCGATGGGAACTTTAGTGTCAGGGGTGGTTGGTTTGGGGGTAGCCTTTTGGGTGGATCTTAGTAGCTGGTTTACATTTTTCCAAAATTTTTGGGGTTGTGTTGGTATTTAGTTTGTAATATTGTGTAGTAGGATTTTTTGTCCAGCCTAATGCATTTTTTTGTACGGTTGCGCAGTTCTTGGTACTTAGTTAGGCTTTGTGTTTCTTTGTTTTTTTGGTAGTAAAGCCAGGCAGTGTCTCTGGACTTGAGGATTTATTTGGTTTCTTTACTGAGTCAGGGGTTTGTAGAGGTTCTAACCTTGATTTTGCGCAATGGAGAGACAGTGTCTAGGTGTTGTAGTGATGTTTTGTTGAAATATGCTACAGCCTGGTCAAGTGGGAAGGGGTTTTGGGGGGGGGTCCAGTCACAGTTACAGAGTAAAGTGTTGAGGACCTCAGGAGAGAATTTTTTGGGGTTTCTAGTGGATATATAGTTGGTGGTTTTGCATATGCTTGTTCTACTACATATATAGTATATTATATTTTAGTCACTTAAGGTGTCTGGGAGACTGCCTGTGTGAGGGTACAATGTGGGTTTGTTAGTTAGGACCCAGTCAAGGATGGATTCCCTTTTAGATTTTTTATCACATCTAGTTGGAATTTGGACTAGCTGCTGGTAGCCATGGAGCTTTATTAGATTACTTGGTGGTTCTGATATACAGGTGAATCAATCTAGGTTGAAGTCCCCAAGAATAAGGGTTTCTTGTGAGTATGTGGAAGAACACCAGGATAAGAATTATTCAAGGCTAGCAGGTGTATTACCAGGTGAAATATAGATCACAATTGTGGTGATGACCTTTTTAGGGTGAAGTTGAAGTTGTGAGATAAGTATGTCCCAATTATTGGGGGAGGGGTAGGAGTTTGGTAATTGACGTACAGTTAAGTTGGACTTGTACAGTAAGGCAGTACCACCCCCTTTACAAAGTGGTCTGTCTTGTCTAATGATATTGTAGCCGGTAGGGAGAACTTCTGAGTTAGTTATGTTTTTATTTAGCCAGGTTTCTGTTAAAGCAACTATGTCTGGGGAGCAGTGTGCTGTTGTAGCCTGGAGTTTAGGAATTTTATTTTTGATACTTCTAATATTAATATTTAGCATTAAAAGATGGTTGGTTTTGCTGCTGTTGTTGATTTGCCCAGGGATGAAGTGGGGGTGTTATGTGTGACATTTGTGTTGAAGCAGTTTGTGTTGGACAAGATGGATTTGGGCCTGGGTTGGGGTGGATATCCCCACTTATGGTGAGCCTGGTGTTAAAATGGTGATACAGATGTTGGAGTTTGGTGAGGAGTGTGAGAAAGAATGTTGTTTTTTTTTGGAGTAGGAATGAGAGCATTGTGTTTAGTTCTCAACTGATCCGTTATGTAATTCTTGAGCAATTATGGGCAGATATTATAATGTGTGGTGTCTGTATATGAGAGTGCATAATGTAGTGTTGTGCTACTAAGTTTAGGGATATTGCTAGAGTGATAACTTGTAGTGTTGTAAAGAATTATGAGAAGACAGACTAGACTTAGTTGTGTGATAGTCATGGTAATAAAGTTTAAGTTGGTTTTAGGTGTGGGTCTGAATAGGAATTATAGGGTTGCACTATATGTGGATCGGGAAGTAGTGTTCGTGATGTAAACAATGCCTAGTGGGAATGAGAGTGATTTGGAGTATTTTGTGTGGAGCAAGGTGGTGTGGTATAATGTGATATGACTTGAGAAGCTGTGATTGGTGGAGATGATGTGAGGTGAGCTGTGGGTGTGGCTGTGATTACTATAAATATAGAGGTAGTGGGAGCGGGAGGGAATAGGGGGCAGGGCAGGGGAGTGGAGAGAGCCCGAGCATTAGCAAGGGTAAATGGAGCAGGGCAGAGCCCACCAAGACAAGAGAAAAAAGTAAGTATTACTTTACAAATCTGAACACTTTAAACACATTCCTGAGGTCTAATGGCTTACCAGCAAGCAGAATGTAATTGCTGAAGAGCACTTCTATCCTAGTGGGAGACTAGAAATTTAAAGATGGCTCCATGCTCAGCAGGATTCTAATATAGACTTAGTATTGGGGCAGGGAGATAGCGCAAGGGATGTAAACCAGGTGGAATGCAAAGAAACCAGAGAGGCAATCAGTGGAAATCAGTGAAGGCCTCAGAGGGGGTAAGTAATAATTCAAACTGCCTGAAAACTGAAGGAGAGAAGAGACAGCAAAGTTTATTAAGGTTGGAAGTGTGTCTTCACATTGACTTGCTGATTAGTAACCAGTTTGTGCACAGATTAGAGTAGGGAGATACATTAGCAATGAAGGAGAATGTATAGAGATGCAAATATAGAATCCTGCTGAGCATGGAGCCATCTTTAAATTTCTAGTCTCCCACTAGGACAGAAGTGCTCTTCAAGTGATACAAACTAAGGCAGAAAGCACTGAGAGGGCTGCTTGATGGTTAATTTAGTCACAGGGATCTGAATTAAATGTATACTGTCTATTTGACAGTTACGATTACTGTACTAGCTGGTGGGGGGGGGAGACACAAGGCTACAACAGTCAAGTTTTATTAGCATGCTGAGAACTACTAAGAAATGCTGCTAATGTAATAGCTTCACTTTCATATAACATACAAGTAGAATGCCTGGGTGGACTGACCCTGCTCTTGAGGCTCAAAATGTATATCCTTGTTTAGTTTGCAGTACTGATTCCTTCTTATACTGTATGGGTGGAGTGGTAGCTGCAGACTGCAGATTTGCTTGAGTGTGCTCCTGCTCTTGAGGCTCAAAATGATTATCCTTGTTTAGTTTGCAGTACTGATTCCTTCTTATACTGTATGGGTGGAGTGGTAGCCGCATACTGCAGATTTGCTTGAGTGTGCTCCTGCTCTTGAGGCTCAAAATGTATATCCTTGTTTAGTTTACAGTACTGATTCCTTCTTATACTGTATGGCTACCACTCCACCCATACAGTACTGACTCCTTCTTATACTGTATGGGTGGAGTGGTAGCCGCAGACTGCAGATTTGCTTGAGTGTGCTCCTACTCTTAAGGCTCAAAATGTATATCCTTGTTAAGTTTGCAGTACTGATTCCTTCTTATACTGTATGGGTGCAGTGGTAGCCACAGACTGCAGATTTTCATGAGTGTCCTGCTTTTGAGGCTCAAAATGTATATTCTTGTTTAGTTTGCAGTACTGATTCCTTCTTATACTGTATGGGTGGAGTGGTAGCCTCAGACTGCAGATTTGCTTGAGTGTGCTCAGCAAGCAGAATGTAATTGCTGAAGAGCACTTGTGTCCTGGTGGGAGACTAGAAATTTAAAGATTAAGTGCAACAGAGGCACGTGTCAACACCTGTTGGCCCTGTCATTTCTTTCCCATACACTCAACCCTGATGCAGTTGATGAGGGCATGCATGATACTGTGTATGATAGGCTTGTGGTATGTATTCCTGATTTCACTGGGTGGAACAGGGAGATAAAATGGTATATCCTTTGTATACACACAGTTGGCAATAGATTAGTAAACCTACATTTCCACTTTGATGAACAGTAGTACTACATGCACATGACATGACCCACATATTTTATATGCATGGGACATAACACACTACCTCTTATAACATGTAAGGTTCTGAATGCCTTCATGGATGGTGAGATAACCCACCAGAAGTAGCATGTGGAGTCATGCCTTGCTCCTACAAGCCTGGACAAGTGATAGTGTAGTGGATGTTGAATTAGCATGATGTTTCAGTCAGGTATGATACCTGATACTGGAATGTGGGTCACTATACTCACTGTGGCCAATTTGGGAACAATATCACATATGGGGGCATTTTTAAGGGACACAGACTACATATATGTTGCAAACGTCTGGGTATTCCATAGACATCTTTACAGAGGATTGGTATGGCCTGCACAGTGGTTTAACAGCTGCATGTGAGGCAGATGCAGTCAACACGCTATATAAAGTAATGCCAATGGGAGGTGGTAAACATGCATGGATGGTACACACATCAAAATAGTATCAGCCAAACAGTATATGACCTTCACCCAAACATATACAGTTACCAGTATTGAGATTAGAACCTCTACCTATTTAGTTATTACTACTATAGTGTTATGCAATAATCAGATGTGCCATGGAGCTTACATGATTTCACCTAGTCCCAAGGAACTTCTAAGGTGAAAGGCTTTAACAGGCCTAGTAAAGTAGGGTGATGGGAAGTTTACAGGTTGCTACACAACTCAAAATGGTATAATCCACACAGTATATAATTCTCACACAAACACACACAAACAGTTGCAAGTATTGATATTAGAACCCCTACCTATCTATGCATTTTTACTAAAGTGTTACGCAGTTATCAGATGTACCATGGAGCTTACATGATATTACCTACTCCCAAGGTACTTCTAAGGTGAATGGCATCAGCAAGCCTAGTAAAGTAGTGTGACGTGAAGTTTACAGGGTGGTACACAACTCAAAATGGTATAACCCACACAGTATATGATACACACACACACACACACACACACACACACACACACACACACACACACACACACACACACACACACACACACACACACACACACTCACTTGCCAGTATTGAGATTATAACCCCTGCCTATCTAGTTATCTGTACTATAGTGTTACTCAGTTATCAGACATGCCACGGAAATTACATGATTTCACTTAGTCCCAAGGAACTTCTAGGGTGAAGGACATCAGCAGGTCTAGTAAAGTAGAGTAATGTGAAGTTTACAGGGTGGTATACAACCCAAAATGGTATAAGTAGTCTAGTCCAGATATAGATTTGCTGTATCCAGGACTGTTTGTAAGCTTATGAGCCCCCCCAAGCCTTTTTGTGTCAGAGGGTAGCCTTCTAGCTTGTCAGTGGGAGTGGTAAGCACTTGGCAGCCTATCTACCACAATAGGAGTGGTTTCTGGCCCAGAAATTGTGGTTTGTTGTCCATTTGGGCAGTTTTTCCATCTCTTTCAACTTTCTGGTTTAAAAGCCCACGTTTGCACTTGTTTTCTGCCTTTCCTGTAACTAGTCTAGTCCAGATATAGATTTGCTGTATCCAGGACCGTTTGTAGCTTCTGAGCGGTGCCAAAGTCTGCTCTTCAATTATTCCCTTAAAGCTGCTAGTTCTCTCCTCTCCTACACTTTTACTAGCTTATCAGCCTAGCACTTTACCAGACTTCTTGTAGCAATTATTGTATCACACAAAAGTGCTACCAGTACTAAACGTTCTACAAGGAAACAGCTCCAGTACTTATTATTAATACCTGCCCATCCAGGCATGTCTAAAGGTCAGTTCCCTGTGCTTTCTCCTATTAACCTGGTGAACTTGGGCATCCTGAGGCAATGTAGCAACTTCCTCATTTACACCGACAACTGTCTCCTCTTACCTCCCAACACTCAGACTTGCAAGAGATGCACTTATATATCCAAATTGGAAGCCACACACTCTCCAGCCAAGACCGGAATAGCTGGTCAAGAGGAGAATGTCAACACTTGCACCACACCACATGGAACACATAGCCCTCCAGAACACACACCAGCACTGCCTTCACTTAAAAACACAAACCACACACCCACCTTTGCGGAGTCTTTCAATAAAAAGCTACCCAAACACCAAAGACCTCCAAGGCAGAAACCCACTCATCCACCACAACACAACCCTAATCAAAAGACACATAACTCTCCTAAACAGTGTGCCACTCGACGCAGGCCCCTAAGGAAGAGAAGCATGCCCAACACACTAGTCATAGCTGACTCGAGAGTGAGGCTCACTGATGTCCCACTCACTAGGATGAATAAGGAGGAAAGTAACAGTTAGCTGCCTGTCAGGTGCCAGGATCCGCCACATAATGCACACACTCAGGTTCCTCAACAACAGGTACAAATATGACTCTGTCATTGTACATGTGGGTGTGAATGACCTGAGACGTACCTCTCTGGACTACATGAAAAGAGACATGGAAAATCTCTTGGATTATGTAGCCCAGCCGAGTATGACCCTAGCCCTGAACAGCATCCTACCATCACCCAGAATGATACCACAGTACAAGCAGAAAATGATCAATTTCAACAATTGGCTAAGTTTCTTGTGTCATTCTAAGGAGATCCAGTATCTGTCTGCCTGAGATGACAGGATTAACAGACCTCTATGCTTTGCTAGAGATGGCCTGCATCTGTCACCCCTGGGGTTCAGGATACTGGCCAAGGCTCTTGCCACCCCTATACTGCCTTTTTTAGGCAGTCTTCCAAAGACCAAATTACCACTGTAACAGCTACAAACAAATGCAATCTGAGGGTCATGCTGCTCAATGCTAGAAGTCTAAATCTGAATATGCACTTGCTCGAAGCACTCCTTAAAATGGAGAACATTGACATTTGTGCTGTAACAGAGATCTTGTTCAAGGCAGCAGAAAGCACCCCTGCACTACCAGGCTATAACTCATTCCACAAGTTTCAGCCTAGGAACTTGGACCGAAGCTCCAAAGGTGGTGGTGTTTCCATATTAATAAAGGATGCGCACACCTCCAGACTGGTAGCCCAACATAACGCATCAGAGATACTTCAGGTACAGCTAACACTGGGTAAGACAGCGATTCAGGTCGTAGACTGCTATAGATCCACAACAATGTCACAAGATTCACACTTCACATTCCTAAGCACATTGGAAAATATTAAGGTCCAACCTAACACTCTCATACTGGGCAACTTAAACTACCCCTCCATTAACTGGGAAAACTACTCATGTACCAATACACTTGCCCAATGTTTCCTGGAATTTATTAATTCAAATGTCTTGGACCAGCTCATTCTTACCCCCACTAGAGATAGCAACAGTCTTGACCTGGTCATTACTAAAATGGGTGACCTTTGCTCTACACCAATGGTTAAATCCTCCCTGGTTAGATGTGACAACAAACTAACCACCCTGGAAATCCACATCCCTCACACTCCCCCCATAAAGGTAACCACAATGAAAAACATCTCTGAAGCTAATTGTGGCCTCTAAAAACAGAGGTGGCTAACTTCATGGCACCCATGCAAATGGAGAATAGTTGCATGACTGCCGAATCATACACCAATGCATTGTACAAACATGTACATAAATGCATGGATCTCGCCATACCCAATAGAACCAAGATGCTCTCCTCCAAAAAAGGAAGCAAATCTGATGGTCCCCTGCCATAGACAAACTCTACAACAGAAGGAGGAAACTGATGCGGAATAAGGTGAAGTCCAAAGACTGGAAAAACTCCCTTATCAGCCTCAAAAAAAAAGTTGAGATCTCTCATCAAATCCTCTAAAGCTAGCTATGAAAACAGAATTGCAGCAGATAGTAAAGACAACTACAAGGCCTTCTATAATTATGTAAAGAATCTCCATGGTAATACCTAGATTTGCTCTGAGCTACTGCACAGAGGTACCTCCTATACTGAGCCAAAAGATATTGCCAATATACTGGCTGACAGAATCAGTGCCAACTTTACCGCTCTCTCCCCCCAAAGGACAAATCACAATACCAGTAGATTTCCAGGTACCCAGTATTACTGCTGCATAGGTTAAAACAGCACTGTCCAAGGCCAAGAATACAGCTTCCATGGGACCTACCAATATTCCTGGCTGTATTCTACATGAACTACAGAGTGAACTGGCACATCACCTGGGTATCCTGTTCAGTCACAGCATCTCCTCAGGCTTTGGCCCTACCGAATGGCACACTGCTACATTCATCCCTCACCACAAAGGAGGAGCAACTGCAGACCCTGGGAACTATTGCCCCATTAGCCTGACGAGTCTAATATGCAAAGTTATGGAACACATCATCATGGACCTAATAAACAAGGATATAGAGAATCTCCAAACGCTGGATCCCACACAGTTTGGTTTTGTGAAGGGTAGACCATGCCTGCTCAACTTGGTTGACTTCTTTGAGTCAGTCACTAGAGCTGTGGATGAAGGCAATGTGTTTCATACAGCCTACCTTGATCTGGACAAGGCGTTTGATACCATTCTCCATTGAGGAATCATAGAAAAACTCACTAAGCTAGGCATCAACACCTACATCACTAGGTGAGTTGCAAACTGGTTCACAGATACAACCCACAGTGTGAAAGTAGCAAGTCAGACTGCTGACCAGTCAAGAGTGGAGTCCAACAGAGTTCGGTTCTGGGTCATCTTCTGTTTGGTATCTACTTCTCTGAAGTCCAGGCCATCACAAAGCGTCTCTGGCTGACAAAGCTTGTAGACAATTATAAATTTGGAGCTACTATTAACTCCCCAAGTGATGTTGTCATCCTACAGAAAGGCCTCACTGAGAACAATGACTGGTGGCAGAGCCCACAGCCTTAAGCTCAATGCCAAAAAATGTGTCGTCATCCCCTTTGGGAAAAACTCAGTTCCCATGAATTACCACATCAATAGTAGTCCACTGAACACAGAAGGTGTTATAAGAGATCGAGGAACATAAGTTGGCAGTAGCCTCTCTTTTGACCACCACATTATCACTGTGATCAGAAAGTCCTTCTATGTGGTACATCTCATTGCTAAGGGTTTTGCATCCAGGAAGAAAGACATCATTGTCTCCTTCTACTCTTCCCTCATTAGGCCAGTCATCGAGTACAATGTCCGATTTGGCATGTACCTCACTAGACACCTGCAACAACTGGAGAGACCACAAATGTACCTCACAAAGAGGATCCTAGGCCTTAAACACTTGTCGTATATGGACAGACTCAAAAAAACTCCAACTATTGTCCGTGTCATATCACCTACTTAGAGGCGATCTCTGCTTGACATACAAAGCCATGTCTGATCCAGCTCTGTTATAAATGCTACATCTAAAGAAATCCCAATCCCTCCACACCACACTCTCCAGTGACCTCAACCTCATTACCACAATCAACAGAACATGGTGGAGGGATAGGTTCATAACCCAGAGATTGCTCTTGCTATGGAATAGACTTCACATACATGTCAAACAGAGCACCTCACTGGCCTACTTCAAGAGAAACCTTGATGAGTGGATGGGAAATAGAAAATTTACCCCGGGGATCACTCCATTGGCTCTTCTCGACAGAGACACTGGGAACTAAAGTTGGGTGGCATGATGTCAGGCTAATCCTATGGGCTAGGTTTATAAAGGCTCCAGGGCCATTAGCCTAGTACACATTTATGAACCTATGAACCGACACACTATATGATTCCCATGCAAACACTTGCCAGTATTGAGATTAGAACCCTTGTCTATCTAGTTAATTGTACTATAGTGTTATGCAGTTATCACATGCGCTACAGAGCTTACTGGGCTGACAACTGGCCAAAGGTGCTGATAACAGCACAGCTGAGGTAAACTATTACAGGTGACAGACAGTCTGCCTTCAGATTTTAGGTTCATTGGTTCATAGATTAGAGCTAGTCTAACTGTCCTTGTGAGCCATTTCAAGCCTAGCTAATTACCCCATGTGAGAATCAAACCCTGCACCTTGTGTCTGTAAGGTAAACACCTTAGTCGTTATGCTATCCTCCTGGTGCCTTTTACCTTAGATCTTGCTAGTTCTTTCTCTCTTGCATTTCAGATAGCCTAATAGCTTTGCACTTCAACAGGTTTTTCTATCAATTATTCTACCACACCTGAGAGCCATCAGCAGTAGTCATTCCTCTCAGAATTTGCTCCAGTACTTAGTAGTTATGACCACCCCTCTAGGCATGATTAAAGTGTAGTTTTCTGTGCTTTTGCCCATTAACCTGGTGCACTTGAGCATTATGAGGCACTGTTGCAACTGCTTCATGTACACAGACAACCCTCTCCTCTAAACTCCCAACACTCAGACTTGTGAGAGATACCCCTATATCACCAAATTGGAATATATGAACTCTCCAGCAAAGACTGGACTAGCTGGTCAAGAGGAGAATGGTCAACACCTGCACCACACCACATGGAACACATACCCCTCCAGAACACCAACTATCACAGCTATGACATACAAACAAAAAACACACACCCACCTTCACAGAGGCACTCAATAGACATTTACCCAAACAGCAGAGACCACCTAGACAGACACCCACTCAACCACCACAACACAGCACAAACCACAAGACACATATCTCACCTACACAGTGTTCCCCTCAACCTAAGCCCCTAAGGCTAACCAGCTTGCTTAATACAGTAATCATAGGTGACTCAATAGTGAAGCACACAGATGTCCCACTCAGCAGGTTGAACATGGAGAAGGTTTACAGTCAGCTGTCTATCAAGTGCCAGAATCCAGCACATAACACAACCAGTCAGGTCACTCCACAGCAGCTACAAGTATCACTCTGTCATTGTCAATGTGTGTGTGAATGACCTGAGATGCACCTCCCTAGACTACATGCAAAGAGAAGTGATAGAGCTCTTAGATTATGTGGGCCAGGCAGGTATGACAGTAGTCCTGAGCAGTATACTACTGTCACCCAGAATTATACCACAGTACAAATAACAAATGATTGACTTCAACAATTGGTTTAAGTATCTGCTGTAATTCTCTGGGGATCCAGTATCTGTCTGCTTGGGATGACATGATTGACATATTTTGATGCCTTGCCAGAGATGGCCTGCATCTGTCACCCCTGGGTTTCCAGGTGCTGGCTAAGTGTCTTGCCACCACAATAGTGCCTTTCTAGGAGGTGTTCCAAATCAAATTACCACTGTAACAGCTGTACATATATGCAATATAAGGGTCATGCTGCTCAACACTAGACATCTAAATCTCGAGATCCACCCACTCAAAGCACTCCTAAAAATGGAGAACATTGACATTTGTGCTGTAATGGAGACCTGGTTTACAACAAAAGACAGCACTCCTGCACTACCAGGCTGTAACTCATTCCACACCTGTCAGCCCCAAAACACGGACCACAGCTCCAAAGGTGGTGGTGTCTCCATATTAATAAAGGATATGCACACCTCCAGACTAGTATCCCAGAATAATGCATCTGAGATACTTCAGGTACAACTGACATAGGGTAATAGTGCAATCCAGGTCATAGCCTGCTTTAGGTCCCATCCATGTCCCTAGACTCTCAAGCCACATTCCTCAACACCCTGGAATCTATCAAGGTCCAACTCAACACTCATACTAGGAGACTTCAACTACCCCTCCATCAACTGGGAAATATACTCAAGCACCAATACACTGGCCGACGCTTCCTAGAATTCATCAGTTACAATGCCCTGGACCAGCTCATTCTGACACCCAGTAAAGGGAGCAACATCCTTGACCTGTGTTGATTACTAACATATGGGACCATTGCTTGACAACAGTAGTTAATCCTTGCCTTGTCAGATCCAACCATAATGAAATTACCATGGAAATCTAAATCTCACCCACACACCCCGCAAAGGTAACCACCATGAAAAACTTCTCCAAAACTGACTTTGGACTCCTAAATATAGAGGTGGGTAACTTCATAGCACCAATGCCAATGGAAAATACATGCATGACTGCCGAATCATACACAAATGCACTGTACAAGCATGTGTATCAATGCATGGAACTAGCTATACCCAACAGAACCATGACACTCTCCTCCAAACACTGGAGGCCAATCTGGTGGTCCCCTGCCATTAATAACCTGTACAACAGAAGGAAGAAACTGTTGCAGAAAAAGGTGGACTTCCAAGAGTGGTAAATCTCCCTTATTATCCTCAACAACAACTTGAGATCCCTCATGAAATCTTCTAAAGCCAGCTATGATGGTAGAATTGAAGAAGACACTAAAAAGAATCACAAAGCCTTTGATAGTTATATCAAGAACCTCCACAGCAATAACCAGAAGTGCTCTGCGTTACTGCACAATGCTTCCTCCTATAGTGAGCCAACAGATATTGCCAACATTCCTGCCAACACATTCTGTGCCAGCTTTACCCCCCTCTCTCCCCCATGAGGAAAACAATCAGAATTCCAGAAGAATGTCAGGCACCCAGGATTACTGCAACTCAGGTTACACCTGCATTGTCCATGGGCAAGACTACAGCTTCCATGGTACACAAAGTTATCCCTAGCTGTGTTCTACATGAACTACAAAGACACCTGGTACAATGTTTGTGTGCCCTGTTCAGTCACAGCCTCACCTCAGGCTTTGTCCCTCCCAAATGGTGCACTGCTACAGTCATCCCTCTCCATAAAGGTGTTGCAACTACAGACCCTGGGAATTATCAGCCCATTAGCCTGATGAGTCTGATATGTACAGCTTTGGAGCACATCATCAGGGAACTGATCGAACAAACATATAGGTAATCGCCTAACTCTGGACCCCACACAGTTTGGCTTTGTGAAAAGGAGATCATGTCTGCTCAAACTGGTTAACTTATTTGAGTCAGTCACCAGGGCTGTGCATGAAAGTAAGGTACTGCATACAGCCTATATCAATCTGGCCAAAGCTCTTGATACCATTCCTCAGTCAGGAATTATTGATGAACCCACCAAACTAGGCAGCAACCCCTATATCACTAGAGGGGTTGCAAACTGGCTCACAGATAGAACACACAGTGTGACAGTAGCGAGCTCCAAGTCAGACTGACAGCCAGTCATGAGTGGAGTCCCATAGGGATCAGTCCTGGGTACTCTCCTGGTCAGCATCTACTTCTCAGGAGTCCAGCCCAACACAAAGGAACTCTGGCTGACCACGTTCACAGACAACTGCATTGACTCCACAAGTGATGCAGACATCCTACAGAAAGCCCTCATGGACATCACTGACTAGTGTGGAAACCATGGCCTGAAGCATAACACCAGAAAATGCATCATCAGCCCCTTTGATAAAAACTCAGTTCCCACTAAGTACCACATGGATGGGAGCCTACTGAACACTGTAGGTGTTATAAGAGATCTGGGGATACAGGTTGACAGCAACCACTCCTTTAACCACCACATTGCCACTGTGGTCAAGAAATCTTTTTATGTGGCACATCTCATTTCCAAGGGTTTTGCATCCAGGAAGGAAGAGGTCATTGTCTCTGTGTACTCTTCCCTCATTAGACCAATCATCAAGTATAATGGCCCATTTAGCATGTACCTCACTAAACACCTGCAACAACTGGAGAGGCCACAGAAGTACCTCACAAAGAGGATCCTAGGCATTAAACATATGTCCTACACAGACAGACTCAAAAGACTCCAGCTATTCTCTGTCTCATATCACCTACTTAGAGACAATCTCTGCTTGAGTTGCAAAGCGATGTCTGACCCAGTTCTTTTACAAATGCTACATCTGAAGACATTTGAATAAAAAAGAGAGAAATGCTCTATACAGACATTCATTAAAATGTTTGGGATTTAAAGGATTTAAATTTGGTATATTGGAAATTGTGCACAAATCATTAAGAGGTGGCTGGTGGGAAATGAACACTGAACTGTGTGAGTTAAAGTGGCAACTTCTTTTAAGCTCCATTTTTGAACCAGGTTTTAATGACACTTTGTCTCTTGCACCTGAATTAAAAATTGGAGCTTTGAAATTATAGATGGCTTTAGAGCTTGTTGGTTTTAAATGTTAATTGGAGCACTTACAAGGGTAATTATTCAATTTATTTTATGTATTTAAGATGGGGAAGAGTGTATGGTTTTTATTCTGAAGAAGTCTTGGTATTGACCAAGATGAAAGCGCTTAATAAATTTGGTTAGAAGCATTGTTTGCAGTTTCTTAGATTTTTGGATTTTTGGGCTCATCAGATCAGTTCCTCCTGTTGTTCTACATCTAAAGACATCCCAATCCCTCTGCACCACACAATGCAGGGACCTTGACCTCATTACCACAATCAACACAACATGCTCGAGGGACAGGTTCCTCACCCAGAGACTGCACATGCCCTGGAATAGACTTCTCATATATGTCAAATAAAGCACCTATATGACCTGTTCCAGAGAAATTTTGATGAGTGGATGGGTAATAGAAAATTCACTCCAGGGATCACTCCAGTGGCTCTACTTGATGGAGGCACTGGAAACTAACATTGGGTGGCACAAGGGCAGGGCACTTCTATGGGCTAGGCTTGTAACAGCTCCAATGCCATTACCTAGTGCACACCAATGGACCTGTAAGGGGAGTGACATCAGCATGACGGATAAAGTGGGCCAATGAGTGGGAAACATATCAAAATTCTTCTTCCTACAAACATACACACCCACATTTTACCAGATCTGAGAGTAGAGCTCCTGCCTATCTAGTTATCACATGCACTACAGGGCTTACTGGGCTGACAACTGACCAAAGGTGCTGATAAGGGCAATGACATCAGCAGGAGTGATAAAGTAGGCCAGTGAGTGGGAAACTTATCAAAATACTTCTTACAAACACACACACACACACACACACACACACACACACACACACACACACACACACACACACACACACACACACACACACTCATTTGCAAGATTTGAGATTAGAAATCCTGTCTAGCTAGTGATTTGTACTATAGTGTTACACGGTTATCACACACACTACAGAGCTTACTGGGCTAACAACTGGCAAAATTTTCTGATAAGGGGAATGACATCAACAGGGATGATAATGTAGGGCAGTGGGTGGGAGACTTATCAAAATACTTCTTACAAACACACACACACACACACACACACACACCCACACTCATTTGCCAGATCTGAGATTAGAACCCCTGTCTTGTTAGTGATTTGTACTAAACTGTTACTCACTTATCACACATGCTACGGAGCTTACTGGACTAACACATGGCCAAAGTTACCGATAAGGGAATTACATCAGCAGGACTGATAAAGCGAGGCACTGGGAAGTGTTGTGGGTGGGAATGGCCTAAAACTGTTTCACCTATAGACAAACAAACACACACTCCCTCACTCTTGCATACAAAGCTATCTCACACACACACAATTGCCAGTATTGGGATTAGAACCCAAACCAATCTAGTTATTTGTACTATAATGTTACGCAGGTATCACATGCACTACAGAGCTTATAGGGATGATCAGTGTCCAATGGTACTTCTAAGGTGAATGAAAGCAGCAGATTTTGTGAAGTAGGGCAATGTGAAGTGCACTGAGTGGGAAAAGTCTACTAACACTTAGATCTATGGACACACACAAACACAGAGGCAGGTGATGTGATGTTATAAACCCAACCTCAGTACTGTTACACAATGGGGCTCACCTTTTATGCTGGCACGTGCAACTGTTTACAACTGGTATGCCACTCTCCACAGCAGAACATCACTGTATGCCATTCAGGGTATCCGTGTATGTGACTCACTTTGTCTGTGTCCCCCTGTGTTATCTCTCTCTATCACTGTCTCTCAATTCCTCACATCTATATGCATGTATGCTTGTCATATGTTATCTGTTGCCCATATATATGTATGTGTATCTCATGCAACAGATGCAGCTATATCACACATGGGCCACCTACAACTAGCTGAGGGTAATCCTGTCTGATGTGTGTGTGTGGGGACAGTTGAGTTGTACATAGCTGTCTATATGCATGGACATATATACACAATACAGTCATATATTCCAATGCGGGTTCAAACATGTCCTGTGATTTTCTAAGTGTAGGAGCATGCCAAGTGTAGCCTTCTATAGTTAGAGTGGAACTCCATTCCAGAGTTAGGTGTACTCCAGTCCAGGATTTTGTGTGCTACAGCCATACCTTTTAGGAGTACATAGGACTTTCCTCAGGGTACTTGCTTTGTTTAACAGGCATTTTCTGACATATCTATAGTCTGAAACTGCAATGTATTGTGTCATTAGCTAAGCTGCGGTGGTACAGCGGTTGCATTGTTGCCTCACAGCAAGAGGTTCTCCCATTCCATTCTCAGCTAGTGTGCGGGGATTGCCTTTTCTGTGGAGTCTGCATGTCTTCCCCGCAGTTGAGTGGCCTCCGAAAGACATGCATGAATGGGCGTGCCTTCGCTGAAGGTTGGGTGTCGGGCTGGCAACTCGGCACCATAAAAAAAATTACTGCCAAACATTAGTGGACCAGAGTTCCGCTGTGGCGACCCCTTAATGGGAAAAGCCAAAAAGACAAACAACAACAACAACCTAGTGCCAAACATTTTCAGTTCATCACAGTGCTTTACCAGGGGAATACTAGTTGCATTATGCATAGATCAATATTATGACGGCAGCTATGTAAATTCTTGCTCAACAAGCCCATTTGTGAGGTGTGGCTACAGCCAGTTAAGTAATGACATATGGCTGTGTACACAGTCCAGCAATCTGGTGATATACTGGCTGGGGATCCCCTGCTTGTGTGGTATCTTTCTAATCTGAGATGTTATATGCTTGTGTGGGCATACCTCTCACCTGTACATTTTTTGGAAGGTTGTGTAGGTGTTTGGCTAGAGGATTCATCCTTTCTGTTAATTTGTGTTTTTATGGCAAATTAGTTACATATAATTGAAGTGTGATGTTACAAAATAATATAGGCGTTACTGTTTCAGAATACATAACCTTCAGACAATTCCCACTATATCATACTGCTCACCCTACCAACTTTCTCAGTATGTAAGGGTGATATTTACAACACATGCCTATCATTGTTCCTTTGTTCCACTTTTATTTCTGCCCTTGTCCAGACATGTTGCTATCAGAAGTTGGGAGTTATGGGTGTGGGTACAGAGTGCATTCAACTGTGTAGGCATGTCCATTATATGTAAAAGCAAACATAAGAAAGAAGGATTATTGAGAATGATCTCTGGCAACAGTACCATAAAGGACTTATATTCACAAAAGCCTTGGCACCTCTGCTACACATCCTTAAAGATGTCAGCAATATGTTTGGTATATTCCACATAGACTGTGACTTCTGGGCATGTCAGTGATGGAGCAGTGGGTGTCACTGACATGTATAACAGTTGGCACTGCAGTTATCTGCACATGGCCCTGTCAAAGGCAGCACTGTACCTAGGGCACTACAACACAACTGCCAGGAGAACATGCTGGCCATATCCAGACAGTATTAACCACACATACATATAGCTCATTGACCCCTGAATATTGTGGGCAGGCAACATGGTTTCATGTGTATTGATACAGCCCTGCCAATGTGTGTTATGCTGCTGTTTCCCTGCAAACATACATGTTACTGCATTTGTGTGGATAAATGGAGGGGGTACACCTGTCAACTGTACAAATTTGCACAGACTGTGCTGGTATTTGCTTTACATTATGGTTACATTTACCATACTATTGTGCCCTGTCCTGAGGACTAGAGGCATATCAGTAAAGAGCCCAAATCAGATTGTACTGGCATACATTTGAGTTTCAGACTTCTTACCCTTCATAGCCTTACTGCCACTGTGGGTCATGCTGTGCTATCACTGTGTCAGTGTATAGGGGCATAATTCAACATTGCCACCATTTGTGTGCCTTTACCAGACACTTTTCTGTGGTTTTCTACAGCTGAATTGCTGTGTGGGTGTGAGGGGTGGTTATGGGATCCCACCCTGACATCCATGTCTATGACCTATAACCTCCAGTTAGTTGTCCCCACACATATACTGATATGGGACTTGCCACGTTGAGTACTACTGCATAGTGTGTGGAGGCCAGTTTTGGCCAGACATTTCCTGGTGACCCACATAGCTGTCAGTTGTGTGCTGCTATCCCAGTAGGCCACCCCATTCCCTTGCATGCATGCAACATTACCATAGATATGCTAGCAGAACATACTAATCCATTCATTTATTGTTAAGTAGACTGATTTATCTTGTGCTTGTAGCAGTTGTGAGGATGGTGCTTGATGGCCGCCTATGTTGGATGCACACAGTACACTGCCTATACAGGATAAGTTACAGGTAATGTAATGTGTGTGTCATCCATTTTACTGTGTGTGCAAGTCAGAGAGAGGTGTCAGTCCTTAGGGTCCCTACAGTGTCAGTGTGTGTGCTATGCATTGGCTCTTTGCCAAGGCATGGGCATACTGGGTACGCTTCCGTCTGCCTACAGGAGCAGGCTCAGGGGCCTCCTCCTGTGAGTCCCTCTGTGCTGTGGGGTCCTTGGCAATGGTGGTGGGCTGTGTGGCCCTTCCCCGTGCTGTTCCTGCAGCAGCTGTTTCTCAGGATCATATTGTGTAACATGGTACATACTATGAACATGTGTGTACATGTGGCTGGAGAGTACTGCAAGGCTGCACCAGATATATCAAGGCAGTGGAACAGTGACTTGAGCATCTCAAACACACATGCTATAATGATCCTGGTTTGTGCATGTGCCTCATTATGGCATTCTTATGTGGGTGTGCGTGCATTTCTGATGGGTGTTATCATCCATGGCTGCAGTACATAGCCAGCATCCCCCACCAGATGACCATACGGGATATCCCCAATGGCAAATGCCTGGTACAGCTGTGAAAAATGCCAGATGTGGGAGTTGTGATAGTTTCCAGGGCTGCCAGCACACACATTCATGATAATGCCCTGGGCATTGCACATGGCCTGGCAGTTGATGGAGGGGAATCCCTTTTGTTTATGTAGACCCTACCCTGTTCACCGGGTGGTGCTTTGATGTGGATGTGCATGCAGTCTATGGCACCTAGAACTTCCAGGTATTCTGCTACATGGTGGAAGATATGCATATTGCTGGTCCTCTCCTCATGGGTGTTGGGGAAGTAAATGTACTTAACGGCATGTGGTAGCATGGCATCCAGGAACTGGTTGACTACCCTGGATGCAGATGCCTGTGAGACCCCCATAATGTCCCCAGTAGGTCTTAGGAAAGTACCTGTAGCTAGAATTCTTAAGGCAACACATACCTTGGTATCCACTGGGATGGGTTCCCCTCTGTTCGTTCTAGGTCTGAGTTGAGGCTGGTACCACTTGGTGATTTGCTGAAGTATGTCTCTGTCCACCCTGTAGCACTATACTATCTACAGATCATGTAGCCCCTGGTAAGTTACCCTGGGTCTGAACACTCTTCTTCCCCTCCTTGGTCTGTGGCAGTTATCAGCATTGTCCTCCTCTCCACCCTCAGCCTCTAGCACATACTGATGTATCAAAGCAATGGTAGCCCCTAACATTTTCCCAGTTAAAACTCCCCTACATGTATACACCAATGGTGCAGAGTTTGTGGGGAAAAAACAGACTGTAAGGTGTTTCCATACATTATACTGTTGTGCTGCAGATGCTGCCTGTATGACTGGCTGACTATGATGCATTCCACCTGCCAGCTATGTTATTTGTACTTGATTGCTTTAATTCTGCTATTTTTTCTTTTTTTTGTTTTTCCCCTTCCCATTTCCTCCCCTTTTAAGCTCCGACCCATGCCATGCAAACCTGATGCTCAAATGTAAATAGTCCTGCTATTTCAGTTTTTTTTTTTTTAGACTGGATGCATGCCACGTAAACACATTTAGCTGATGTAAACAGTAAGAAATGCCCCTGCCCTGGGCATGAACATCCTCCTCAGTTCACGGAATAAGACAATACAGCCTCAGGCACACACCCTTGCTTAGCTGTGCTTAGCTAAGCTTATCTCTGACCCTTAGGGCTCCAATGCACTTACAACATGCCTTAAACACCCCGTTTTCATGTCTGCTGCTCCTCCTAGTTACATCATTATGCTAGAGCAAGTGCATGGTTAGGTGCAATTTGGGACTTAGATTTTTTGTGATTCCATAAATGTCCCCTCATTTGCATACCCCACTGCCTTAGTCCATAGCTACTGCACTTACACAGAGTCTTTCCCCTTGACAACCACTGTTCTCTGGTACTGTTTTTATTCTGTATGCCTTAGACGTCTGCCCAATTCCATTTGTGCACCGCTGCCCTATGCTTAAACAGCTGAGATTGGAAAATAAAAAAAGTTTGACTTTTATAGGTTCATAGGTAGGTACTAGGCTATTGGCCCTATGGCCTATATAAGCCTAGCCAAAGGTACCCTGGCTTTCGCCACCCAAGAAAATTATTTTCCTGTGCCACTGTCAAGCAGAGCCACAGAAGTGATCCCCGGGGTGAATTTCCTATCTCCCATCCAATCATCAAGATTTTTCTTGAAGAGTGCTAATGAGGAGCTTTGTTTGATATAGATAGATAGTTTGTTCCCTCAGTATGGGAATTCTCTGGGACAGGAATCTATCCCTCCAGCATGTTCTGTTTATTGTGGTGACAAGGTTTAAGTCCCTAGAGCTTGTAGCTTATAGGGATTAGGATTTCTTTAAGTGGAGCATGTCTAAAAGCTCTGGGTTTGACATAGCTTTGTGTGTTAGGCAGAGATCGCCTCTGAGTAGGTGATATGCAACAGAGTAAAGCTGAAGTTTTTTGAGACGGTCTGCATAGGGCATCTGTTTGAGGCTGGTAATTCTCTTTGTGAGGTATTTCTGTGGCCTTTCCAGTTGTTGTAGATGTCTTGTGAGATACATACCAAAAGGGGCATTGTACTCTATAATGGGTCTAATGAGTGACGAGTAGAGGGGAACAATGACCTCTTTTTTCCTGGATGAGAAACCTTTTGTGATGAGATGTGCCACATAGAAGTATTTCCTGACTACTGTGGCGATGTGATTATCAAAGGAGAGACTACTGTCCACCTGTGTCCCAAGGTCTCATATCACACATTCGGTGTTAAGTAGACTACCACCTATGTGGTAGTTCATGGGTACTGAGTTTTTACCAAAAGGGATGACAATGCCCTTTTTGGCATTAAGCTTGAGGCCATGGCTTTGACACGAGGCATCTGTTTCAGCGAGGCCCATTTGTAGGATGTCCATAACTTTTGGAGTTTTGATTATGGCTCATAGTTTACAGTCATCTGCGAACTTTGTTAGCCAAAGATCTTCTGTGTTGGCCTGTACTTCAGAGAAGTAGATACCAAACAGGAGAGGACCCAGGACTGAACCCTGTGGTACTCCACTTGTCACTCGTCTGAAGTTGGATTTGGAGTCTGCTACTTTCACAGTGTGGGTTCTGTCAGTGAGCCAGTTGGCAACCCATCTTGTGACATAGGGAATTATACCTAGTTTAGTGAGTTTATCTATAATTCCAGAGTGGGGGATGGTGTTGAAAGCCTTGGCGAGATCTAGATAGGCTTTGTGAACCACACAATAAATGATTTTCCATGCCAATGACCATATATTTGGCAATTGGTATGCCCAACCACTGCAATACATGCTTTTTGAAGAGCTGTCATGCCTTTATTTTGTTATTTGCAGAAATGTATTCGGTTAGTAACTGAATACATTTCTGCAAATAACACTGTTCCTGCATGGATACCTGGCTGCTTGGTGAATCGCTAATTTACTTAATTTGCATGGCTTTTACCGGCAAATGAGGCAATTAGCATTCTGTAGCCATATCCATGCAGGAACAGTGTAGGCACACTCCTGCATGTCATATCAGCTGTTTTCTGGCTCACTTGGTGGCCATATTCCCTGCAGGAATGGCTACACTGTCTTTTATTACTGGGGCTTCCTGCAGATACAAGATTAAAAAGATATGTTAAACTCTGAGTTTCTGTTAGCTTCGGAAATTAAACCAGGGAAGTGTCAAGAATGAAGTAATCTAAAATGAGTCAGCAGTGATGTATTATCTATTTAAGACTTTCTCAGAGAGACATAATCAGAGCATTTTGGATTTTGTCTGAACCTGAACACATCAACTCACCATTACTTTGCTTTGCCTGTAAGTAGGATACTTATTTAGAACAGACTTCTCATAGAAATAGATATAAAATAGTAAGTTTAGTCTAGCTGTTTTCTATACTTATGTCAGACTATTATACAGTATTATATTAAGCACTTTCCTGTAATGTCTGAACTCTTGACTAGCACTGTGTTAAATTGAGAAGATTTGTCTTGTGTTTTTATTATTTATTATTAAATATTTTTAAACCTTTCAACTGTGGCTGTTTTGTGTAGAGATAATTTAAGCTCTAGAGTACATTGAATGTATATAGTGGTACTGTCCAAGCCACTCAAAAAGCCTTGCTGTTCATAATACTTACTAATTGGATAATAATAATATTGCACAATAAAATTGGTCACCCTTTGGTAAGGGCCTTATTAGTAGCTGATATTAGTGATTGGTGGCAGTGATTTCTACTTTATAGCACAGGCACTGAAGAGGTAATAGCTGGAGAACTTTGCCAGCCTTCCCCAGGAGTGTCTGTGTGCTTGAATATAACTCATATCTCAAAGTGTGCATGTGTCAGCTACTTGGGCAGGGACACAAAGCACTGGTTGGACAGAGAGGGTGCTGGAGGTTTTAGCTTGACTACCAGGCTGAGACCTGTACCCTATAGCTGTGCTTGTGGGGAGTCTTATTGGGGATCTGGAGTGAAAGGGAGAAACCAGCCCCTGACTGACTGTGATCTCTGTGTGGTCTTATGGGAAATTGTACTTAACTGTGGAAGTACTTGTTATCCTTCCCAATGTGCATGCCCCTCACTGGTGTTAGTGGTGAGGATTGAGGCTCCTTGATTACTGGGCCAGTGCACGGGTGTCACATATTAATTGCTTGGCAGTGGTGGGATATCCGCACCACATATTAATTGTTTGGCACATACTAATTGGCTTGTAGTGGTGTGGATAGTGAATTCCTGTAGCTTGTGTGCAGTGATCACTGAAGGAGTTTTTGTACTCTAAATCAGCCTTGCAGTGAATATTCAGAGTTCAGATCACAATTGTTTTATTTCTTTTGTTAGATTAGTCAGGGAGAGCAGACAACCATGTCAGCAGAGGAGTATTGCAAGCTGACAAGGATCCAATTGGCTGAGATGTGCCAGGCTAAGGGACTAGTGCATGGAAACCTGACTAAGGCAAACATGATTGCAGCTTTGGTAACAGGTGCATCATAAAACAGCAATCAGGAGGGTAATCAGACTGGCCATGGAGATGTACAACACTCAGAGAATGGACAGCTCAACCTTTCTGCAGAGCACTTAAAATCCATCTGGAGCTAAAGAGACTTGAGTTGGAGGCCAGCCATTTGGAAACAGAAGCAGCAGAGAGACTGAGATGTGTACAGGCTGAGGAGAATGAGAAACTGTTATGCCTGGGAGCTGAGGAGAAGAAGAGGCAGCATGAAAAGGAGATGCTGACTCTTTGCCAGAGTCATGGAGGTAATGGGGAAGAGAGTAACTGGACCCCAAAAGCACAAAAGGTCAGTACATTTCTTCCATAGTTTACAGAGGGGGATAATTTTGATAGTTTCATTCCTATGTTCGAGAGGGTATGTAAAAAGTAAGATGCTGGCCAAAGGCTCTGGGTATGGTTCCTGACCCCTGTTACTCCATGGTAAAGCTGTAAATGTACTTTCCAAACTGTCAGACAACAATTTCTTAAATTATACTGCTGTTAAGAATTATTTGCTAGAATATTTTAAGCTAACACCTGAAGCATATAGGAAAACGTTTTGTGAGCATAGATGCAAGGCAAATGAAAGTGTGCATAAATATGTTGCTGAACTGAGCACTTATTTTCATAGGTGGGTGAGCGGATGTCAGGGCACCACTTTTGAAGGGCTGTCAGACCTTTCGGTGAGGGAACAAGCCCTTAGCACTTTGCCTGAGGACATGGGGATCTGGTTAGCTGATAGACTATGTGCTACTTCAGATGAATTGGGGAAGAATGGGGACCTATACCTAGCAAGCAGGGCATCATAGGTCTAAAGGAACCTATGGTGGGCAGACCAGACTGCCCCAACAGAATCTGACAGTAGGAGGGGAAACCGCTACTCCAGGTACACATCCAGGACCTAGGGTTCAATGTTTTGAATCCAACCAGTGGGGCCATGTGGCATATAGATGTCCACAGATGCAAGGTGGGGAACAACAGGTGAGGGAGCCAGTAAGTGGGAAGGGCAAAATGCCAATAGTAGCGTGTCTTGAGAAAACAGGGGTACTGAACTACCATCCTGCAAGATGTCCTGATAAGGAAGGATTTTGATGAGGCAGTACCATGTGTTTATGCAGTTACACGCAGTCAAGCTAGGAGACAAGCATGTGGGGAGACCCAGTCAGACTGCATACTTGCAGCCAGGACTGGTGAAGTGGTTACTTCAGGGAGGGAGCTACTATGTAGCAGTGAGACTGGAGGTGAACCACAGCTGCTTGTGGGTACTGATGTTCTCTTGGATAGAGTGGCTGAAAAGGTAGGCACCACTGTCAGAGGATGTCAGACTTCCTGTGGAAGGGGAGCTGGGAAGGATTACAAAGAGAGAGTTGAGACAGGCTCAGCTCTCAGACCATACATAGCAAGGCCTAAGGCAGGTAGCTAGTGAGGCACCTGATTCTCAAGGGAAGGCGGAATCTGTATACTGGGAGAAAGGGTTACTGTATAGAAAGTGGACCCATGAAGGAGGGCTAGAAGGTGAGAGTATACAGCAGTTGGTATGTCCTAGAGCCTACCATATGGCGCTTCTAGCCATAGCCCATGATATTCCCTTAGAAGGTCATATGAGCATAAAACATACAAAGAGACATATTATGCAGAATGTCTATTGGCATGGAATTTCCAGAGATGTAACAGGGTACAGCAGGACTTGTGAGCAGTGCCAAAAGGTAGGCAAGGCAGGAGACAAGGTGACCCCATCCTATGATGCCTTTGCCTGTGATTGAGGAGTCATTTCAGAGGGTACCTATGGATATTGTGGGGCCTCTGTGTACCCCAAATTCCACAGGGAAAGTATATCCTAGTGGTAGTAGATTATGTTACAAGCTACCCTGAGGCAGTAGCTTTGCCCTCCATTGAGGCAGAAAAGGTAGAAAATGCTTTGTTAGAGATTTTTAGCAGGGCAGGTTTCCCAAAAGAAATATTGACTGACAGAGGTGCCTATTTCATGTCAGACCTGCTGGTTTGTCTGTGAAAGTACTGTGAGGTGAAGCACCTAAAGACCGCCCATACCATCCTCAGACTAATGGTCTTATTTAGAGGTTAAACTCTACACTCAAATCCATGCTACAGGCATTTGTAGACCAGTTTAAGAGGGAGTGGGACAAATATTTGCTTCATCTGTTGTTTGCTTACAGGGAGGTTCCCCAGGAATCCACGGGTTTTCACCCTTTGAATTGTTGTCTGGGCATAGGGTAAGGGGGCCCCTAGATTTAATTTGAGATGACTGAGAAGGTGAGTGTGAATCTCACAAGGAGTCTGTTGTGGCATATGTCTTAAACCTGAGAACAAGGCTCAGGGAACTTATGGGCTTGGTCCAGGAGAACCTGGCAGAAGCACAACAGCAGAAAATGGTCTGATATGACAGGAATGCTTGAGCTAGAGAGTATGTTGCAGGGAGGCATGTAGTGGCTCTCATTTCTGTCACACACATGCAGCAAGCAGCCTGGGAGGGACCCTGCAACATGGTGAGCAAGGGAAGTGATGTTAACTACATAGTAGAACTGCAAGGCAGGAGGCAGGAGCACTAATTTTACCATGTTAACCTGATGAAACCTTAACATGATAAGGAGGCCTTTGTGCTGAGTATTTGCAGTGGACTGCAAGAGGAGTCTGCAGAAGATGTGGTGACCGATCCCCTCAGTGAAGCTCAGACTGACATCTCAGTGGAAGGGGTAGCAATGTCCCAGCAGCGATCTCCTACCCAGGTTCGAGAAATCCAAGCAGTGTTACATGAGTTTGGGGAAATGTTCACTGGGAAACCAGGGTGCACCCACTTGATGCAGCACCAGGTGGATACAGGACCCCAAAGGCCTATTAGGCAGGCCCTTTAAAGGGTGCCTGAGAGAGTCAAACAGACTCTGAGGAAGGAGATACAGGAAATGTTGGAACTATGGGTAATTCAAGAGCCAAACAGTCCCTGGGCCTCTCCAGTGGTGCTGTTGCTAAAGAAGGATGGCAGCACCACCTTCTGTGTGGACTACAGGAAATTAAATAGTCACACAGTCAGATGCTTACCCCATGCCTAGGACAGATGAAGCCCTAGAGCATCTGAGTGGGGCTAAGTATCTTACCACCATTGATCTTACTAAGGGTTGCTGGCAGGTGCCCTTAACTCCCAATGCTAGAGAGAGGTCAGGTCTTTGTGACTCCTTTTGGCTGTTATAAGTTCACAAAGATGCCCATTAGGATGAAAAATGCCCCAGTGACTTTCCAGGGACTGGTAGATCATATCCTATCAGGAGCAGGAGGGTTTGCCCTTGCTTACCTAGATGATATTGCCATCTACAGCCATTCCTGGCAAAGACCACGTTTAGCATGTCAGGGAGGTGCTGGGCAGACTACAGAGGGAAGTTTTGACCATTAAACCCAGCAAATGTCAGGTGGGTATGGCAGAGGTCTCCTACCTGGACATAGAGTGGAGAGTGGTAAGACCAGACCAGAACCTGCCAAAGTGTAAGCCATTCAGGCATGGCCTGCACCTGTTACCAAAAAGCAGGTGAGGGCATTCTTAGGGACAGCAGGGTACTACAGAAAGTTTGTCCCTAGTTATAGTACCATTGCTGCTCCCCTCACAGACCTGACAAGGAAAACCAGGCCAGATAAGATAGTGTGGACCACAGCATGTGAGCAGGCATTCCAGAAGCTTAAAGAAGCTTTGGGAGGACACCCTGTGTTAGCCAGTCCAGATTATACCAAATAATTTATTGTGCAGGTGGATGCTTTGAACCATGTGGTGGGGGCTGTACTTAGCCACATTTCTTCACAGAGAGAAGAGCACCCAGTGGTTTATCTCAGTTGGAGGCTCCAATCCAAGGAGGAATGCTATGCAGCTGTAGAAAAGGAATGTCTAGCCATAGTTGGGCACTGTGAAAACTTCAGCCTTATCTGTATGGAAGGAAATTCACTGTAGTTACAGATCACAATCCCCCTAACATGGTTACACTGAGCCAGCCAGCAAAATTCTAAGTTGCTAAGATGGAGCCTAGGATTGGAAGCATATGATGTGTCAGTGCAGTGCTGCAGTGGGATTATCAATGCCAATGCATATGGGCTATCAAGACAGGGAATGGGGTAAGGTAAGGTATATTCAAATAGACCTAACCCTCTCATGCAACATTTCTCAATGGTTACTTGAAAAACTAATGAGTTCTCACAGAGGGGAGAAATGTGAAAAACTGAAAGGCCACCAGCCCAGCCAGATAGAATCTTGTAAATTATTCTATGTGATTTGTAAATATTAATATAATCCACAGGCTGGTTTTACACATATAAAAGAAAACTATGTGTTATGATTAAAGTATAAGTTGTACCGAGCTTCAAAAATGTACAGTGCACTCTGCTGGAAGAAAGCTGATAAGTCAAGCATTGTATGATTCTTTGATCTTAAACTCAGATACATAATGTCTGGGCTAAGACATTCCTTGTATTGTTTTGAGACCAGAGTTAATTGCTAGATTTTACATATATAATGTATTTTATTGTTGGGGCTTCCTGCAGGTGCAAGATTACAAAGATATGTTAAACTCTGAGTTTCTGTTAGTCTGGGAAATTAAACCAGATATATGTCGAGACTGATGTAATCAAAAATGAGTCAGCAATGATATATTATCAATTTAAGACTTTCTCAGAGAGAGAGGGAGAATTAGAGCATTTTGGATTTTGTTTGAACCTGATCACATCAACTCACCAATACTTTGCTTTGCTTGTAAGTAGGATATTTATTTAGAACAGTGACTTCTCTTAGAAATAGATAGAAAATAGTAAGTTTAGTCTAGTTGTTTTCTATATTTATGTCAGACTATTCTATAGTATTATTTTAAGCATTTCCTGTGATGTCTGAACTCTTGATAAGCACTGTATTGAATTTAAGAGATTTGACTTGTGTTTTTATTAATTATTATGAAATATTTTTAAATCTTTCAACTGTGGCTGTTTTGTGTAGAGATAATTTAAGCTCTAGAGTACATTGCATGTATATAGTGATACTGTCCAAGCCACTCCAATAAGCCTTACTGCTCGTCATACTTACTAATTGGATAATAATAATGTTGCACAGTAAAATTGGACACCCTTTGGTAAGGGCCTTACTAGTAGCTGATATTAATGGCTGGTGGCAGTGATTTCTACCTTCTAGCCTCGGTACAGAAGTGGGCATAGCTGTAGAACCTGTGCCAGCCTTCCTCAGGAGTTTCTGTGTGTTTGTATATAACTCATATCTCAACGTGTGTGTGTGTGTGTGTGTGTGTGTGTGTGTGTGTGTGTGTGTGTGTGTGTGTGTGTGTGTGTGTGTGTGTGTCAGCTACTTGGGCAGGGACACGAAGCACTGGTTGGAGAGAACATGCTGGAGGTTTTAGATTGACCACTAGGCTGAGACCTGTACCCTATAGCTGTGCCAGTGGGGAGTCTTATTGAGGATCTGGCGAGAAAGGGAGAAACCAGCCCTGGACTGACTGTGATCTCTGTGTGCTCTTAAGAGAAATTGTACTTTACTGTGGGTGTATTTGTTGTCCTACCCAATGTGCATGCCCCGCACTGGTGTTAGTGGTGAGGATTGAGACTCCTTGTTTACTGGGCCAGTGCACGGGCATCACAAAGTAATCACCTGCTGCTGGGAATCATGTTTAAAAGGCAAGAAGCTGGCTATGGGGAACCATTCTGTATGAGACCTTCCTCACACAGAGCACACCTTTGTGATAACAATACTATCACCGCATATCACCAGAGGAGCACTGAACTCCATCAGGTATGTAAATGTTTTTGTGTATAACAGGTTGCAGATGGGTGAATAGACTTATGGGGAATAGTGATTAGAGCATTAAGCCTGTCTTACATCTGTGATAATGACATGTCAGTGGCCTCCTGTTGTCTTACACCTACACAAGGTATACAAAACATCAAGTGTGCATTGTCTGTTGTCATTGTGGCACACTGGTCTCGTTGGACTGTCCCTTTATTGTGGCTGTAATAGCACACTTCTATTCATGTGACATTGTTCATATGACATATTATCGAGGGGTTGCCCATAGGGGACACACCACAGTAGACCTGAGTGTTGGCTGTATGATAATACAGCAGTAGCTGTCATGTCACACATGGAAATACCTGAGTATTGCTACTATCTCAGTTGTATCCACACACTTTGTTTTTTTGCACAATGTGGAGTATGACATGTGTGAGGAAGTAGTGGTTAGTGCCACCCATTTTGGCCTTGCTGTATCTGTACATAGTGTACATCCACATATGTGATCCTGTAATGTGTCTTTCAGAAATTATGCACCATAGACAGCATGCACATTTCTTGGATGTGGATAATGCAATTATACTGCAAGCACTAAGGCAAAATCATCACATCCTACTTTCCAGGGGAGACAAACCAGGGAACAATGGGCTGCATTGTGGGCAGATCCTGTCTGGAATGTGAGTGGCATGGGCCAGCAGGGTAGGACATATGACCAGGTTCGACACCAGGCTACCGATATGATAACTGCTGCACAATGAAGGGCAACAGATGTAGCCAGGATCGTACTGTCATGGCGGAGGGCCTGCAGTGGAACAACCACTCTCAGTTACTGAGAAATATCTGGCATGCCTAGGTACACAGAAACAGTTCCCAGACATCCATCACACCATACATCATGGAGGTGGGTGCCACGGTTTCCACAACTGAGGAGCATGCAGGTAAGCTTACTGTGATCAACGTTGTTATACTGTAGCAGTCAGTGTGCCAGTCTGTTGATACTTTTATGTGGGTGTCAGTCCTTTGTTCTTTGGGGAGGGGGGTTAACCTCAGTTATAGACTCATACCCAGATTGTGACCAAGAAAATGCATAACATAGTAGCTACTGTAAATGTGAAATATATGGATGTATTATACATGTGGTGGTACTGACATTACCCCACCCTCAACTTTTCACAGGTCCATCAGGTATTGCCCAAGGCAGTGGTCCTGCACCTGGTAAACATGACACTTTTTTGTTAAGGAGCAATTATAATGTAGTATGGTTAATGTCCAGAATAGTGCCCTTTGTAAATATAACTATGTGTCTAAATAGAGTAGGATGATTTTAAATTCCAGTCTGGAACAGGTACCTAAGGTGTCATGAAGGGGTACTTACAGGAGTGTAGTACAACAAACTTTGTTAGTTACAGTTAAGAGCAGATGAGGCCTTTGGTTTAAATGAGGCATGGTATCTAAATGCCTTTTAAAATACAACAGGTTAAAGATAAATACATTAGGCAGTGAAATGTGTATTTTCATGCCTTTGTTAACAGAGTTGTAATGGGTTTTTATGTGTTGTTTTTTCAGGTATAGTGTCATACTGATTAATTAAAAGGTAGATATTGCTGGTCATGTGACTTACTTTAAGTGATTGTTATAAAGGTCTTGAGTTGAATTTGTATTTTGTTCTGAGGAAGTGTTTTTGTGGACAAAAGTGGAGAAGAAAATTGTTTGACCACTAATCCAGTTGTGGGTCTTCATTGTCATGAGACTTGGAGGCTGTTCATGCACAATACTGCATGTATTAATGCACTTCTTTTTTTTCTTTCTTATTGCAGGTGACTGTGGGAGTTGGTGTCTGTCCCCTACACTACCTGATGTCAGTGTCTCTTTGGACTCTGATGATGATGGTGACCACAATGAGGCAAAGGTGGGGGTGTCAGGGGCTGAATCTGTCCCAGAGGTAGACATCCGTCTTCTGCCCCCATTGTCGCTGCACACAGTCTGTATGCCCTCACATGCCTTGTCGCCTGAGGCCACAGATATTGGACAGTCAGAGTGTGGGGCATTGAACAAGAAAGTGTGTCAACTATGATATAATGAGTGTAGAGACTGGCCATAGCCAGAGAGCTGGTGAGGTTTCACACAGGTGGATTGACAGGAGTGCTTGTAGGAGGCATGCTGTCCGTCCACCACCTGTTGCAGGGGTCACATCATGGGTCACTTGGTGCATGCTTCGGGCTGTCATGGTGGCACAGGCACATTATGAATGGAACACCAGAAGTATGCTTAGGGTTATGGATGCAGCACAGTCTGACATCTGAGGTTGGGAGGGTGGCCTAATGGTTAAGGTGTTTGCCTTACAAACACAAGGTGCAGGGTTTGAATCTCACAAGGGATAACTGGCTAGGCTTAAAATGGCTCACAAGGCCAGTTAGCTTAGTACTAATCTATGAACCTATGACTGCCTCCACCTCATTGGGGACACCCTGGATCAGTTCACTGATGCAGTGGACAGACAGTGGGCTGAGACAGTGTCTGTCTTGGACTGCACATTGTCTGTGCTGGAATGTGTGGTTGGAGTTGAGCGTTAGACCAGTGGACATAGGTCAGCAGCCACATCTGCTGAATGCCCATATTGCCATGCACACACATGCTCCCATAGTGGCAGTACATCCAGCAGTACAGAGGTGCAGGTGCTGTATACACCACAACATGGCAGGCCATGGGCTCATGGTCCTGGGTGGTCCTGTGGAGGACATGGTCCCAACAGACAACAGTGACCGTCAGGTACTAGTACTGTTTCTGACCTAGGGCATGGAGGTGCTAGTGCAACTCCTGGCAGTTCCCATATTCCGGGCCAGAGATGGTGACCTGTCAACTCTAACATGTATGGTCCAAAGCTGTCCAACATACACACGTGTAGAGCTAACACTGAGCTTGACTGTGTACATGCACACACTCACAACCATTGTCAAATACAGGTCACCTACAGACATACATGGCACCTCTCCATGTTCCATCTTACATGCTCCCCTCCTGACTCACACACATACTGTCTACTGTTTGGGCCAGCCTAGGGCTACTGCACTCTCACGCAACATGCCATGCAAGTGATAATACCTGTGTCTCATGCCTGTCATCCTCATCATTGATGCAGGGAAAGGATGCTATATGTTTGATGAACTGGGTGACTATATTAGTTAACATGTACTTGTGTACTGCAGTGTTGGTTCACCTTGCATCTTGTAGTGGTTATCGACAAATACTCTATGCTGTAATTTGTCATGAGTACACCACATACTTGTGCATACCTTATGTTTTATGATGTTGTATTGGCTGTATAGTTACACAATGACAGGTGTCACTGAACTGTGTATGTTTTTGTTACAGGAGTCTGGATAAACCATGGATACACAGTGGAATTACAGCAGCATAGGATGGCATGTCAGCACTGCAGTACTATGTCATCAGCAAAGTACAGCAGTACAAATGCATGGCTCCATAGTTTCATATGTGTATAACAGGGTAACAAGGACAATGGCAGCATTCAGCATAGTCATGCATCCCTAATCTATGAGAAGGACTGCTACCCTTGATAAGTGCCACCAGGATTTTGGGAACTAACACATCTGCAAACTGGGCTGATGGAGATAACCCATCTACATATATCCTGTGTCCAGTAACAACAGTTGTCCAACAACAGTTATGCTTGTCATATTCTGTATCCCAATGTGTAACCTGCACATGATGTGTGTCACAGCAGATGTGTGCTTTACATGCATGGGGCGGGCTGTTTTATGAAGGGTGTACTGCCTGTTTTACATGCCTGTCTCACCATCCTGTACTATGCATGGCACACAGATGTTGTCAGTGAGTAAAACAGGTGAGACATGTATTAGTCCTGTCATAGATACATAGGAGGTACACAGTGGGAACTGACACCTCCTTGTATGGAGCCATACACATCCTCTCCAAAGCATTTCAGAGACAGACTACACATGTATGGTCATGACATGGACTCTATAGGACATGTTATCTACACAGTGTATTGGTGTACCATGGAAACTGTGTCACTGCTACAGTTGTATGATATGCCTGTGTAGGTAGTGACATTGCAAGGGTGGCATTGCACACAATGATAGGTGTCATGACTGCCACATTCAGTATAGCAGTGACATTCTGGGATGTACATCCCAAACCTGTTGGTGTTGGTTGTACAACAGTGAATGCATCCACATCTTTCTGACCAGTGACATTTGAAGACTACATTAGTCTCTGTGTCCATAACTCCATGTGTAATGGCTGAACTGTGTGCAGTGTGCTGACACTACAATGATTTTGCAGGGGTGGATGAATTCCCCACAGGATAGTATTGTGCAGTTGTTGGAATTTAGTCTTTGTCAGTGGCTCAGACAACAATTGACTGTGTCTTAGGCCATGCAGGGTAACTAGTGGTTCTGTGTGGGATTTTGTGACAGCTCCTGATATGCACTCACTTGCTAATGTACTCCATCAGAGGTCAGTCACAGTGGCTGTGACTGCAGAGAGGGAATAGCTAGAATGGGTACACCAATAATGAACTCCAGTGGTGACTGGCGTCACTGCAGCATAGGTCTCCCACTCCTATGTTCCCTGAGTATGACTGTCAGACACTTGCCTATCCAGCACTGGTATGACACACTGTACATGATGTACACAGTTTCCAGCATGACCAGCTGGCCTAATATTGTCATAAATGTTGATATGCCTTGGTTGTTGAAGTGAGACCTTTGTTCAACATCCACTGTATAGTGTAACAATCAATGAGCTCCACTGGTTAAAGTTGGTAGGCATGATCTGGCCTTCAACAAATGTAACAGTGTCTGGTACAGTATCAGTAGGTGTACAACAACGGTTCTGCTCATATCCATGTTAACCCCTATCATGGCATTTCAGGTGACAGAACTCAGAGTTCTGGGGACACTGCTGTGCACTACATGTTAGTTGCCCCCTGTGCAAGTAAGTATTGCAGTTACTGCCAGCATGTTGCAGGAAGAGAGTCATACAAGGTGTCTGTACAGATCACAGACAAACACATTAGGGAAGTGTAATATGTACACTCTGTGTTGCTTAGTCATGCTATGGCTCACTTGCCCAAAGGATGGTCCAGGTCTTTACTTAAAATGCCCTGGATCAGTGCTGTGACATCCCCACATGGGGAACCAACATATTGCATCATGTGTTTATCAATAAGGGTGAGCACTGCATCTCCCCCCCAATGTGAGATCCTACCTGGTGGGATTTGGCCACAGATCATGTTCTTTGGAACTACCAGCACATACCGACCCCCCCCCACAGACAATACAGACATATATGTGAAAACAACCACGTATGACCTCCTATGGGAATGGTTGACATAGCGTGAGTGCACATCCCCTTGCAGATGGGAGAAGCAGGTGTGGAGAGCTCTACACCCAGGAATTATGTCAGCAGCATTGCAACTGCATAAACTCGGCTGTATGGGACAAGTGGGCACGGGCTTCTCATGGCTCACCACATCTGAGTGGTGGACAACTGCCATTAGCAGGTTGTTTAATAACAGGTGGACATTGCTGTGTGACAGTTGGGATGAGGGTGCCCTCCCAACATGCAGGCACAACCTTCTCAGCTAAATGAAGCACATATTATTGTTGTGATGTTGTGTAGACATGGTAAGTGACAACATTAGCCACCCACACAAAGCAGAACCACAACACACAGTTTAGGTACATGTGTAACCTCAAAAGACAAGCTCAGAATGCTGCTGACCTCAGACGTCATGATGGTGCATATGATGTGTTTATACTCACACCTAACCTGTACTCCAACACTGTCTGCGCCAACTATACTGCCTTGTCCCCACCACATGTGACACAAGATATTCCTACAACCTGTTCCATAACTCACATATTTACAGAGCAATTTGGCCTCTCAATGGATCATACACAGCATCTATTGCACATGTGAACATCCCAGGTTGCATCCCACATGTGATCTCACAAGGATTACTTACACCATCGGGAAGCCCTTGCAATCATACTGAAACCACTGGCTGCACACCAGATGAGTGGATAATGGCATCTGTTTCACCCTTGCTCAGAGGTGGTGTATCCACTGACCAACTTAAGTATAGACCTCTTTGTCTACGTATACATATCTGTATGCTCATAGGGGCAATCATCATGGAGCTGCTCAACACACATATATGTGATCTATACACAGTTGACTGTACACAGTTGGATGCGTGAGAGGGGGAGCATGACTGTTACACATGGTGGACATTTCCAAGACAGTCACCAAGGACCTGGGTGAGTGTACATTAAGGTGTACAACCCCCAGATTGAGCCAAGCCATTTGACTATATCCCCCACTCAGGCAAAATTTACAAAGCGCCGACTTAGGCATCCATGATACTGTCATTGTAGGGGTCACTAAGTGACCCACTGGTGGAAATTGTAGTTTATTGGCCATTTGGGCAGTTTTTTCCATTTATTTTAACTTTCAGGTTTAAAAGCTCACTTTTGCGCTTGTTTCCTGCCTTTTCTGTAACTATTCTAGTCCAGATACAGATTTGCTGTATCCAGGACTGTTTATAAGCTTCTGAGTGGTGCAAAAAAGTCTGCTCTTCAATTTATCACTTAGATCTGCTAGTTTTCTCCTCTTCTGCACTTTTGCTAGCTTATTAGTCTAGCACTTTACCAGTCATCTTTTAGCAATTATTGTAGCACAGAAAAGTGCTACCAGCACCAAACATTCTACAAGGAAACAGCTCCAGTACTTATTATTAATGCCCACCACTCCAAGCATGTCTAAAGGTCAGTTCCCTGTGCTTTCTCCTATTAATCTAGTGAACTTAGGCATCCTGAAGCAATGCAGCAACTGCCTCATGTACATTGACAACCCTCTCCTCTTACCTCCTAACACTCAGACTTGCAAGAGATGCACTTATATATTTAAATTGGAATTGGAAGCCACACACTCTCCAGCCTAGACTGGAATAGCTGGCCAAGAGCAGAAGATCAACACTGGCACCACACCACATGGAACATGTAGCCCTCCAGAACACACACCAGCACTGCCTTCACATAAAAAAACTAACCACACACCCACCTTTGCGGAGGCTCTCTATAAAAATCTACCCAACAGCAGAGACCTCCAAGGCAGAAATGCACTTGCCCACCACAACACAACACTAATCATGAAACACATACCTCTCCTAAACAGTGTGCTACTCAAGCAAAGCCCCTAAGGCAAAACAGCATGCCCAACACACTAGTCATAGGTGACTCAGTAGTGAGGCACACTGATATCCCACTCACCAGGTTGAATAAGGAGAAAGTAACTGTCAGCTGCCTGTCAGGTGCCAGGATCCACCACATAATGCACAAACTCAGGTTCCTCAACAACAGATACAAATATGTACATGTGGGTGTGAATGACCTGAGACGTACCTCCATGGACTGCATGAAAAGCAACATGGAGGAGCTGTCAGATTATGTAGCCCAGGTGGGTATGACCCTAGTCCTTAGCAGTCTCCTACCATCACCCAGAATGATACCACAGCACAAGTGAAAATGGCTGATTTCAACAATTGGCTAAGTTTCTGGTGTCATTCAAAGGGGATCCAGTATCTGTCTGCCTGGGATGACATGATTGATAGACCTTGATGCTTTGCCAGAGATGGCCTGCATCTGTCACCCCTGGGCTTCCAGATACTGGCTAAGGCTCTTGCCAACCCTATAGTACCTTTGACAGCTACAAACAAATACAATCTAAGGGTCCTGCTGCTCAACGCTAGAAGTCTAAATCTCAAAATGGACTCACTTGAAGCACTCCTTAAAATGAAGAACATTGACATTTGTGCTGTAACAGAGACCTGGTTCAAGGCAGCAGAAAGCACCCCTGCACTACCAGGCTATAACTCATTCCACACCTTTCGGCTCCAGAACTTGGACTGAAGCTCCAAAGGCAGTGGTGTTTCCATATTCATAAAGGATGAGCACACCTCCAGACTAGTATCCCAACATAACGCATCATAGATACTTCAGGTGCACCTAACATTGCATAAGACAGTGATTCAGGTCATCACCTGCTATAGGTCCCCAACCATGTCCCAAGACTCACACTCCACGTTCCTAAGCACCCTGGAGAATATTAGGGTCCAACCTAACACTTTCATACTGGGTGACTTCAACTAACCCTCCATTAACTGGGAAAACTACTCATGTGCCAATACAATTGCCCAACGTTTCCTGGAATTCATTAATTCCAATGCCCTGGATGAGTTAATTCTTACCCCCACTAGAGTTAGAAACATCCTTGACCTGGACTTTGCTAACATGGGCGACTGTTGCTCCACACCAATAGTCAACTCCTCCCTGGTTAGATCTGACCACAAACTAATCACATTGGAAATCCAAATCCCTCCCATCTACCCACAAAGGTAACTGCCATGAAAAACTTCTCCAAAGTTAACTTTGGATTCCTAAAAATGGAGGTGGCTAATGTCAAGGCACCTATGCAAATGGAGAATAGTTGCATGACCACCGAATCATACACAAATGCACTGTACGAACATTTACACAAATGCATGGATCTCGCCATAGCCACCAGAATCAAGACGCTTTCCTCCAAAAAAAGGAAGCCAATCTGGTGGTCCCCTGCCATAAACAGACTCTACAACAGAAGGAGAAAACTGATACAGAATAAGGTGAAGTCCCAAGACTGGAAAAACATCCTTATCAGCCTCAACAAAAAGTTGAGATCCCTCATCAAATCCTCTAAAGCTAGCTATGAAAACAGAATCGCAGCAGATAGTAAATACAACCAAAAGGCCTTCTATAGTTATGTAAAGAATTTCCAGAGCAATACCCAGATTTGCTCTGAGCTACTGCACAATGGTACTTCCTATAATGAGCCAACAGATATTTCCAATATAGTGGCTAACAGATTCAGTGCCAATTTTACCCCTCTCTCCCCCACCAAAGTACCAGTTGCAATACCAGTAGATTGACAGGCACCCGGTATTATTGCTGCACAGGTTAAAACAGCACTGTTCAAGGCCAAGAATACAGCTTCTATGGGACCTGACAATATCCCTGGCTGTGTTCTACATGAACTACAGAGTGAACTGGCACCTCACCTGTGTGCCCTGTTCAATCATAGCCTCACCTCAGGCTTTGTCCCTACCAAATGGTGTACTGCTACAGTCATCCCTCTCCACAAAGGAGGAGATCTACAAACCTTAGGGAACTATCGCCCCATTAGCCTGACAAGTCTGATATGCAAAGCTATGGAATGCATCATCATGGACCTAATAAGCAAGGATATAGGGAATCTCCAAACTCTGGACCCCACACAGTTTGGTTTTGTGAAGATTAGATCATGCCAGCTCAACTTGGTCAACTTCTTTGAATCAGTCATCAGAGCTGTGGATGAAGGCAAGGTGGTTCATACAGCCTACCTTGATATGGCTAAGGCCTTTGTTACAATTCCCCACTCAGGAATCATAGAAAAACTCACTAAGCTAGGGATCAACCCCTATATCACTAGGTGGGTTGCAAACTGGCTCATAGATAGAACCCACAGTGTGAAAGTAGTTGACTGCAAGTCAGACTGCTGACCTGTCACGAGTGGAGTCCCACAGGGTTTTGTCCTGGGTCCTCTCCTGTTTGGTATCTATCTCTCTGAAGTCCAGGCCAACATGAAGGGACTCTGGCTGACAAAGTTCACAGATGATTGCAAGTTGGGAGCTATTATAAGGTTCATAGGTAGGTACTAGGCTATTGGCCCTAGGGCCTATATAAGCCTAGCCAAAGGTACCCTGGATTTCGCCACCTAAGAAAATTATTTTCCTGTGCCACTGTTGAGCAGAGCCACAGAAGTGATCGCTGGGGTGAATTTCCTAGCTCCCATCCAATCATCAAGATTTTTTTTGAAGAGTGCTAATGAGGAGCTTTGTTTGATATAGATAGGTAGTTTGCTCTCTGGGACAGGAATCTATCCCTCCAGCATGTTCTGTTTATTGTGGTGACAAGGTTTAGGTCCCTAGAGTGTGTAGCTCATAGGGATTCAGGTTTCTTTAAGTGGAACATGTCTAAAAGCTCTAGGTTTGACATAGCTTTGTGTGTTAGGCAGAGATTGCCTCTGATTAGGCGATATGCAACGGAGTAAAGCTGCAGTTTTTTTAGATGGTCTGCATAGGGCATCTGTTTGAGGCCAGTAATCCTCTTTGTGAGGTATTTCTGTGGCCTTTTCAGTTGTTGTAGATGTCTTGTGAGGTACATACCAAAAGGGGCATTGCACTCTATAATGGGTCTAAAGAGTGACGAATAGAGGGGAACAATGACCTCTTTTTTCCTGGATGAGAAACCTTTTGTGATGACGTGTGCCATGTAGAAGGATTTCCTGACTACTGTGGCGATGTGATTATCAAAGGAAAGACTACTGTCCACCTGTATCCCAAGGTCTCTTATCACACTTTCGGTGTTAAGTATTCTACTGCCTATGTGGTAGTTCATGGGTACAGAGTTTTTACCAAAAGGGATGACAATGCACTTTTTGGCATTGAGCTTGAGGCCATTGCTTTGACACCAGGCATCTGTCTCAGCAAGGCCCTTTTGTAGGATGTCCACATCTTTTAGAGTTTTGATTATGGCTCCTAGTTTGCAGTCTTCTGCGAACTTCATTAGCCAAAGACCTTCTGTGTTGGCCTGTACTTCAGAGAAGTAGATACCAAACAGGAGAGGACCTAGGACTGAGCCCTGTGGTACTCCACTTGTCACTGGTCTGAAGTTGGATTTGAAGTCTGCTACTTTCACAGTGTGGGTTCTGTCAGTGAGCCAGTTGGCAACCCATCTTGTGACATAGGGATTTATACCTAGTTTAGTGAGTTTATCTATAATTCCAGAGTGGGGGATGGTGTCAAAAGCCTTGGTGAGATCTAGATAGGCTGTGTGAACCACCTTACCCTCATCTATGGCTTTGGTGACTGCTTCAAAGAAGTCTATCAGGTTTAGGAGACATGATCTGCCTTTTGCAAACCCAAACTGGGTGGGGTCCTGAGTTTGGAGATTACCAATGTCATTGTTTATAAGTTCCATGATGATACATTCCATGGCCTTGCAGACCAGGCTTGTTAGGCTAATGGGGCGGTAGTTCCAGGGTCTGTGGTGGCTCCCCCTTTGAGGAGTGGGATAACTGTTGCTGTGCACCATTCAGTGGGCACATAGCCTGATGTGAGGCTATGATTGAACATGGTACTTAGATGGGGTGCCAGTTCATTCTGTAGTTCATGTAGAACACTGCCTGGGATGTTGTCAGGTCCCATGGATGCTGTGTTCTTGGCTTTGGATAGTGTGTTTTTTACCTGTGCAGCTGTGATTACAAGAACTTTGCATTCTTCTGGTATAGAGATGGGCCCTTTGGGGGATGACAGGGGTTAAAGTTAGCACTGAACCTATCTGCCAGGATGTTGGCAATATCAGTTGGTTCTGTATATTTAGTACCATTGTGCTGTAGCTCAGAGCAGATCTCAGTGTTGCCATTGAGATTCTTGACATAGCTATAGAATGCTTTGTGGTTGTCTTTAGAGTCAATGGCGATTTTGTTTTCATAACTAGCTTTGGAGGATTTTATGAGGGATCTCAGCTTCTTACTGAAGCTGATCAGGGAGTTTCTCCAATCATAGGATTTTACTCTTTTTTGCAACAGTTTCTTTCTTCTGTTGTAGAGTTTGTTTATGGCAGGGGACCACCAGATTGGCTTCCTTTTTTTGGAAGATAGCATCTTGGTTCTGTTAGGGATTGCATGATCCATGCACTCGTTTAAGTGCTTATAAAGTACAATTGTGTAGGATTCAGCAGTCTTACCTCTATTGCCCATCAGCATGGGTGTCGTGAAGTTTGCCACTTCTGTCTTAAGAAGCGTGAAGTTGGATTTGGAGACATTTTTAACTGTGGTTTCCCTAATGGGGGGTGGGGAAGGGATGTGAATGTCTAGGGTGATTAGCTTGTGGTCAGATCTGACCAACGAGGAATTGACCTCTGGTGTGGCGCACCGGTTACCCATGTTGGTAATAACCAGGTCTAGGATATTGCTGCCCCGGTGGGGGTGTGGATAAGTTAATCCATGGCATTGGAATTTATGAATTTCAGAAAACATTGTGCACAAGAGTTGGTACACGAGTAGTTTTCCAGTTAGTGGTAGGGTAGTTGAAATCGCCCATTGTTAGTGTGTTAGGCTGTACCCTAATATTTTCCAGTGTATTAAGAAATGAGGAGTGGGAAGCCTAGGGCATGGTGGTGGATCTCTAGCAAACTACAATTTGGATTGCGGTCTTGCCCAGAGTTAGTTGCACTTGGATAATCTTGGATGCATTATGCTGAGCAACTAGCCTGGAGGTGTGGATATCCTTAATGAATATGGACACGCCTCCACCTTTAGTGTTTCGGTCTAGGTTAGGTGGCCCAAAGGTGTGGTATGAATTATAGCCTGGTAATGCAGGGGTACTCTCTGGAGCCTTGAACCAGGTCTCTGTCGCTGCACAGATGTCGATGTTCTCCATTTTAAGGAGTGTCTCGAGTGAGGGCATTTTGAGGTTTAGACTTCTAGCATTGAGTAGCAATACCCTCAGATTTTTCTTGCCTGTACCTGTTAGGATGATGAATTTGTCATTTGAACCTTGCCTAAAAAAGGCACTATAGGGGTGGCTAGAGCCTTAGCCAGTATCCAGAATTCCAGGGGCAACAGGTGCCAGGCCATCTCTGGCAAAGCATCATGGTGTTTCAATCATGTCATCCCAGGCAGACAGATACTGGATCCCCTTAGAATGACACCAGAAGCTTAGCCAATTGTTGAAGTCAATCATTTTGTCCTTGTACTGTGGTATCATTCTGGGTGATGGCAGGACGCTACTCAGGGCTAGGAACATACCTGCCTGGGCTACAAGATCGGACAGCTCCTCCATGTCCCTTTTCATGTAGTCCAAGGAGGTACGTCTCAGGTCATTCACACCAACATGTTTTATGACAAAGTCATATTTGTACTTGTTGTGGAGTGACCTGAGTGCATGGATTATGTGGCGGATCCTGGCACCCGACAGGCAGCTGACAGTAACTTGAAAACATATATTAAAAATTATATATGTATAAAAAAAAAATATATATATATATATATATATATATATATATATATATGTAAGAAAATATATAAGTGTATATATAAAATATATATGTATGTGTAAAATATAAAATATAAAATATAAATATTATATATTCTATAATTTTATAATTTCATAATGTTATTGATTTTATTGGTATTTATTAGATTTATTAGTATATTTGAGTACATAAAGGAAAAAGATGTAATATAACATTGATTAGTAATATTTTATTTCAAATATAGTGGGTTTTTAAATATGTTTGAGTTCGCCATCATCTGCAGATTTCATTCATTTATTTATTAATTTATTAATTTATCTATTAATTCATTTATATTACTTTATTTTTCTTACTTGGCCCAGTTTTGAGAGTATGTGTAACTAGATTTTATGTTTTATTTGTTTTAATGGGTTCATTTCATTACAAGAATCGATGAAAGTAGAGTTTAAGGTTTCAGTTTTATTAAGTGCTTCGTATTCTATTTATTTGATTTCAATTGATGTCATTTAACAATTAGAGATGGTATATAAGGAAAGTTAATTAGTTTGTAGAGTTGTCTGATGAAGAAAAGGTACTAACCTTTCCGAAAGCGCTAATAAAATATTTTTAGTTTCTTTAGCTTCCAGTTTATTTGCTGCCTTTTTTGTTGTTTTTATATGTTACACATGCTCTGCCTACTCTCCCTGGCACAGATTGCACTAACTCATATCATCACAATGACCACTAACATGCAGGTGTAAAGAATCCTAGACTTTGTCATTGCAAACTGTCTGCAACAGTTAGTCTGCAATACCACCAGGTGTTCAAATATCCCTGACATAGTACTTACAAATATGGGAGAGCACTGCATCCCCCCATCAGTGTAATGTCCTCATTGGTAAGATCAGATCAGAAATTGGTCTCCTTTGAAATAAATATAATGGTAGTGCCCCCATAAAACCTAAAACCCTAAAGAATTTCTCCAAGGCAAATTACATCCTATTAAATGATAGCATATGTAATTATAAAGCTCGCCCTAACCCCAACAACACAGAGGCCTATACAGAAATATGCACAAGTACCCTATACAACCACTTAGACAACTGCATAGTAATGGCAGTACCTCACCGACCTAAACCCAAGTCTAGATGGAAAAACAAACCACTATGGTGGACCCCTGGCATAAATAGACTATACAATAGAATGAATAAATTCCTGTCTATAAGTTGGTGGGAGGAAGTGAAATAGAGAAAATAAATCCCTCATTAGTCTCAAAAGGCAAATCAGGGAACTAGTCAAGTCTTCTAAAAGCTAAACACAAGATGAAAATATCATCCCCAGCAAAAGATAACCACAACGCATTTTTTAGTTATGTTCAAAATCTTACGGGAAACATTCAACAATGTCCTGAGTTGGCTGAAGACAGCACTTCCTATACTCAGGCAGAAGGTATAGCAAACCTGCTGGCTGATATATTCAACTCAAACTTCACCCCCTCATCACCACCAGTCACTCACATAAAATTCTCCCTACCTTTCCTTTGTCTATTATCACAAAAGGATATGTTGTAACTGCACACTCTAAAGTTATAAATGCAGCAAAATGGGCTCTGATGGAATCCCAGGATGCCTGTTAAATAGCTTGAAACATGACCTAGCAGAGCCACTCAGATCTCTATTTAACCACAATCTCCATAACAGGCTTTGTCCCAGTAGAGTGAAGGACAACAACAGTTATCCCTCTGCACAAGGGGAGACCATCAACTGACCCAGGAAACTACTGACCCATAAGTCTGAGTAACCTCATATGCAAGGCTATCAAAAGGATAATCATGGCCCTGATTAGCAATGACATAGAAAAGCTCCAGATTCTAGACCCAACCTAGTTCCTCTTTGTCAAGGGCAGGTCCTGCCTGCTCAATCTGGTGGACTTCTTTGAGAAGGTCACCAAGGCCATATATGAGGGTAAGACAGTGCATACCACATACCTTGACCTGGCCAAGGCATTTGACACAGTACCTCACTCAGGTATTATAGATAAACTCACAAAATTGGGCATACATCTCTATATCACCAGATGGATAGCCAAATTGCTCATGGATAGGACACAAGTTGTTGGAGTAGGGGGAAATCTGTATCCAGCAAGAGGCCAGTCACCATGGGGATCAGTACTGGCCCCCCTCCTCTTTGGAATATACTTTACAGATGTCAAGGCAAATGTAGATTGCCTTTGGCTGACCAGGTTTGATGTTGACTGCAAGCTGGGGGCAATCACCGACTTTCCAAAGATGTTGATATCCTACAGAAAGATCTGACACAGATTGATAATTGGTATCAGAGCCATGTCTTCAAACTAAATGCAAAATGTGTGTAATTATACTACCTGTGAAAACAAATACACCTTCAAATTGCAACACTAATAGCACACAATAACAGTGAACCCAGTGGTGAAAGATCTGGGTATTCAGATAGATAGTAATCTGAACTGTGATCACTATGTGTCCATGGTGGTGAGGAAATCCTTCTATGTGGCTCAGCTTATCAGGACATGGCATCCAGCTCTAAAGATGTCATAGTATCACTGTACTTAGCCCTTATCAGACCAATAATGGAACACAATGCACCTTTTAGCATGTACCTCAGCAGGCACCTGCAACAGTTGGAGCATCCACAGAGGTTTCTCACCACAAAATACAGGGTATAACTAACATGCCATATGTGGACCAATTAAAAGCCCTATTACTGTATTCAGTTTCCTACCATTTATTGAGGGGTGATCTGTGCCTGACCTACCCAGCTCTGAAGAAAATGTTGCATATTCACAAAATGAGGGTTACCCACACCAAATATCTAAACCTGATCTCTGACATGAATAGATGATGCTGGAGAAACAGGTATGTGTCCCAGAGATTGGCCCTCATCTGGAATAGGCTTTCTATTTACATGAAGCAGAGCCCTTCCCTGACCATCTTCAAGTGCATTCTGGACCAATGGATTGATGGGAAATTCCAAATTCATTCCTGTGGTGCTGCTCTTGTCCCTTATGGAAAGAAGTCATCTGTAAAATTAGTGAAAAAAAATCCACTTGCTGACCCCTGTTATCTTTCCCTTAGGGATAGAAGAATTTATTAAAATCTGCGTAAAACTGGATAGGCTTGTAAGGGCTCTTGAGCCATTAGCCTAGTAATCTCCTATGAACCTATGAGAAAGGAGATTCTGCTGATAGGGGTGACTGCAATTAGGGGCATAGAGAATAAGAAAGAAGGAGCTGGAATTTACTGTGGAAAACTGGCAAAGGAACCAAGGTATTGAGAGGAAGTGGTGCAGCGGTAACGTTGTCACCTCACAGCAAGAGGTTCTCCAGTTTGATTCTTGGCGGCACTGCCTTCTGTGTGGAGTCTGCATGTCCTCCCTGCAGTGTGGGTTTCCTCTTGGTGCTCCAGTTTCCTCCCACATATGTGTCTGGAGCGTTTCTCCCTAGGCCTTTGTTGAAAATTGGCTTCATTCCAAGTCGGACTTTCCCGGTAAACACATGTTAAATAAAACAAAATAAAAATAAAATAATTAGAGAGGGAAAGGTAACAGAATAGGAAAAACCCAAGAACTCATTTGAAATGCAGGCTAGAGACTGCCTTCCCCATCAAGGCTTGAGATCATAGTATAGGCAAAGAGAAAGAAATATCAGGACCCTAAGGAAAAGACTTGCACTGGTAAAGTTTTTAGTAGACTCTAGAACAGAAGTTGCTGTTAAAAAAAGGATAATTAATAGGGCATATAAAATATTACATGATAACTAAAGGAATCAATCAGAGGAGGTTAGAAAGAATTGGGAAGAGAGATTAAATAAGCAATTCACAAAGAAACAAGGGGGGGATATATGTAGGGCTGCTACATATGCAACAAAGTTTAGAAGATTTATGACCTTTGCTTGGAAGTTTATGCATAGGTAATTTTATACCCAAAGCAGACTCTAAAGAATTTTTCCTCGGGTAGATTGCAAATGTTGGGGGTGTGATGGGGAAGAAAATGATAATTGGTAACATATTTTCTGGGAGTATAATGAGTTGACAGACTTCAAAAATTCCCTGCAAACTATTCTATCAGAAATATTGGTTTTGCAAATTAGTGTAATTAAGGAAATGTTTTTTGAGGTGTGATACAGAATCAAAATTGTCTAGACATAGTAAGGCTTTGATGAATTTAATTATGGTGGCTGCCAAATAAAGAACAACTAGAAAATGGAAATCAAAGTCTAAACCAACTGTACTACAGGTAGTGAATATAATAACAGAGATAAAACAACTAGAAGTGGAATCTATAGAAATGGATAGAAGCAAATTACATAGCAAGAAGGGAATTGTGGGAACAATACATGAAGAATAATGTTTAGTTGGATGACAGAGGTTCAAGAGAAGACAGGAATTGATTCAGCTTTGTAATGTCTGACTGACAATGTCTGGAAAGATTATAAGTAATATATAATGTATGGAACTGAAACTACGTCAATATGGTTTGTCTTCAGTTATATAAATGTATGATTGCCTTTGTTGTAAGTGATAACTTAATAAATATGTTTCTTTTATTAAAAAGGTAGGAAGTGATATTCTGCAAAGATTTCATAAAAACTCACTTATACCAAAAATATCACAGACATTTTATTGTGATTTTCTACCAATAATGTTAATTTAACCAAAGCTTGTGATTGGAAATGTATGTTTTGTAAATAGTTTTGATGGGATTAATTTCATATCATAAACAATAGTGGTTGCATCAAAAAAGTCAAAAAAATTAATATTCAATATTTTCCCAACTCACTGTAATAATTTTCTGTGCAATGGCTAGTAAACATTAAAGGCGAGGACAATGGATGGGATTCATGAAGATGTCTCCACCAGTGCTATTTAGGCAAGACTGTTTTGCCCACTTACATAACAGTGATACCTTGCAATTCAAAGATATTCTAATGCTGCACTGAGAAATATCTCATTACCAACTTATAACACACACACACACACAAATACACACACACACACACACACACACACACACACACACACACACACACACACACACACACACACACACACACACACACACACACACACACACACACACACACACACACACACACACACACACACACACACACACAAAGATACAGCTGCAATCATGCCATTAAATACACAGACACAGCAACATGCAGTATCCATTATGCAAATAGACACTATCATAGCTAGCTTTACAATATTTATCTACTGTAGTACTGTAGTACTTCAAGCCCCCATTGACATTGATATGAATTGGTGTGCCCACTGAAAAGACAGTATAAACATTTTCCTTTGCTCCCCCAAATAGAGATGCAAAGCTATTCTTCAAATCAGTTTGCCTCACAAGTCTCATCCAGGTGAAGAGTTCTGAGAAGTGCACATATATATGTATTATATATATATATATATATATATATATATATATATATATATATATATATCTATAAGCCCTGCATCTGCATAGAAAGCGCATAATCCACAAATTTTTTAAGAATATAATTAAGGACAGGCAATGCAGCTGTCCAGACTGTCAAGTGTATGCTATCCCATCCATCCTATGAAATGTATATAGATGTATCACACTATTTGTAAACATCCAGACCACTCAGTTAAATGGAGACTAGAGTGTGGACTAATTGTAATAGTAGGAATAGGAGGGAATATCAATAGTAGGAATATAGTTGTGTTATTGTTTGTGTTGGGGATACGTGTCTGCTTCCCGCTGTTCCTTTAACGATTCACACATCATACAGAAAATGCCAAAGCAGTGCTTTTGAAAGATTGCCAGCAAAGGGAAGGACATGCTCATGAGTTGCGGAATGTCGAGTTTTCTTGAGAGCCCTTCTTTATTGGATATTCCATGGATAGGAGATATTATTAATAGATTATTAGAGGCTAAGAGATTGCTGCCCATAGGGAAGAGGAGATCATAGGATGAGAGCTTTAAACTCTCATGAATGCTTAAAAAGCCTGGCGTTAAAGTTAAAGGGAGAAGCCTGTTAAAACTGTTTTAGTTGTTCGTGGTATTTGATTAAATTTGTT